>NC_080065.1:6655972-6984724 GCF_949987535.1 Balaenoptera acutorostrata
TGAGTCTTATCTCCACTTGCTAGCTTTGAAATCTCTCTACATGTATACATCTGACCAATATGCCTATCTCCTTCTTGTTCATCACCACTTCCTGTGTCTCTCAGCTTCCTCTGTCTCTCACACCTCCTGTGTCTCTCACCAGTTCCTGTGTCTCTCAGCTTCCTCTGTCTCTCATCACCTCCTGTGTCTCTCACCACCTCCTGTGTCTCTCAGCTTCCTCTGTCTCTCACCACCTCCTGTGTCTCTCACCACTTCCTGTGTCCCCCACCACTTCCTGTGTCTCTCAGCTTCCTCTGTCTCTCATCACCTCCTGTGTCTCTCACCACTTCCTGTGTCCCTCACCACTTCTTGCGTCTCTCAGCTTCCTCTGTCTCTCACACCTCCTGTGTCTCTCACCACTTCCTGTGTCTCTCAGCTTCCTCTGTCTCTCACCACTTCCTGTGTCTCTCAGCTTCCTCTGTCTCTCATCACCTCCTGTGTCTCTCACCACTTCCTGTGTCCCTCACCACTTCCTGTGCCTCTCAGCTTCCTCTGTCTCTCACACCTCCTGTGTGTCTCAGCTTCCTCTGTCTCTCACCACCTCCTGTGTCCCCCACCACCTCCTGTGTCCCCCACCACCTCCTGTGTCTCTCACCACCTCCTGTGTCTCTCACCACCTCCTGTGTCCCCCACCACCTCCTGTGTCTCTCACCACCTCCTGTGTCCCCCACCACTTCCTGTGTCTCTCAGCTTCCTCCGTCTCTCACACCTCCTGTGTCTCAGCTTCCTCCGTCTCTCACACCTCCTGTGTCTCAGCTTCCTCCGTCTCTCACACCTCCTGTGTCTCAGCTTCCTCTGTCTCCCAGCTTCCCGTGTCTCACGACTAGTGACCGGAAAACCATGGGTTCCAGCCACGTCCACCCTAGCTTCGCCCCGGCATCCTCATCAGCAGTTACCCGTCACATCAGGCGCCTACGTGGCATCCACTCCCTCGGTCCCCTGGCTACTACACCACCCCTGTTTCTTGTGCCATCCGAGAGTTTCACGATGATGCCCTAATGCTTGACCGCTTGTAGTATAGAACCCTTACCCATGAAGTGCTTTGAAGTTTTAAAAGTCATTGAGGAAGACTAACTTCAAATCTCTCATAGATGCAATAAACCTTCCTCAGAGAAACACATTCTACCATTGAAAAGAGAAAAAACTAATAAGGTGCTTACCAATCCATTTTTAAATGGGGAATCGATACAACCTACTAACATTGTTTCCAGGTTACCTTTAAAATGGTGCTGAGGGAAAGGTCTGTGTACCTTAACGCATGCAAATAATTCAAGATCTAACAGCAGCATGAAGATTTTCTCAAAGGAAGAATCGTATACACATCCTTTCTCATAGGCTCTCCAATTTATCATTGTATTCTCTTAAACTCTAGGGTGTTGCATTTTAGGTTCCTATTAGATAAATCAAAAGAGCATATTATCTGAAATTAGGAACCAGACAGGACAGCAGCTAAAATTAATTCACCCTAGTAATCTCCTCCTAAGAAATTCCCCTGAGGGAAAACATTATATGCCCATTTCCATGGGCAGAGATTTAAATATATCTCTTCTATTAGCTTTACATGCCTAAATCCCAATGCATTAAAATAAAAATATATCTGTCGTCTCAGAAGAGAAAACTGGAAGTCCTCACTGCCCTCTAAATGAGTCCAATTAAATTTAATCGAGTTACACATCTACGCTTTAGAATCATATTGAATGTGTGAGGGAGAAAACAGGTCTCAAGATAGATGCGCCCATGTACATTTCCAAACAGTTCAACCCTTGCCTCGCAAATGAAAAGAAAACCCAAACCAAGAGCTATCGACACAGCCACATGCATGCGAAAATCCAATCATCTTAACCCCTGCAGCTTGAAGCTACACATGCAAAAATAATAGCTGTGTGCAACAGAAGTGTTGTTCAACATTGGTACCCAAATTCCATTTCATTTCACCTCCACTGGGTTTGGGGGTGGGGGGCTCTGAGCGGTGGGGTTAGTTGAAGATAATGTGATATGGGGCTAGAAGCCCTCCTTCGATTTCAAACGGGTCAACTTGTCAAAGCTTTATGTGGGAGCCAATTACATTAATTTTCCACAGCCGTCGAATACATATTTCATTTCCATCTCCCACAAGAGATGGGGTCTGGGGATCCTGTTTCGAAAGGCTCTTATCACTAAGTAACATTCATACCCCCAAAGGAACCCTTGGCAGCCGGTGGCCCATTGATGTGATTGAGCGAGGCCCAGGCTGCCTGATGCCGCTTACAGCCCCACACGCTCAGGGACAATGGGCCGCCACGTTGGCCACATTGCCAATAAATTTCAATTACACTAATTGCCAAGAGTTCAATGAGTGCACTTTGAAAAGGGGGAGAAAGGAATATTAAAGAGGGAGCTTATGCCTCATAGGGCTAAAGAAAAGGAAGTAATAAATAGTCTGTGTTTTCTAATGGGGGCATTCCAGTATTTTTCAACATGGCTTAACCAGATTTTACAAGCTGTTCCAGCTTCAGGGATCCTGTTTTACATTTCTTTGTTACTGTCTCCAAACAACATATACAGAAACTCAATTATGTGGTGTTATATTTCAGGAGAGATTTAATTTCTAAGTAGCTTTGTTTTTTTTTTTTTTTAAGCACATCCATCTGTTCTGCTTGGATGGATAACATGCTGAGTGAATTTGGGAAGGCCATTTCAGGAATGCATGGGACCGCTTTACAAAGTAACCCATAGGATGTACGTGATCGCGGGCAGAGTGTCCCCGTTCCATACCTTCAAAGAAGGTAAAACATTGTAAAAGGAACTTCTGAGGACCACATATAGATGTAGTTGGGGACCGTGACATCTTTATAAGGTGGAGGGACCTTGACCAGTTTTTCAGGGTAGGACAAAACCATTATCACAGCCACTCATGTTGGGCTTCACAGAGAAAGAACAGAACAAAAAGCAAGAATGGGTTTCATGGCATTTAGGAGGTTGGGCGGCTCCCAAAGCCTGCTGGGTACCAGGGCACCGGCTTGTAAGGCAGCTCTAGCACCTCAGCTGCAGAGGGGACTTACCCCCACGAGGCTGATCCAGACACTGGGTGGGTTCCTGCGGCCTGCGCCGTGCTGAAACCTGGCTGTCCAGGACATCAGGAAGTCCGGTCAGCTAACCAGACAACACACCTGCTGGTTTCTCCTGTAACCGTGTTGAAAGGACTAAATGAGGCTTCCTTCCACCGGAGGTCCCTTTATCCCAGCTGGTTGCAGCAGAAAGAGCATGGGCCTGGAGTCAGCTGGCTGTAACCACAGACATCAGCCTGCCTGGGCCGTTTCTTCATTTGTAAAATGGAGATAATAGCAGACTCTTCACTTAGTCGACCCTGGGCACCAGGCACTGTACTAAGCCCTTTATACATATTAACTCACTTCATCCTCAGATTGACTCCTCAGGGCCATCTTTGCTCATCTTCTGACACAAAACCTGAAGAGCAGAGAAATGGGCTGTTAGCAAATTACGCTTCAGTAATAGTTTTAAGTCATTGTATTGCTTCTTCCGAGGATACTTTCATTTTAAACAGTATTTCTGCTTACTGAATGAAAAGTTTTGTGCTCTGTAAAGGGGGTTTAAGCATCAAGGAGCAGATGGGGAAATTGCAGTAGCTTGATCTTTGGAAACGCGGCTCTCATTACACCCTGGGAGGATTAACCGACATGAGTGAGGTTCACGACAGCACTTCTGAGCACGTCCAAGGGAGGTAGTCACAAGGCAGTGCTCAGTGGGGGACTGTGTCCCGGTGAGCAAAATATTCAATTGTGCCACACATGGCTTTGTGAACGCCTCATGCCAGTGACCTGTCTCTACCAAGGTGAATGCCAGGCTGCTTTGAATCTGAATCACTGACTCAGCCTCCCATGTGCCTGTAGCTGGTGTGCCTTTGGTTGCGCAGCCCATCTTCCCAGTCCTCCCAGATCCTTTATCGAGGAAGATTAAATTGTTTAATTTTTAAACAATTTTTAAAAAAGGAAAAAAACAGAATGGAATGGGAAAAGTGAGAAAGGGACTTTTAGGACCACAGGACTCTTTGTTCTTTAGAGTGTAGGGAGCAAAGCTCAGAGGACACTGGTGTGTGTGTGTGTGTGTGAGTATGTGTGTTGGCTCGCTCGCAAGCCTGTGAATAACAGAGGTCCAAAATTATCTTATCTTCTATAGGCTTATAAAAAATTTACAGAAACACAAATACAATTGGAAAAAAATAAGGCAATTTGGAAAATATGTTCAAAAGAGAGGCACCTTGTCCCTTAAAAGTTTGCTTCTCTTAATCTTAAAGCTTCTGCTGCCCAGTGGGATAGGGCAGGAGATGATATCTTTGGCCCCAGACTGCAATTTTCTTTGGGGAGGGGTCTGGTCCCCCAAAATGCCATGGCTTTTGCTGTTACAGCCCATCTCAGAAGGCCCTGCTTCTAGGCATCTCCTGCTGGCTCTCTACAGATGAAGTCTTAGATTCTGTGAGGTGAATGATACGTCTTGTCATTTATTTATAGATTTGAGATTAGCTCAAACACATCCATCCAAATAGTCTCCTTAAGAAAGAATATACACAAGTCCTTTTCAGGGACTAGGGGGAAAATAATTAATGTTTGCATTTGAGCAATGGATAAAAGGAAATGGAGACTGATTAATAGAAATCCAGATTTAACTGCAAACTTCCAGGTGACTTGAAGTTATCTTTCAAGTGGTTATTAATAAGATATGAGAGGAAAGAACATTTGCATCTGGGGCACATAAATGGAAATGTAGCTACAATGCAGGAGGATGTGTGTGCCTTCAAGAGACACTTTATGCAATTTAGGAATTAAGTGGGAGCAATCCTGCTGGGCCCAAAGCAAATGCATCCACTCAACTGGTGAAAACAATGAAAGTATGAAGGAACGAAAAACAAAAAGTGGCGGTGGGGAATTAGGGCAAAGCAGCAAAAGGTTATTTCAATTTGAAATGTAGCATATTCATGTTTAAGGAGGTTAAAAATTGTTTCATCATTGACATTTAGGAAAGTCATTTATTTTTACAAGTTGAGTTTCTGTCAGTGTTTTCTCCTAGCATAGGGCTTGTTTGTAGTTTTAAGTGCTTATTTAATGTAGCATACGTTGGCTTCTTCAGCTATCAAGTATTATGGCATTCTGATCAATATCCTAGAGAAATCCATGAGATAGAATGAAAAACTATCATCCCAGCCCTCGAAAGCGGGCAATATTAATTCCACTCAAAAGGCCCCATACTTTACTCAGGAAGCAGAATGAACCCTCGGGGAGTTTTACCCACAGGCATTAAGTGATGGCAGTTAGGAATATTGCTGCCTTGGCCTTCAGGAAGGTTAAATGCAGCGTGAGAACTGTTGTCTTGTGTTATTTCAAGACAAAGAGCAAATAAAAGTTATTATTTTCCCAATCTTGACCTTGTCTCATTTTAGATAAAGCCATCTTTCTGCTTCTCCCTGAGTTTCCAGTGATAATATCATTATTATCATCATTGTCTTGTTATAACAATGTTGACAATAATGATGACAGTCTTACCAGGTGATGCTTACTGAGATCTTCCTGTGTGCCAGTTTGGGCTAAGTATTTTTTGAATGAATGATCACATTCGATGCACTCAGATATCCCATAGGGTGGATATTACTGCTGATTCCTTTTTACAGAGAGAAAGTGGAAACTCAAGAAGAAAAGTAACCTCCTCGTAAAAACATGACTAGTAAATGATGAACCCGGATTTTGAACCCAAGTGCCCCTATCTGCCCAAGTCTGGGATGTTAGCCACTCAATACTGAGGGCCTTCCATTCTTTATGAACACGTGGCCCTCAGAGTCAGACAAAGTGATCCTGTTGCTGGTGAGGGCTGGAACAATACAAGCTTGGGCAAGCTTCTGTCTCTCGGTTGAAGCTCATTATTAATTCCAGCAAGACTGGTGGAATGACACCATCGTGGATTTTTGATGTAAAAGCCCAGGATGGACAAGGGAACCAGACTCTGCCAGCTGAGTCCAGGCTCCTCATCCCTGAGCACACCTGTACCAGCTGGGGGTACCCGTCCCACCTGACCCAGGGGCTCCCAGGACCCTCTGAGAGCCTCAGGACGGTCTCTGTGGCTGAATCGGGTCACATGCTTCATGGGACAACTTGTGGGTGACCCGAGTTGCTTGATTAGCCTTGTCTGCTTCTTAATTTCATTGTGTTTTTCTACTGAAGAGTCTCAAATGTGTGCAACAGAGGCAGGCACTGGGACACGATTGCTGAGAGTGAAAGCGGGGGCTGGCTCGCTCAGGAGCTCACCTGATATGGTTCACATTCAGGATTCCAGGACGCCTGCCCCCTTGATGTCCCTTTAGCCCACCTCAAGCCCCAAGCAGAGGCAGCTGTGACTCCGCGTGCTGGGATTCATGACTTTATACAGTTGCAAATTGTATTACTTCCATTTTAGAGGAAAAAAAAGAAAAAACCTTAAGTGTCCGCCTTATCCTGTGATCTAATCTCTTGTCCCATTCTAGCAATTTTCTCATTACAGTTCTTAAGATGTCTGTTAATCAAGCCGAACGGAACAGAACATTCTGTGCTGGTTTCAGCCTCTCAACCCACAGTATCTTGTCAGCAGTCCTCCTGTGCAATTCCTCAGCGATGTTGTGTATTTTTTCTCTCTTAAATGGGAAATAAGAATTCTTTATATTTACAACCTTTAAATGAGGAATTATTTAAAAACTTATACTAAGTGGAATTGTATTTGCTTTCCTTTTCAGCTTTAGATTTTTTTTTTTTTTCTGCCACTTCCAGTAAATGCTCCAGGTGTTTTTAAACTCAGAGAAGCAATGACTCCAGCGCACAGGCTAAGTAAACTCAGAAGTGTGATGTATTGAACTTGGCAGGAGTCCCTCATTCATCTTTGAGGTGTAGCTGGAGCATCGGTAATTCCAAAAGGCACTACATTAAAATAAAAAGCCCCTGACGGCAACTGAGGGTGGTTTTCTGTTTCCTGCCATCACCCATTTGTATCTGCCAATAGCCTCTAGTTAAATCAATGCTCCTGATAAATATTGCTTGACTGAGGAAATAGAGCATATCATCATTTCTTAGTAATGGATATTTATCTCTTTTGTGATAACATTTATTTTTCAGATGTACCCATGCACAACTGGATCCGATTTTATAAACAATTAGCACAGTTTAACGGGCTACGTAAAATGAAAACTACTGAATGTGCAATAGTTTGCTTTCTTGTGCGTTCATAATTTCTTCCCTCAGAATGAATTATAAGTGATCAACATTGGATGCATAGAAAAGAGCAGGACAGAAGCGGCCGTTACCCCTTAACTCTGGGTGCCCTGATGTCTTCCTTTCATCCCTGACTCTGCAGGTGTTCACTGGGCACCCACGCCTGTTCTGGGCCATGCACTGGGGCAGCTTGGAGAACTCAAGTAGCCTCAGTACCTGCAGTCTTGGGAGAGAAAGAAGTGATTTACAAATCACACCAATAAGTGGAAATTGCAGGTGTTTGAGTGTTGCACAGGAGGGTCAGTGTTTGAGATCTTCAGGGTGAGACGTGAGCATGGGAGAAAGGGTTCCCAAACCAGTGGCTCTGCAGCCGAGCTCTGAATCATCTCTGTATGTCCCTAAGGCAGGCCTTGGAAGGAAGCATGTTCCAGGAAGAGGGAAGAGCCTGGGCCAACATCCCGGGAAACAGCCATCCTATAGAGTGCAAGGATGTGCATGCAGTGGGGACACAGGCAGTGACAAAGAGGACCAGGCGGTAGACGAGAGAGCTGGACAGAGCCAGGCTGCAGTGGTGTCCAGGAGCTCAGAGCCACAGGAAGCTCCAGAGGGGCCAGCAAGTGGGTAAGATGGGAAAACGGCTGTGTATGTCCAGGTCTGTATTTTGAAATGATGGATCCAGCGGAGTCATAGAGACTGGATGGAGGAGGGATGGAGAAGGGCCGGAGAGTAGCTCACCTCTGCGTGACCCCAGGGCAGGGCAGGGGGCGTGGTACTGGTGCTAGTGATGGCGGAGTGAAGTGGATGGATTAAAGAGATCCACGGAAGATGAAATCAACAAGATTGGATGTTGGGCGGGATACTCAATGAGAGCGGGGCAGGATTTAACGGTTCCCAGGCTTCTGGCAAACTAGTTAACATGGATACTGTGCCACGATTAAAGGCAGTCATAGTGAGAGAGCTTCCTTTCTGTGAGAGACCACGTCTGAATTCAACCAGCCCAAGGAAACTCCTTTGTAAAGAGATTCTTTCTGTGGATAATATGTTCGTTTGTGTATCTACATCGTTTTACCCGTGCCAGGCACTGGTCTAAATTCCTTACATGCATTAGCATAATCATTTCTCATCACAAACCTTCGAGTCGGCTACTATTACTGTCCCACAGAGGCCCAGAGAGCTTACTCTGCTGGGCTGGGCACTCACAACAAGTAAGCAGTGGGCCCGGGCCTCTGAGGAGGCCAGAGCCGGGGGCTTTCACCACTGGGCAGGGCTGCCTCCCTCTCTACTAAGCTGGCCCAACATGTTCAGGGTTTTAACAGAAGGCAGACTTAGTTTCCCTGTCTCTGGGTTTTTAATGGAACCAACCCCCATTCTTTTCCTGCAAGACAGTAGTTCCCTTGGCCAGATTCCATAATCTTCCAACATAGTGAGTTAATAGTATAGTCTCATTCAAATGTTCGAAATTGCACTTACGTTCAATGCAGAATTCCTCTCTCCTATCTTCCAACTCAAAGCTCTCCTTGCCTCGCTTCCTGCAGGCTAGCACTAGGATGTGGAATGCGGGTCTGATGTGGTCTGATTCCCAGATTCCTCTCCTCTGTCCCTCTTCTAGTGTAAATACCCTGGAGTTGAACTTGGAGGCAGGAAGAGAAAAAAAGACGGAATTCTCTCTGTTTAAATGCGTGAAGTAGTCAACTTCTGTTGGCCCCGGGCTCCATATGTTAGAGGACCGTCCCCCCCATATCAGAAACAGAAAAAAAAATATATTAAGAGCATACAAGTGGCTCCCTGCCTAGGGCCCAGTGCTCAGCTCTGGCACAGACAGTTTCCTTAGACATCTTCTCTCCCCATACTTCATACTGAGAGTTTGCTTCTGTTTATATGTTTTGAAAATCTGACATGCAGTTACTGTAACTTAATCTTAGGAGTGAATTCATTTTTTTTCTTTTGATTTTATGGTGGCAAACTCACTGAAGTTCACTTATTCATCAATCATTTTTATCACGCTCTTTCTACTTGTCAGGAAAGAGGTATAGGCGCCAAAAATGACAGACATGGTCCCTGCCCTCATATGGACTGAGTTTCTCATGGAACCCTGGGCTTCTCAGTCTCTGCTCTGACCCCGCACTGCAGACAGTCTAGCAGGAGCTCTCTGGCTGGACAGGCAATGTGGTGTTAAGTGCAGATGCTCTGTCATGGCCGTACTCTTATAACTGACCCACGCTGGGCAAACAGGGGCCTAGATGTGCTTGCTTTCATTTCTTCTGAGTTTCCCGGTCCCAGGTCTGCCCTTTGATGTTGGTGTTGCCCTTTTCTCATGCTCCCTAACTCACAGCTTAGCCCTACCTGCTGTGTTCTCAAAGGTACATCTCTTGTACTTTTGTAGATGCTCATGGACTTGCAGCTTCTTGTCTGCCTTGTAGGAGCTATGGCATCTGCCTGAGCGTTCTCTGGCTCTTTCTTCACCTTCAGTTTCTCAAGCATCCGGGGGTCTCACCTCCCCATCCATGCTTTGATTCTGCATGCCCAGCCTTGCCTTATCTCCCCGCCCCATGGACACAACTTCTGTCAGGGAGTCTGGTCCTAGACATCTAAGAAGACATTTGTCATCATGTAGGTCCAAGGAAGCTCTTAAAGTCTTCCTCTCAACATATGACTCAGTAATTGCTCGTTCATAATCATTAATTGTTTTCAAACAATTCTTTAAGGATTGTGAAAGATCATTTCTATACGCAAGTGATAATGGGACATTATGAAAAGGAAATTTTACCTCATTTTAAGTTTATCTTTTAAATAATCCATGTAGACATTGGTAAATACAAGTTTTCATCAATGGTATGGATTGCTACTTTATGAGACCAATGTAAAGTCACGAAGGTAACCATGTAAAAGTCCATAGAACTCAGGTGACACTGGAAACCAGAGTAATTAACCTCACCAGGGCTCCACTTTTGGATCTGTAAAAAGTTCTTAGATATTTTGCATCAGAATTTCTCAACTGGAAAAAAAAAAAAAAAAGAATTTCTCAACTGGGGCAATTTTTCCCAGGGGACATTTGGCAAAGTCTGGAGACATTTTTGGTTGTCACAGTTGGGGAAGAGGCATGCTTTTGGCATCCAGTGAATAGAGACCAGGAATGCTCATCATCGTCATACAATGCAGGGGATGGCACCCCCCAAAAAAGAAATGCCTGGTCCAAAATGTCAGCATACTGACGTTGAGAAACCCTACCTCACATAAGACTGAAATAGTGGGACTACTAGAGAGATAGCTGAGGTTTACCTTGGAATGTTTGGAAGATAGGAATCTGATGAAAAGAGGAACCCAGGTCCAACCTCTGTGAAAAGTTCCTACTCAGCGCCAGGTACACAAGACACAAGACTGTGTTCCTTCCTTCGACATTTCTGGCAGGTGTCATACTCAGCAGAGAAAGGAAGAGGTAGGTAAGGTGGGTGGCCACTCAAGTTCAAGCTTATCTAACAAGGTGAGGGTGGGGAGAGGAGAGAAAAGGAGACAGGGTGTCACCCTCGTACCGACTTCCCTAACTGCCTGGGAGACAGGGAGTGATGGTGTCAAGTCCTCTTAAAGTACAAGACCTTAGAAAATGGAATTTTCCTGATTTATTCCTCGTGTTGATTACTACTATGACCTACAATAAACAACAACCCTAAAAGCTGCACTTTATCAGTACTTAAATATTGATGAAAAGAAAAAGTCCTAGGTTATGGAAAAGTAATGGAAAGAATTCCAGGAGAAGCTGTGAATGATGTCATTCTCTTTCTGGGGTATGAAAGAAGCATTTGACATTTAGAGGACAAGAAAAACTGGGTGTGATGCTTGTCAACTGCAACAGCACATAAATACAGGCACTTAAATCGCCTACATGCTAAATGCACGGTTACTAAATAAATACTCCCCTCGCTGCCACCAAGAGTGACCTTCTTTCGGTCAGAAGCCAAAAGCAAGGGCTATTTATAGTTCCCCTAAAGAGACCTCTCCACTGCACTCTTGATTTCCCCGCTTTCCTGACTGATTTTCCACTCTGACCATCAGTGCCACCGCCCATCGGTCTGGCCCACAATGTTTGCAGATGCACAAAGCATGTGACTCCCTCAGTCTGGACGCAATTTTTAGTCCAAGAGAACTGGGCAAAAAGCTTCATGCAGGCAGCAAAGCAACGGCTGCAGGCTTACCATGTCCTCCTGCCTCTCCTTCTCTGAATTAAGACCGTGCTCTTTAAATGAATTTAACCAGAGTTTGAAGCAAAGTGCTTCCTGGCTGATGGCAACATACCCCAGGCAGGATCCCGACCATTGACATGGTCTGGGTCACCAGCAAACCACCAGGGCAGTGACAGAACGTGGGCATCAAAGGGGCATCACCAGCCTGAAATGCAACCACGTTATAGAGACTCAATTCCTATATTACCACGGTTCGGTCTAACTAGTCTGGGTAGATAAAGGGCATGTAAAAAGAGTTAGTTTCTTTTTATTGTTTTATTTTTTCCAGTTATATCAGTTTATGGAGATGTCAACTAAAAAGTATTAACTAATAAGACAAAAAAGTTTTGTTGATTTTAGTAATTCTAGAATTGATTGAATATCAAAAGAAGATTATGAGAGAAGCATAAAAAATAGGCGGTAAGTTAGAAAGAAACCAAAAAGCTCTGAAGTTGCAATTGCTCAGGTTTGGAAGACGAAGTTGCCAGTTACTGGTCTTTCTCCTTACAAAAAGCCCTGTTCATAACTTGTTAATATCTCATAGAGTTGGACAAGAAAGAGGGATAAAAGGGAAATTGGGTAAATATGATAATATTTAATGATATAGTGAAATATGATAATACTTGACTTAATCAGATTTGTAGCAATTCTTGGTCATATGTTCTTGGAAGGGTAGTGGGCTGGTATAGGTAAAAATGAGTTTTTCTCAGGAAAATTTGAAGTTAAAGAATCAGAGCTTGTGGAATCTAAAATATGACACAAATGAACTTATCTACAAAACAGAAAGAGACTCACAGACATAGAGAACAGCCTTATTGCCAAGGGGGAGGAGGGAGGGGGGAAGGGATGGATTGGGACCTTGGGATTAGCAGATGCAAAGTAGTATATATAGGATGGATCAACAGCAAGGTCCTACTGTATAGCACAGGGAACTATATTCAGTATCCTGTGATAAACCATCATGGAAAAAAATATTTAAAAATGTATACATATATATAAAACACCAAATCACTTTGCTGTATAGCAGAAATTAACACAACATAAATCAACTATACTTAAATAAAATAAATTAAAACAAAGAATCAGAGGTCAAATGTGTTGATTTGTCCATTTACGTATTTTTTTGAATTTTATTTTAGTTTATTTTTTTATACAGCAGGTTCTTATTAGTTATCTATTTTATACATATTAGTGTATACATGTCAATCCCAATCTCCCAGTTCATCCCACCACCACACTACCATGCCCCCCTTTCCCCCCTTGGTGTCCATATGTTTGTTCTCTACATCTGTGTCTCTATTTCTGCCTTGCAAACATTTATTCAGCTAGCATACAATTAGTGTCTATTACCTAGAAAAAGGGGATTGGAGAGAAAACGAGACAGCTGGCCACAGGAAACCCACAGGCCACTAGGAGGGTATTTAAAGGTCAAGATTAACAACAAAATAATCCCAGTGACAATGTTTTCTGGGATGCGTTGTGTGGGAACACTTGCTGACCACAGAGGCTGGGCCCCCGCACCCTCTGAGGAAGAGGAACTCTGAAAGGCACCCATCCAAGAGGCTGCCCCCTTCATGGTGTGTTGTTCGGGAGCCCTGTGAGAAGCAGCAGATGCTACGGCAATGAGGTAAGGGGGGGTGGGGTTACCAGCTCCCCAGGGGAGCTTCCAGCAAGGTGGGCTGTTGGCCTGGGTCTCCAGGGAAGGCCATCAGGAGGCTGAGGAGTGGGGAGCCGGCACTCCGGCCCATAGAACAGCACATACAGATGTGTGCAGGGAAAAGAGCATCGGGAGTACGGGACCCACTGGAGTCTGGCATGGCTGGGGAGTGAGGTGAGGGCAAGGGGAGTAGGGGATGCCGCTGGGTCCTGCCCACTGCCAGCAACCCTGCGCTACATCCTGACTCTGCAGTGGCTGGGCCACTGCAGCCCTTGGCCTCAACCTTTCTGGGCCCTAGTTTCTTCATCTACACTTCTGGACTGTTGGATCCAAGAGTTCCTAGGGCTTCCCAAGAGGTAAAGAATGTGGTCTGTGACCTTCTTTAAGCCCCACAACAAATTGACTCCATAATCAGGAAAAGAACAAGTCTCAGCACAAACCCAGCATCATCTAAATTAGTATTATTGCTAATACTGTGCATATTGGCTCTTAATGCGCAATTATACCTTGAATTAAGCCCAAAGGCACTTACAATGTCTCAGCTGATACAGGCAGCATCTTTCTGGCTCTAACAGTGATTAGCATGACAGAGGAAACTGGATATTTACCCAAATCACTTTGCCATATGTTCATTAATGAAGCGACGTTAAGCTCTTGAATATAAAGGGATTCCCCTTTTAATTCATTTATAAAAATTATATTAATGTCTTTACAGGAGGACAGAAAGACATGATCTACAGTTAATTTCCATTTTACCATATTAAAAGAGAAGATTCACAAGCTAAATAAGTTATCTTATTCCCTCATGTAAATGCATTTACAGAATTATAGCTGAAAATTATGCATTTTATGAAAACCATTGGTCAGTATATAAAACTGCCAGATGTATAACATAGCCACTATTTTTACATAATTGCTGTGAATTATGGTATCCCTGTGTTATTCAATATCAGCTAGGCAGTGAGAAATTTTCCTCAGAATTAAGAACTAGAACAAATTTGCCTTTCTTCATTTAATTTCATATACCTTTAACTAAATAATGTGGGCCAAATTCTGAATTTTCTCACTACTTTTTCCATAATAGAAGTTATAATTTTGTCATTCATCAATACCAATGAACTATACTTGCCAATAAAAATTTAATCTGAACTGGCTCAAACTCTAGACCCAAATTCTAGTTTTCATGATATAGAAAGATAGAAGCAGAAAAACATATCCACAGAGAAATAATCATACAAACCCCAAATGCGGTGTATTCATCAAGACAATTGACCCAGATACATAAAAGTCAGTAAGAAAAAAACAAAGATATGGGGCTGTTTAGATTAAAAAGAACTAAAACAGTATGATTACCATGAAATTCTGGTTTAAAACAAAACAAAAACTCTCTATCATTGAAACAAGTGGGCAAATGTGGAAATTTGTGTGAATCAAGTGGGCAAGAGATAGTAAATTGATATTAGATGATATTAATGAATTATTGAATAATAATAATTATTATAGCTATTATAATAACTATTTCAGATGGGATAATGCCATGTTGGTTATGCCATATAATGTACCTGTTTTTTTTTTTTTTTTTTTTTTTTTTAATTTTTTTTTAATGCTATTCTTGTCTGCTTACATTCTTTTTATGTATGTATGTATGTATGTATGTATGGCTTTGTTGGGTCTTCGTTTCTGTGCGAGGGCTTTCCCCAGTTGCGGCAAGCGGGGGCCACTCCTCATCGCGGTGCGCGGGCCTCTCACCATCGCGGCCCCTCCCGCTGCGGAGCACAGGCTCCAGACGCGCAGGCTCAGTAATTGTGGCTCACGGGCCGAGTTGCTCCGCGGCATGTGGGATCTTCCCAGACCAGGGCTCGAACCCGCGTGCCCTGCATTGGCAGGCAGATTCTCAACCACTGCGCCACCAGGGAAGCCCCAATGTACCTGTTTTTAAGTGAAGGAAGCTAAAGTTCTCGAGACTGAAGTGTCATTATATTTTGAACTTCTTTTGAACTTGATCCAACTGGTTCAGTAATACATGCCTGTGCATGTATGTATAGTTTTGTGTGGGTTTCTGGAAAGACATAAAATAAAAACAGAAATATTAACAACCGTGGATTCTAGGAGGAGACCGAATGATGGGAATAATGGCTAAAGAGGTAAAAACTACTTTTGCCAAGATTCAATCTCTGAAAACATTTGAATTACAGCAAGTCTACAAAAAGTTAAAAGTGATTAAAGGATGGGGCAAAACTTGGCACTGATTCTAAGAATTTGAAGGGTACAAAGCAGGCCCAATAAGTGCTACCTGGGCTGACACTCTGTTGAGTCCCGTGTGCCTCTGAGTTTCCCGTCCTTGGCTACTACACATGTGACTAAACTACATATAAAGGGAAGCCTTCAGTTAACATGTGCAGACTGTATTTAACCAAATGCAGTGTTTGTCTTGCAGATACTCTCCCCACTGTTAACCTCACCAGGGCCTGGTCTACAGGGGCAGGACCCAGAAAGGTACACCATGGATCAGAATCTAGAAGATCTGTGGAGTTTGGCAGAAGCCAGAAGACCAAGATATGCGTGTCTGTGTGTGTATATATATATATATATATATATATATATATATATATATATATATATAAAGTAATTTTTATGAAAAATATTTTTATTTTAAACAAGACAGTGAGAAGAGTGGCACGGTTTTTAACTTTTTGCAAACCTACTTAGTGCTGAGCTTCCTAGAAGACAGCTGGATCCTCACATCTGCTCTTTCATTCCATCTTCTGTGATGAATTGTTTTGGTTCAAGTATATGAAGAAAATCTGGCCTCACAGACATATGTGCCTGGAAAACAGGACTATTTTCATAACCTTTTTGTGGAACTGAGGATATTCTTCTGTGATACTATTGAAACAGAACAAGTAGTCCCAGATTCCATATTAGCTTCTTGCGATGTGGAATCTGAGAAAAAATAAAAAAAAAAAAAACAATTGTTCATGCTCAGTTACATTAAAACTCACTGGTCTTTTGTGTACTTTGAATAGATGGAATTTTTACCCATTTGTGATAATGTAACATCCCTCATTGATGATTTGGACACTGGTTCACTGAGTTTTGCAGATCTTCTCATTGTTGACACATTTCAGTTAAAAATATCAAAAAAATTCACCTTTATTAATAACACTACCAATCTCATCAGAAAAGTCTCTAAATATTGAGAAGTTGTCAAGCTCATGTTTGAAAACTCACTTTTTATTCTTAGCAACAAATACTGTCAGTTGTTTTCCATGAGGTGTCAGGCTCACTTGATTTGTTTTTGAGAAAATGTCTACAAAATGTCTACCAAAGTCTGAATAATTATAGTTTGTCTGTCAGTTGTTATTTCAATTAAATATGGTGTTCAGTGAAGAATGCAGCTAATTCAGCTTCCAGCTCAATCACAGAGGTGCTTTTCCTTGAAACACTTACCGTACTTCAGTGTGAAGCAGAAATGCTTTATGGGGACACCCTGAGCCATCCCACAGGGTCCCGGAAAGCCAGAGTCTCTCAGGTAGACCAGTCCAGAACAGTGGAGGCAAAGGGCCTCCTGCAAGCATGGCTCCTCTGACTCCATGGGCAGTGGGTTGGGCCAAAGTATTACAGTCTCACATGGCTCTGTGTTTCTCTCTAGAGGATCATGTTTAAAAGCTTCCAGTATATACATTTTTACTAAAAGTATTAAGATTTTGTGCTACATCTTTTAGATATAGCAAAATTAACATATTTACAAGAACTTGATAGATTAATTCATGAGTTTAAGTTTTAAGATTTATAAGATCTTACTGTTTGGGATTATTTTATTCCTGGGGTTTTATGTTTGCCCTCTCAGGAATATGAAGTGCTCAAAGAGATTATCTAACACAGTATACACAAAATAAAGTTTGAATATTTAAGGTAATTTGCTCAAATAAGTAATTCAGTGGTTCTGATTGTTTTAAGGGGAGTTTTATAAATACATTTGATTAATTCAATATTCATTTAAAAATTGCTAGATTAATAAATCAAACAGTAAGATTTATAAGTTGAATTTAACTACTGAGATGAAGCTAAAGTTATGAAATTTGCATATTAATACATTGTATATTACTATAAAACCCAAATAATTACTTTCTGGCCTCTGCATAGACCTAAGCACATCCACACACATGCATACATGCACACATCTCCCGATTTAGATCACAATCATTTGAAAGAATAAAATAATCTGGTAGAGTCTCTAAATAGATAAAGCTTTAAGAAATCAAAGAAAAAGAAAATACCATGAAAATAAAAAATACATTAAAATAATAAAATAATGTGATTTTAGAAGTAAAAATAAACAAAATGTATAAGCCAATAGATGAGTTAACAACATATTTTGTTTGAGGAAGAGAGAATTAATAAAGTGGAAGATAGAATTAAGGAAATTACCAGGATAGATTAAAAAGGTTAAAAGATGGAAAATAGGATGAGAGACTAGGAGAATAACAGAGACTAGTATGAAAAGATGCAACTCAGGTAGAAATTGTAGAAAACAGAAAATAGAGAACGGCAAGATTCACAAAGTAGTGGTGAACTTTTTGCAGAATTGATGATTGACAATAAGCAAAATCTGTCATAAGCAGAGTGGATCAAATTAAATCCACTTCTAGACATGACTTAGTGAAACAGTTGAATTCCATAAACAAGGGAAGCCTAAAGTCATCCAAACTAAAAAGAGAGTCTATCTCAAAGGAACTATAGTTAGAATTATAGTCTTAAGACAACTATATCATCTGGAAAAAAAAGAATAAACCCAATTTATATATAAATACATAGAAAAGAAAATACAGAGCAAAAAATAAAGTAAAAAATCAAAGAATTAATAAAACTCAACCCTGATTTTTTTTTAAAGTTAAAGAAACTTTGACAAAATGTATCAAGAAAATAGGAAAGAAAAAATAAAACAACATTAAATCTTAAAATTGTGGCATATCAAATGATATAAGCAATGTGTAAAAATTATGAGACACTTCAAACTAGTTTATGCTGACAAATTTGAAAGCTTAAATATATAATTTCTATAAAAATATAATTTATGAAAATTAAGTAAAAAATGTCAGAAAACCAGAATAAACTGGAAACTGTTAAATAAATCAAATCATTAGTAAACTTCTCTCCAATTCCTCAAAATAAGAAAAGGTACAGACTGTTTTACAAATGGGTTTTCCTCAAATATTAAGGAGTGTATTATCTTTGTGTTATATACTCTTTCAGAGAACAAAAGAAGATCTTCATATCTCATTCATAAAATTAATATAGCCTAGAGTACTCTGGGAAAATATTAAAATAAAAATTATAGAACAATCTCATTTGTCACCAGAGAGGCAACAGCACAAAATGAAATAGTAGCAAACATACAAAAAACATGCATCATTACTAATTAGTACTATAGGCATTGGCAAGAATTAATGGAGGTTATTGAATGAAGATTAAGCAAGAAAAAGCATATTGTCTCAGTCCATTCGCAATATTATTTGCTATAGTTCAACCAAATTTGGAATAGAAAGGATTTTTCTTAACATCGTCAAGTATTTCTTCCATAAAACTACAGTATAAAGCCAACAGTATAAACTCATATCAAAAACATTCCTTTTGATGTCAGGAATGCCAGTTATAACTGGCTCTATTCTACTTTGTGCTGAATGTCCTAGCCAAGCAGAAAGCCAAGAAATATTTTATAAGAACTATAAAGGAAGAAATACAGATGTCTATGTATAAGACTACATACATACATAGTATACACATATATAAACAGTAATATTATATATATATGAACAGTATTGTGCAACAGTAGTAGTTGTGAAATATAATAGAAAAAAGCAGGATGTCATTTACAGTAGAAATAAAAACTATTGAACTACTTAGGAAAATGTCAAAAAAAGTAGGTTAATGAAGGACATAAAAGAAAGCTCCCCCAAAATGAAAACTCTACCATGCTTATTTATGGAAAGGAAGGCTGTTAATTATTATTTCCTAATTGGTCTAAAAATGCAATATATTGCTAATCTATAAATTTTATGCAATTCAATAAAATTACATGGAAATTGACAAGTTGATCATTATAGTCCTATGAAAAATTAAAGCAACAAGGTAAGCCAAGAGAATTGAAGAAACATTCCAATGCAATCAGAATTCAATAGTAAAACTATAGTATTAAAGATTGGATATTTGTGTATGGACATAGAAATAGGTTTGTGACAAAGAAATAGTTTTGTGACAAAGTAGAGATGCTCAAAAGTCCATGAATATGTGAACTTTTAGAGTATGAAAAGATGAAATAAAAGTGAATGAAAAGAATGGAATATTAAAAAAAGCACTTTGGCATTGTTCATATGTGAAGATAAAATCGATCCTTAGATCACACCAAGTTATAAATTAGTCCCAGATGGATTAAAGACATAATTAAAATGCAAAAGTACAAAACTTTCAGAAGACAACTTGGAAAATATCTATCCAACACCAGTATAGGGAGGTACTTCTTAAGTAGGTCTTAAAAGACAAAAATGTACTCTCAAATCAATTGTATATTTTGATACTACAGTAACATTAAAACATTTCTGTTACAAAGACCCCATTAATAATAATGACAACAAATATTTATATAGTGTTTATTAAATGTATGGTTTTGTTCTTATCACTGTGTATATATTAACCCATCTAATCCTCAAAATATCTATTAGGTAGATAATATTATTATCATAAATTTTCCAATGGTGGTATTGAGGCATAGAAGATGATGAAATTTCTTCAAGATCAAAGAGCTAGTAATACCAAATGGTGAAACAAAGACTTGGAACCATTACTTAAATGAATAAAGAACACACCACACAATAGGTCAACTAAGAGAACAGTTTCCAGAATATACTAAAATCCCAACAAATTAATAAGAAAAATTTGAAACACGAGTAAGTAGGCAAAGGTATGGTTTTGTTGTCACATGACTGATGGAAACATGCATCAGAAACAGAGGGTGTAATATCTCATTAGAAAAGGAATAGGAACTCCCATTTGGCATTGAGTAGAAGCGGGGCAGGTAGTGTACTTCCAGCCAAGGAATGTGTTCCCAGGTCTACAAGGGCAAAGCTCTTCACAGGGACAAAAAACTACTGATAATTAACCAGAATTCTATAAGGATTTTGCTGGAGTTAGACACTTGACTTCGCCGTTCTCAGGGAGAGTTTTGTGCTCTCCTGCTCACGGGCCTCTCTCTAAACACTTTGGAGATGTTGGTTACACCTCTACTGGCTCGTGGGTTTACGCAGTTGGAGAAACAAAAACAAAAATAGAAAAAACAAGAGTATATTCATATGCGTTTACTGAAAACAGGATGAATGATCGATTGTCTCTGCCTTAATATTCCAGGAAACACTGATCTCTGGGTTTGCTCAGGTCCCTTTACTGCAGACAAGAGCTGGCAATTCACAAAAGAAGAAACATGAGTTCCCAATAAACCTATAGGTACATGGCCAAATGTGTCTTAAATGAGAAGCGTAAATTAAAACTACAGTGAAATGACACTGGCAAAAATTAAGGAGTATGATGATGCCATATGTGGGAGAGGATTGTGAGAAATAGAAGGAAATGGGGAATCTACATCGTTTGTGGGAGTAGATATTGACCCAACCACTTTGAAACACTGGGCAATACTTAGTATATGTGAAGATGCTCACACCCAAATATGCATTCCAAACATGTATTCTAAGTCAGACAGAGGAAGACAAACACAGTATGATGTCATTGATATGTGTAATTTAAAAAAAACAAACTCATAAGAACAGAGTAGAGTGTTGGCTGCCAGGGGCTGGGGTTTGGGGAAATGAGGAGACATTGGTCAAAGGATGCAAACTTCTTGTTATGAGTAAGTTCTGGGGATCTAATGAATATGGGATTATAGATAACTGTATACTTGAAAGTTGCTAAGTGAGTACATCTTAAATGTTCTCACCACAAAAAAGAAATGGTAATTACGCGACATGATGTAGGTGTTAGCTAACTCTAAGGTGTTAATCATATCGCAATATAAAAATGTATGAAATCAACAGGTTGTACACTTTAAACTTACACAATGTTATATGACAATGATATCTCAACAAAACTGGAAAAAATATAAATGTATATATAATTTACATATACTATATTCAGAGAATATATATAGAGAGAAATATGCTCACAAGACCACATGTACAAGAATACTTAATGCAGCATCATTTGTTATAATGAAAAACGAAAATGACTTAAGACCTTGTGACCTTCACTTAGATAAAGATGTTTTAGATATGACATCAAAAGCCCAATCCATAAAATTTAAAAAATGACAAGTTAAACTTTAAAAGAACTTTTGTTCTTCAAAAAAATACATTTAAAGAGAATGAAAACACAACTACAGGCTGAGTAAAATGCTTGTAAATCATATGTCTAATAAAAATTTTTATAAAAAATATGAACCCCAAAACTCAATAATGAAAAACGAAAAGCCCGATTTAAAAATGAGAAAACTATGTGAGCAAACACATTACCAAAGAAAATGTACAGCTGGCAAATAAGCACATTAAAAGATCAGTTGCCATTAGGGAAATGCAAAATAAAACCACAGTGAGATACCACTACACACCCATTGGAGCAAACCTTATAAACTTACAAAGTTTTAGTGCAGATTTAGAGGAACAGAAACATACATATGCTGCTGGTAGGCACATAAAATGTTAAAATAACTTTCGAAAACAGTTCGGGTTTCTTAAAAAGTTAAACACACTCCTATATGATCTAGCCACCCCGTTCCTAGGTATTTACCTTACAGAAATGAAAGCATGTGCCCCCCAGCACACACACACACACACACACACACACACACACACGCTAATGTTTCTAACAGCTTTCTTAGTATTAGCCAACAACTAAAACAATTCAAATATTGATTGAGGTGAATGGATAAACTATGGTATATCCATACAATGAATACTAACCAGCAATAAAATAGAGTGAACTGTTTATACATGCTACCACATGGCCAGTTCTCAAAATAATTATTCTGAGTGAAAACGGCCAGAGAAAAAAATCAGTATTTTATGATTCATATTGCATAAATTTCTATAAAATGCAAACAAGATAGAATGCACATCAGTGGTTGACTGAGGCAGAGGGGCAAGGAAGAGTGGAAGGAAGGGATTTCGATGAAACTTTGGGCGTGGATGATTAGTGCATTATCTTGACTCTGGTGATGGTTTCACGGGTAAGAATTTATATGTCAAACATAAAATTGAACACTTTATGTGCAGCCAATTTTATGTCAAGTATACCTCAATCAAGCTATTTAAAAAAAAAAAAGTCCTATTAAGACCATCACATCAATGGGTTTACTGTCCATTTCAGCTTCCATATATAAACATGTATGTGTTTTTAATTCCCTCCACCATGCGTGTCTGCAGGAGGCTGCTGAATCAGTGTTTTTGGCTTGACTGTGCTCTTTATTTTCTGCTGGTCCGGTGAAACCTGCCAGGGAGGAGTGTCTCCATATGCACAGCAGATAATGTGACAGGTGACAGCTGATACCTGACGTGAAGATGGAATGAGTCTTGGGCACCTGCACATGGTATATGGGCAAGTCTCCTCGGAGTAATGTGCTGATTATATATAATTGTGTGTGTGTGTGTGATCACATGTGTGTGTGTGTGTGTGAGATCACGTGTGTGTGATCACGTGTGTGTGTGTGTGTGTGTGTGTGATCACTTAACAAAGGGAGCATGCAGGCAATGATACAGTGACTTCAACCTCCAGAGGAAATCTAGGGCAGCATTTCTGAGAGTAGATATGTGGTTACAAAGCTTGTCTCCTTTAGAAATATGCAGAAGACAGAAAATGCTGCTGTGGAAGGTATTTGCTCCATTATTTAAGTGTCTTTTAAAAATCAAATCCCCTTCATATTCTTATGCGTGTTTCTAACTTGGAAAGAAGCTTGGCATCCTCTTCTTAGTTACGGACTGCCGCACGATTCCATCTTCTCACCTCTTTCCAGCCCAGCTGACGGCACTCAGCAATAGCACTGCGGTGCCTGGAACTTTCTTGCTTGTAAATGCCAGCTCCTTCTGTGCATTGTTTCTGGATGTTGTGGGGAGGCCCGAATGATCCTGTTCTGGTTCAACAGGGCAGGCACTGAGACTCACGGGGAAGGAAAGCATCTTACCTGGGAGTGTTTTCATCTCCCCTGACCACTGCTCCATGGAGCTGAGCATCATGGCAGACTGTTCATGAGGGGGCTGCTTAAACTTTTCGACTTCAGTGTCCTCGCGTCTAAAGCGTGGCTGTTTGTGCCACAGGATTACTGCCTGCTTAGTGAGATCTCATGTGTCTGTGGAAATGGTCCGTCCAGCACCCAGGGAATTTCAAGCTCTCCAGAAGTGTTAGTTGCCTGCTCAATCATCAGCTTTACCATCTGACTGCTAGATCAGAAGGTATTCACTTAGCAGTAATTAAGGGGAAAAGCTGATTTTTATCGGTTGCAATTGTTAAGGAAGATTTGATTCACAGGCAGCTGCCTCTGCTAACTAACGGTGAAAATGTTGTCTTATACTGCCCCCCTGCGGCTGATTCTGGGAGGCCGTCTGCAGACCAGCCATCCCAACCGGATTCACTCCTACTTTCATCCCCCAGGGATGACTGTGAAATTCATAGAGCTCACAGAGGAGGAGAAAAATGATTTCTCTTAAAGACTTGATGGTTCTTAAAGTCTTTGGTCTGGAGCTTTAAAACAGGCGAAAGAAGAAATGTTTTCTGTGTTTATGTATGTGTTATTATCAGATACATTTCAGAAGATTTTTAATTAAACTCCTGAGTAGTGATGATCTAACCAGGTACTTTTTTAAATTCTATGCATCAAGAAAAGTAAAGGTAAATCAATGTGTTTCAAGGAAACAGTAAATCACAGGACTATTTGAGGGTTAGTACTTCTTCAGTTACAGTGGGTAAAATAGGACTAAAGAACCTGCATTGGAAATTTTCATTTTATTTAGTTCCACTTTCTCCATTGAAATATAGGAATATCATGCCACTCAAAGGAAAATTAAAAAAGAAAAGATACACTAGGAAGAAACCTTTCAAAATAATCTGAAACACCTAATAAAACCAAAGAAGTTGCCCTCTAATAAGCCATGGAAAATGTTGCAATTATTACCCACTGAACCACATAAATTCTTTCAAGTTACATTTTAACTGTAGAGTTTCATTTCCATTCACTTGCAATATCGAAGGGAAACAATCCCAGTATAATGTTTAGTTCAAACTGAAGGAGAAAAAATATTTTCCTTGATTCAGCTGCCTCATATTACTGCTTTGGTGAAAGATTCTAGCTTAAACATAATCTGTGTGTGCTTTGTCCTAAAATATGAGTTTAGAAAACCCTAAACCTTGTTTCTATATTTGTATTTAAGAAAGCTGCAGCTCAGAGGAGTTACGTGTGGTCTCCAGTCAGATTATACAGCAGGTTAGTGATGGAACTAAAGTAGGAGATAATTTCTCTTGAACTTAGTCGAGTGGTCTTTTCCCCTTCACTGAATGTTACTATTCATGTGGTCATATGCATGAGCATATTATAATTTGTAGTAAAAACAAGACACCTACTTTATAATACCTTTTGGAGAAAATCGATCCTCTGTTGGAGTCAAAAGCAAATAAAAGAATTTGGATTATAAAATCTAGTTCAAGTCTTATACTGGTCCTTCTGTTTTCATCACCACACAAATGATATTTTTCTAAAATCTTTGAAAATCCCATGGATTTCTTGTCTCTGTCTGATAGATTTCAAAGTCCTGGCACTTAGTGGTTTAGTACAGTGTCCACAAAAGGAATTACATGTAACCACAAGAAAACCAGAATCGTGTACAGTATGATGAATCATTAATTGATTCTTCTCTTCATGATGTTAGCAATATCTGTTTATTAGAATTTTTTCAGTAGACAAAATATTTAAAAGTGTAAAAAATAAAATAAAAGCAATCTATAATTCTGTTACTGAGTGTACCCAAGCAAACCATAATTGCAATTTTTGCATACTTCCCTGCATCTTTCTGTCTCTCTCTTGCTCATATTACTTTTCCAATAGTAAATGAGATAAGCTCACTATAGCCACGCCTGCAAACTTTATTTCAGAGTTTTTCCTGTCTTAATAAGGATCCATCAAAAGCAAACAGACACAATTTCCAAACAAAAAGGGTGTGAGCTGGGACAGTCTACACATTCCTTGGTCAGACACAGCCTGCGGATTCCAAGGGCCGAGGGTTCCCAGGGTCTCTTTACTTGGGATCAATAATCCCAAGAGCAAGAGAGAGTTTCTCTGGGAATGGGTTGTGTGTGTGTGTGTGTGTGTGTGTGTGTGTGTGTGTGCGCGTGCGCAGGGGTGGGCTCAGGCTCCTGCAATCAATATTTACTGGTGTCTTCAACAATAGACTCTATTTTACTTTTGAGTTTGCATGACATTTTATGTAAATAGTGAATTTGTTAACCCTCGATCTATTTTTTTCTGCAAATATTGACATTGACTTTCTTTTTTGATTATGGTGTCCTTTTTGAGGTTCAGAAATTGCAAAGACAAATCTATCAAAATATTTTCCCTTTTTTTTTTTGCTTTTGCTTTCAGGATTAGCAGTTTCCTCCTGACATTGGTATCTATGGATATTTATTCATCTGGTCTTTGTGGTTCATTAATAGTTTTATTAAATATATATTCTAGCTGAAATTAATTGTGGAATATTATAAAAAATAAATCATCTAAATTGATTTTTTCTAAGAAGTTAACCTGTTTTTCCAATGCAATTTGTTAGAAAACCAATAAACAAATATAAAAAATCAATTTAAAAGTGTTAAATAGGTTAGAAAATATATGTTTTTTGTTTTGTTCCATGAATTTCTTCTGTTCGACGCATTGCCATTTCTTATACCAATTACATACTGTCTGATCACTACAATAATACCAGGAGTTTTAATTGTTATTTTTAAAATGTTGGTTTTTTAATTGTTTATTTAATAGATGCCTTGTATAATCACATTTGAATGGACACTGATAAAAAGGGTGCTTAAGTTGAAAAATTAAAGAATTGTTTTTTATCTATGTAATATTTTGAGGCATAGTTTTTAATATTTTATACCATGTCATATCTTTTTATCCAAGCTATATTTAGCCTTCAGAGAAGATTTGAAATTTTCTTTTTGGTGCTTCTATGCATTTTTCATTAAATGTATTTACAGATATTTTATGCTTTAGTTGCTTGCCATTAAGAATTTGATTTTATTACCATTATATTTGTATAAATGGTAATATCCAACATTAAAGAATATTCTTAATTGTGTGTACTTCTTTTATATAATAGACTATCTGGTTGAATTTTACACTATTTTAAATGATGAGTAGTCATTTTTTTGGTAGTTTTTCAGTTGGAATCTCAGAGTACCTGCAAGTACTGACATGTAATTTTCATCTTTAGGAAAGCTATATTTCATTTGTTTTTATCATTTTGTGTGATTGTCTAAAAATCTAAAGAAAACTTATAAAAGATAAAGGGGATAGTCTACATTCTTTAATATTTTTTATTTTAATAGAAATAACTCTAAATTCTTAAATAAGCTGTTGGTTCTTTGCATAAAAAAAAAGTAGTTTATAATGTTAAGGGACTTTCCACTTCCAGTTTCCTAAGTGATTTTCATTTGCTTGTCTGTTTGCTTTTTTAATCCTGCAGGAATATTGCATCTGATCAACTGCCTTTTTGAGCTCTATTGAAATGATCACATATGAATATGTGAGCCACATTAGGGGATTCAAATATTCACCATCTTGTGTGGCTGGTACAACGTCTGCACTGCCAGAGCACCATCCTTCTTTATCTATATGTATATATGTTTAAATATATATTAAGACATATATATGTATATTTTTAAGCGTGTTGGCTTTACCTATAGGTGTTTTAGTGGGACATTTGAAATCTATATTTGCAAATCTATTATTATTTGCATTTTAATTCACTTATTCTCCAGATGGAATTATTAAATTCATTGTATGTTTTCTTTAGATGTGTCTCGTAATTTGGTACATTCTTTAGAAGAAACTTAGTACATTTCATTTCATTCTTTTTTGTTTTATTATGAAACTGGTAAGGACTTGAAATTTGCCTCTGAATACCCTGTTAACCACATCTTGTACAGATTTTTTGTAGGTATACTTTTCTCCTGTTTTAAAAAGATGTTCGATACATTTTAGAAAATGGATGATTGAGGCGATTCCAACATTTGTTTTACAAAAGAGTCCCAGAAATAATATTATTTGCATTTTGGTTCTCTGTTGCCGCATAACAAACTTGGTGACTTACATACCGTGTGGTTATTCCCTGGGTTGACTCAGCTCACTAGCTGGAGTTTAGAGTCATCTGGAAAACCATTCAGCACCATCTTGTATGTCCACATTCTCTGCCATGCTACGCTATCCCTTCTAGTTTCTAGAGAAACTTTTTCATGAGGACCAGGGAACATGCACATGGATGTTCACAGCAGCACATATGTAATAGCAAAACTAGAAACAACTTAAATGCCCAGTGAAGGAGAGTGGATAATAGTGTTTCTTCACAATGAAAAATTAAATAACAGTGTAGGTGAATGAATTACAAAAACATGCCAAAATATGCATGAATCTTAATAATGTAATTTGAGTGAAAAGCAAGTCCCAGAGCATAATATCTAATATATATATATATATATATATATATATTTCTATTAAGTCCAGAAATGAACCATAGAGATAAAACTTTTTTTTTTCTTTTTAAAGTGAGGGACTGATGGACATGATCATCAGGATAGAGGTTAACTTGATGGGTCAGGAGTCGGGTGAGATGGATTAGGAACCCCTCAACAGCTGTATAGTATTGGTGATGTTCTAGTAGTTGAGTGGAGCAATGGGCTCATTATATTATTAAATCCATTGATTGCTTAATTAAATTCAAAGAGAGTCATGAATCATGGGCCAAGCATGATATTGTGTCGCCATATTGGACGCCTGACAAGCTTCCCCTCACATGGTCTCCCCCAGACTTTGCTGCAGCTGTTCTTATAACAACCAGCTGCACTCACTAATCTTTCACTTCCACAGGCACGTCCCTGCTCTCCCTCTGCTGGACTCCTGTGCCGTCCTGACTCGTGCACAAACCTGGGAAGGCCAGGAAGTCAGCACCTCGTGCAGCATCCCTGGACCCAAACAGTGTGGGAGCCAGTGGACGGAGGTGTCACTTCCCCATTTCACATGGTTCTCTGTGTCCAGCCAGGAGCCAGGTTCTGCTTGCCCGCAGTGGTGTCAGCTCACCAACACACCCTTGATTTAACTTCCCTTGCCTCCCAGTTTCTGGCTTCTTGATACCCCAGCACACAAGCTCTTCTTTTAGGCTCTGCTTTCAGGAGAAAAATAGGATAAGACAGGTAAAATTCCAAATTATTATTAATCCAATCATGTATATTTAAGAGACACTCTTTTTCTACACTTTCCTCATATTACAGTATATTTTTCTTATATTTGACACATGATAAACTGCATGTACTTAAAGTGCATAATTTGGTGAGCTTTGGCATTTGACTAGAATGACAAAACCATCATCAAACTGGGAATATGAACCCCCGAAAGTTTTCTTATGCCTCTTTATCCCAATGTACACCCTTCCTTCCCACTCATCCAAGACCCACTCATCTGCTTGTCATTACAGATTAATTTTCATTTTCAAAAATTTTTATATTAGTGGGTTTATACAATTTATACTCTGTTTTTTTTAGAGGTAGTGGAAGACTGACTTCTTTCACTCCGTGCCATTATTTGGAGATTCATCCCCATTCTTTTGTGTATCTATTGTTAATTCTTCTTATTGCAAAATAGTCTCCCTTTGTAAACACAACTTGTTTATCCCTTCACCTGATGATGGATGTTTGGGTTGTTTCCAGTTAGGGGTAAAAGAAGTAAAGCTGTTACAAATATCCATGCAGAAGTCTCTGTGTAGTGGGCATACATTTTAATTTCTCTTGGTAATATACCTAGGATTTGAATGGCTACATAATGTGGTATGTGTGTGTTAACTTTTTAAGAAACCGCCAAAGGTTTTGAAAAGGGTTTCAGTATTTTACATTCCCAGCTGCAGTGTGTAGGGTAATTTCAGCTGTTCACATGCTTGCCAACACTTAACATAAACAGTCTTTTTAATCTGAGCATTTTAATCAGTGTGTAGTGGTATCTTATCATGACTTTAAATTGAATTTCCCTAATTACTAATGATGTTGAGCATCTTTTCATGGGTTTATTTGCCATCCATGTGTCCTCTTTGGTAATGTGTCTGCTGAAATATTTTGCCCATTTTTCATTTAATTGGGTTACTTGTATTTGTATGATTGAGTTACAAGAGCTATTTACATCAATATATTTATTTGCAAATCCTTTGTCAGATATATTTTGTTCAAGTATTTTCATTGTCAGTGGCTTGCCTTTTTATTTCCATAACATTAACTTTTGAAGAGCAAATATTTTAATTTTGAGGGAATACAATATATTTTTTTAATGGATTAAACTTTGAATACCATATCTAACAACTCTTTGCTTAACCCAAGTTCACAAAGAGTTCTTCTGTGCTTTCTTTTATAATTTTTATAGCTTTAAGTTTTACATTAAGTCTATGATCATTTTGAGTAAATTTCTCTATGATTTGAGTCAAGATTCATTTTCTTTGCATAGAGATGCCTAATAGTTTTAGCACCATTTCTTCAAAAGCTTTTTTTTTTCATTAAATTGCCTTTGTTGAAATTAATTGACCACATGTACATCTATATCTGGACTTAATATTTCTAAGGTGATTTTTATTTCTATATTTTTACCAGTATCACACCATCTTAGGTACTGTAGTTTTATAGTAGATCTTAAAATCAAGTAGTACGAATCATCCAACTTTGCCTTTCTTTTACAACATAATTTGGCTTTTCTAATCCTTCACCTTTCTACATAAATTTTAAAATCAGCCTGGTAATTTCAACAAAAAGAAACCTCTTGGAATTTTGATTGGGATTTTATTGAACCTATATATCAATTTGACACGAACTGAAATCCTAACAATATTGTTATTCAATTTGTGAATATGCATCTCCATTTATTTATGTTTTCTCTGACTTATTTCATAAATATATTTTCTCTTTCAAAATAAAGATTTTGCACATAATTTCTTAGATTTATATCTAAATATTTGAGAATTTTTGTAAATAATGTAAATGTCACTTTTTAATTTCAATTTCAAATTAATTTTTTTGATCTTGTGTTATTTGATCGTATTAAAACCAATCATTAATTTCATTAGCATTTTTATATTCTTTGGGATTGTCCTCATAGATGATTATGTCACCTGGGAATAGATACAGGATAATTACTTCCTTTATAATATCTGTGCTTTTTTCTCCAGTACCCTATTGTCCTGGCCTGGACATTTACTAGCCGTTGAACAGGAGGGGTGAGAATGGACACTCCTGCTTTGTGTCAACCTTAGGGGAAACATATTTGGTCTTTTACTTTTAAGTAAAATTTTAATTGTAGGTTTTATATAAATGCTTTTTATCAGCTTGAGGAAATTTCTTTATATTCTCAGTTTTCTAAGAGATTTTGCTATAAATGGATGTTTAATTTTTTCAGGTTTTTTTTTTTTTTTTAATCTGCATCTATTGAGATGATCACATGATTTGAGTTCTTTAGTTTGATGATATGGTGAACTACAGTGATTGATTTTCAAATGTTGAACAGGTCTTGCATACTTAGGGTAAACCAACATGTTCATGATGTATTATCCTTTTTATAGATTGCTGGATTTAATTTGTCAATATTCTATTGAAGATTTTTGCATCTATGTTCATGAGAGATATTGGTGGTAGTTTTCTTTTTGCAATGGTAGTAGTTTGTCTTTGGTTTGCATATTAGGATGATATTTTTCTCATAAATCACTTAGGAAATGTTTTCTCCTTTTCTATTTTCTGGGGGAATTTGTGTAGCATTAATATTATTTATTTCTTAAATTGTAGAATGTTCCAATGAAGACATCTGGCCCTGGAATTCTCTTGTTGGAAGTTTTTTAAATTGCAGATTCAATTTCTTAAAAAAGATCCTTGACTACTGTATATTTATCTTCTTGAATGAACTTGGTAGTTTATCCCTTTCAAATAATTTGTCCATTTAATCTAAGCTGGCAAATTCATAAATATGTATTTGTTAATATTTCTTTATTATCATTTTAATGTCTCTAGAGTTTGTAATGACCTTTCCTCCTTTATTCCTGATACTGGTCATTTGTGGCTTTTCTCTTTTTTCCCTGATCAGTCTAGCTAGAGCGTTATCAAAACAAAACCAAAAACAAATACAGGTTTTTGCTTCATTGCTTGTTTCTACTGCTTTTCTGTTTTCAATTTACTTGAATTCAGCTCTCATCTTTATTATTATTTTTTTTCTCTCGCTCGTTTTGGTTTTAGCTTGCTCTTCTTTTTCTGGTTTCTTAAGATGGAATAAGTGGTGTGTTTAATAAGCCTAAAGAGAGTGAAGAGTGTCACATGTCCCCAAGTGACAGACAGAAGGTTCTCCTGCCGTCCATCTAACTAAGGCTGAGGATTTAATGAAGAAGAATGCTTAATTCAAAGAGAGTATGGTTTTACTATTTCTCTTACTTTTAGATTACTCTGTCTTTGAAATCTTTGAATTCCCTTGTTTCTAAGGTTGAAATAATGCAAATCATTCTACACCTTTGCTTTGGTTCCACCTTTCTGACTGATAATATCAGATACACAACTTACTTCATGTTTTTCCTTACTATTCTATAATAGATTTTCTGTCTGGTCTACAATCTCAACTCAACATATTCCTCTGAGATTATTTCTTTATCCTTGAAATGACGTATAATAACATAAACTACCACTACTAACATTGCAGCAATATATCCATCTATATTTGTTTTTTTTTTTAATTCTCCCTTTTTTCTGGGCACTTGCTAAGAGCTTTTCATCTGCAGTTTAGATTTGTCTTCAAATGAGGAAACTATTGTGTATAACTTTGTATTTTTAGCTTTATTTGAACATCTTCCATAAAGAAACCAATTTCTCATCCATGGATCTACTTTCTCTATCTCCTAACACCAAAACTCTTCTGTCATTGTTTTCAACACTTTACTAATCGAAAGTGTGCATCACACACTTTTTCTATATTGTTCTGCAACATAGAGTCTGCTTTTCACCCCACTAAAGTTATTTTGATTTCATTGTTAATCCCTTTCCAGACTCTTCCATCTCATCTGGTTCCTCTGGGACCCTTGCAGTCTTGTCAGTTAGCTTGCTTCACTCTTGGCCTTCTATTAGTTATTCATTGAGTCATTGATTCTGTTTTTTTTTTTTTTTTCTAGTTCTTGGTGTTTCCATTTGGGTCTCTTTCTCTTAAAAACTCCTTCTTCTGAAAGTTTTAAATGGAAGAAGTAATGCATGCTTGTTGCACAGATGAGATAATGCAAATAAGTGTAACAGAAAAAATAATTTTATTCTTCATCTCTATCTAAGGTAAATCAGGTTAATAACCTAGTGTGTTTGTTTGTAGCAGATTATATATTTTCTTCTAGTGACCACAAAAGTAGATCTGGCCCAATATCTCTTCCATAAGAGGTGGCTTCTATTTTACTCTCTTCTTAAACCTGGCAGGTGTCTGTGATGACTTCAATTAACAGAATGTGGCAGAAGAAATGCAATTTGACTTCTGAGGTTAGATCATGAGGCACTAAGGTTTCCACGTCTCTCTCTCTTTGATTTTGGAACCCACCCAAATAGAGGAAACAGTGCAAAGAAAATGTCAGCCCCCTGTCAATAGCCAGAAGCCAGCAGGAACCTCCAGACATGTGAGCAAACGAGAGTTTGGATGATTCTAGACCCCAGCCTTCAGGTCTCCAGCTGAGACTCTGAACATCATGGAACAGAGATAAGCCATCCAGCTCTGCCGTGTCCGAATTCCTCAATCTGTGAATCCATGAGAGTAATAAATGTATATTTTATGTCACTATTTTTCGTATGATTTGAGAGAAAGAGATTATTTATTTTAGTTTGGTCTTTTGTTTTCTTTTAACTAAACTTATACTGACCACATTACAGTTTAACTTTTTCGCTAAACAAAATATCAAAAGACAACAATATGGATGCAATTCTAACTTAAAAACTACAGGGGCTACCCTTTTCATAGTCTCTCTGCATAATCGTCATGTGTCTGGCGCCCCCTGCAGGCATATCCTGATAATCTTACGTCTCATCGTTGTGGATTTTTTTTTTCTTCTTTACTTTGTTTCCAAGCTCATATAATGGATGCAAATATGCATGTATGTATGCTTATATAGATATGAGGAACGATATTTGTGCCATTGACCGTTTTATAAAATTAGAGTCATATTTTACACATAACAATTTTATTTTTCACTATATTTTCATTGCCTATACAGTGCCGGGATGTAATACATCTTTAATACCGAATTTCATACTGAACTTATAAAAGCATAAAGGCAGAGAGTACTGTTACTGAAGGAATTATTAGGACAAATTTATTTGGGAAGAACTACAACTCTGATATTTGCAATTATAGAGATTTCTAAAATTAGCAAAGACAAATCCATAACAAGAATGATAGAAATATTGTTGATAGAATGCATGCCAGAGATATTATTTAAACCACCCCCCCCGATAAACTCCATATGACAAAGATTGACCAAGTCAAGGAGCAAGTGCCTGCCATGGATAAGTCCTTCTGACACAAGTTCATGGTTCTAGTAAGGGAGGATGACCACCAACTCCTGCTTCAGAGAAGAGCAGAAAAGCAGAACCAGAATAAGGAACCAGAAGAAGAACCACACTTTATTTGAGCCTCGTCCACCACTGAACGTCATAATCATCATGTCCATGTATTGGCGTATTCATTAAGCCTATTATTTGGAGTTAGACCATGTCCAAGACATCAAGGAAAATATAGTAATGTTTAAGTGTCTTTTCATGTTATTTTCCTTTCCTTTTGTGATGGGTACAGGAGAACTGGTGCCTCTGTTGTGGCAAGGTTCTTGCCAACAGAAACGTGAAACCAAATTAGCTATAAAGATACTTCATATCTGTGCATCCTGCATCTGTATTAGATGTTTTGTATAGTTTTGTGAGGAACAAAATTATGTTGAAATGATTAATATGCTACCAAAACCTAAATTTTTTCCAATAGCTAAATAAAACAAACCAATATAATTAAAAAGCTGTATGTGTAGCCATATGTTCTGGAAAAGTTCAACTGTTTTGAGTCTGAGAACAAACCACAGAAACGGAGTTATCAAAAATGACAAGCCCTGCTCTGCCCCTTCACTTTCTACGTTTTCACTCAACTAAATTATTCTGCATTGCACTGTTCACCACCTGGTATCATATTAAGTTTTGGTTTTCCATCCTTTCTTCCCTCATCAGAATACATGCTCCATGCTGCTACTCAAAACAGGCATCTTCTTTTTCATCGTTATATTCCCAGTATCTAGAACCTATTAGACACTTGCTAAATATTTCTTAAATAAATAAATTAGTGAACGAAGAAAACAGTTCCTCTGTCAAATGATGAAATGAGCTCTGGTATCACTGACATTGGTGCTAATTCCTTGTAGCAGGTCACAGGACAAATGACGGCAATGTCCCTCCCCTCCAGGTTACTACAGAGGGAAAAGATTAGTGAGTTTAGTGAACCAACTCCTGCTTTTCATTTGTTAAAAAAAACTCAAATGACATCAAAGACAAATGCTTATATTCTGAAGTTCAAATATATTAATACCTTATAAACTAGGAAAAGTTCTGTTGCCAGGCAAAATATAAAGTTAATGAACAGTCAAGCTGCCAGAGGCCCAGATGGAGAAACAGTTATGTCCTATATACACACCTAGTTTTGCTGCTTGGCGAGAAGATGCTGCATACCTTGTAGCAAATCTCTGCCTTCCGTACCCACAGGTGTTGTTGACAAGGACTCTGCCCCAAATCCCCAAAACGATTCTTTTACCGTTGCATGGTTAACTGCTTCAAAGCTAAAAATAAACCACCACATTTTGAAGACATTTTACTGAGAAAATGGAGCATCCCAGAGGATAATTTCAAGTGTTTGATTGAAATTCTCAGTAATGAGGGGAACAGGATAAAACTGATTTTATGAACTATTGAACAGACAAGCGTTCATTCATGAAGTGGTATACTTGAAGTATCTCTGGCTTTATGAATAAGGTAAACACTTCAATTCAGAGATCCTGCTGTCTTGACATAGAGATCAGATTTGTGGTGGCCAAGGGAAAGAGGGGGAGGGAGAGGGATAGACTGGGAGTTTGGGATTGGTAGATGCAAACTATTGCATAGAGAATGGCTAAACAACAAGGTCCTACTATAGAGCACGGGAAACTATATCTCAGTTTCCTGGGATAAACCATAATGGAAAAGAATATAAAAAAATAATATATATATATATGTATAACAGAGTCACTTTGCTGTACAGCAGAGATCAGCACAACATTGTAAATCAACTATACTTCAATTACAAAATAAAAGGAACAAGATAAAGATAAAATGAACTATGTTTAAAATATTTCAAAAAAACCCCCCTGCAGTTGTATTGTCTACAAACTTTTGGTTTAGATGGTAGTTTGGAAGACATTTGGTGGCAGATAGCTATATGAACTCTTCAGGGCTCAAAGAAATCCTGCTAAAAGCTCTGCTTGAAAAAGGAAAGGTATGGTAATTTTTCTGGTGGTAAAATCTTTAGCCTTTTTGAAACTTTGGAACTATTATTTAAATTTGCTTCCTTGTAGAAGAATCTTTCAATTGAGATTTGAATCTGCACTAAAGTCACAAACACTGCCAGAGGTGAAGTCATTGAGTTGAGTATAAAGGATATAATATGACATGACTTAACTCCAGAGTCTTGGAAAATTTAAATATTTACTGAATTAGCCTCCCCTTTCCTGGCCAAGAAACTTATAATGTTTATAATTTGCTAAAATATGACTTTAAGACTGTACTTATTTGTTGCCAAGAATAAGAAAATTTGAGATTGATAAGATGGCAAAGAGAATGCTCATAGCTCTTTTTAAAGTCCTCCATAATTTCAATTTTTTATCTAATCCAAATATCAACATTATTTTTATTTATTTGGATCTAACTTTATGCAGAAGTAAATTTTATTTATTGTTTTCTTTGTGCAATTTGTATTTCGTTCCTTTGTTTTATTCAGGAAGACTGCATCACATGATCTCATTAGATATGAGACCTAATTTATATAATTTTTTTTTTCACTGAAGGACTCAAAATAATACTGCTCACGTGAGATGAAAATAGAAATATCATATATTTTCCTCTAGTTTCTATACATATGTATGTATAATAAGTTTATTGTAGCTTGTTGCAAAACCTGAGCTCATTTCTGTTCAGGAATTTGTTTTATTCTTTGTACAACAGATTAAGTGTAAAAATTCCTCTTTAGATACTCTTAGGGAAAAGTATCTGACCCAGATGAACCCAATGCTCAATTTAGTGATAATCCTCGTGCTGGACATGGCATATGATAGACACAGTGAAGAAAGATACAGTGATGCACATTGTTCTAATTTCCATGTGCCGTCCCAGGCACAGTCAAGCTTGGGACTTCTGTTTAAAGAATCAGATGCACTCAGTAAGTAACTAGTGTTCTAAGCATTGCTTTAGACCCAGTATTTAAGAACCAGTGTCTGAAATTCTCCTCGTGAGCTGGGTTTTCCCTTTGCATTTGCAGCAGACCATGGACAGACTATTGCCATCCATTCTCATGCTGAAAATGGGCAGAGGAGTAAACAGGTGAAAGACTGTCTTCTTCCCACGTAGGCAGTTTCACATTTTCTAGTTCTTTACAGTTTAAAATCCATGCTACAGACTCAAGGCACAAGCAATCTTTTTCCTGTGTACCATCAAACATTAATACTACTTCTAAGATATACAAGGAGGCAGTTCCTAATGCATCTAGGTTGAAAACAGGTAAAAATACTGGTGATAAAAATGTGTTAAAGAAAAGAAGAGAGAGAACATGCATGCTTGTTTGTTTATTTGCTTGTATTTGGTGCCTGGTTCTAAGTACAATGAGTCAGAAAGTAGAAGCAGAAACTGGGTGATATTCATCATCATCTTCCAAAAAAAAAAAAAAAAAAAAAAGAGCTGCTTTTAAGACTGCACTCAGCAGGGGAAACAAAAATTACACATTTAGGTCAGTCTTGAGGGGCCTCTGAGATTGTTTCAGGCTTAATATTTCTACCTCTAACTCAACATCATACTCAATTAATCTACCCTTGCCCAGAAGTAGGGAGAGATCTAAAAGAGCCTTATTCTTTCTTGCTATGAGGACTTTTCTCCTTGAAGAGTATAGCACACGAATTGCAAGATTAAACCTTCTTTTTGGCTCTGAAACCTAAGCTAATATAGCAAGACCTAGTAATGTCTTACAGGGGAAAATAAGTAGAGTGAGATCAGGAAACATAAATTATAGTGACTGAAACGAGCATTCACGGCTGGCCCACAGGACTGTGAAATTTTTCACGTGTTAGAGAACCTTCCAAAAAGAGTGATGTCTGATGAATTCAGGGCTAGTACGGTCCAGGGAAAGAATAACAAGCTTGAGGTTGGTAAAAAAAATACTGACAGTTCCAAACACTACTGGCCTTAGAGGTCATTATCAGAACCCTCCAATGTCCCAGCCAACTTAATTTTCTTGGTAGTTTGACCACTATGGGTAAGTGCTTCTGTTAAAAGATTCATGTGAGTCTTGGTATTGACCTTTCAAAGTGGGAAATGCAATGGAAATTTTTGCTATGGTTTTGTAGCCATTATCTACATTTCATTTTCCCCAAAATTATGAGAATCAACGTATCAAATATGCGGTTGCCACACAACGTGTGATATTCATGATTCTCGGGGCTTTGTCCCAGCAGAGAAGAATTCTTGCAGAGGCTGGGGACATTTCATTCAAACTAATAAATGAAAAATAAGTGAATTCTGTTGCTCCATGCGTCTACTCAAAAATGCAATTTTTCCTTTTGCAAATGTACCAGTCCCTTAACTGGCCACTTCCTGTGTTTATTCGTGGATTTCCTCTAGTAGTCAATATTAGAGATATAGATGATGGAACTGATCCACTCTCCTTCTGCTTCCTAGCTCTCCAAATTCACTGGACCTGACACATATTAGGCACTCAGTAAATGTTATCTCCCTTTCTCGTGATTAGCTGATAGTGAGGTTTCTAAGTAAAGAGAGAGGGAAATTATGATCAAGTCCCTCCAGGGCAGGTTGAGTACTGAGACATGTACTCAAAAAGTGATGTAAAGATCTCTGAGTTAAGTAGACCACAGTAAGGTCTGTACCATCAAGACTGAGAGCTTTAATTCAAAAATGCAAAAACTAAATAAAGCTCAAATGGTTGTCAAATTGCTAACATATTTCTCCAAATGCAACAAAAGTGTGAACAAGCTGAATAATAGAATAACTGTGCTTGCAATCCATATATTTCTCACATAAAATGATCACACAGGATTATTTTGTAGTTGCCATGGAGGAAAAGAGAAATCCAGAACGCTTAAATATATTATTACTCAACAAGTTAGTAGGCTGGAAAGCAAGACAAGTCAATTTTTTCTTTTCTTTTTTTTTTTTTTTCTATAACATTGAGTAAAAACCAAGACCATACTATTGGGATCATATTATTAATGGTTATAGGAGCAAATAAATTGATAACATAAACTGCTTTTCGAGCAGACTAGAATAGTTCTGATAGCTGAAAAGTCTTGTCTGAGAACTTCATTCAATTTAAGCCTTTAAACAAAGATCTTGTAAGAGTAAATATTAATAGAGCCCTATCATAAAAATACCTGGGAGTTCCACGAGTTTAGAGAGCTGAGCTCAATTTATAAAAATGGCAAGAAAAGAATGTATTTGGGATCCAAATAACTAAATATTCTTTCACACCCATTTTCACAAGATTAATATGCTGGAGATTACGCTCCCTTACATATTTGCATTTATATGTGTAGCCAAATCTAGGAATGGTCACATGTAGTTATTCTTCAAGGGCTTTGATGTGTGTATTTTAATTATGTTTAAACTGGGGGAAAAACCCTCTTTCTTCTTACAAACCATTTCACTAACATTCCCAGGCTTATTATGTGTGTGTGTTTTCTGTGTTTTTTTCTAATGTATTTATTTATGTTGTTTTATTTTTCTATTTATTACCCCAAATTTCATCTCAAACCAGTAACTTGGAGACTGTTTATCTTTCTCCATAGGTTGTACGATTAAAGTTTGTTCTTACTGATTTTCCATAATCAGTTGAAGTGGTTTTTAAAAATTCTCTAATCTGCATCACAGAGTCCACTCTGAGCTCAAGATAATTTAATACCATGGTGATCTCAGGCCCAGCTCCCTTGGGGGTAAAGGGGAGGGGAAATGTTCTCTCTTTTTTTTTTTTAACATCTGTATTGGAGTATAATTGCTTTACAATGGTGTGTTAGTTTCTGGTTTATAACAAAGTAAATAAGCTATACATATACATATATCCCCATATCTCCTCCCTCTTGCGTCTCCCTCCCACCCTCCCTATCCCACCCCTCTAGGTGGACACAAAGCTCTGAGCTGATCTCCCTGTGCTATGAGGCTGCTTCCCACTAGGTATCTATTTTACATTTGGTAGTGTATATATGTCCATGCCACGAAGTGAGAGAGTAGAATGTTCTCTTTTGACAGAACACAAAGCACCCACCCTGTGGATGTTTGGATGCTGGTGAGCTCAGCAGGAACAGGGGACCCATGTTGCTGTTCTCTGTCCCCACGGCAAGCACAGTGTAGCCTGTACAGTGAGTTTATCTCTTCCGATTTTCCAAGAGTTAGTAAAATATCTGAACAAATTTTGGAGCACTCGAATTAAGGTACTTGAAAAAAAAATCCAAATCTATTAATTTTATAAAATGTAAGTAGAATATTTAAACTACACTGCCTGAAAACACACTGGGCTGTAGCAGTGACTGTAGAGGTCAGAAGGCCAACCAATGGTATCATGAAAGAGTTGATATAAACTATCTCTCAGTAAAGAATTTTGTACCCCATGAATCAGGGCAAAATAAAGACATGTTTAAACTAAAGATGTATCCAAGTCATAGAATTTTTCCAAAGGAATTATTTAAAGGATGAATTTTGAGAAAACTGAACAAAGATAGAAGAAGAAGAATATGAAAAAGAAAGACAAAGAAAGAAACTAAGACTTTTTTTGTAAATCCAAATAAGTATTATGTTGGGTGAAAACACAATGATTACATTATTTCTCAACATTCTTTGAAAGGTGAAAATAAAATACTCTACAGCAATGGCATGGGAAATGGAGAAGGTGTTTGGAGTTGTATCTTTCTATATATCAACTACCAATTAGGAAGAGATTTGCTATATTTATATATTATATTGATTAACTTTAGATATTGTCACACAAGTATGTTAAATATTTAAGGTTACCTAAAATATAAATAATTTATGGCTTCAAACTTACATTTGGAAAAAATAAGCAATAGGTAGATAGATAGATAGATAAATGAATTGAACCAACAGATATGAAAAAGAAGAAAAAAAGAAGCAAAAAATTGTATAGATCAGATGGTACAAAAATGTATCAGTGTAACTGAAAATGTCAGTTTTCTATCCACATCCTCTTAGACCCCTTTATTATTTTCACCCTGACAGCCTGCACCCCTGTCTCTCTATTTATACCGCCGTTCACCTCTCACTAAAGGTCGGCTCTTAACTGATGACAAATACACACAAAAACGTGAAATGAACCAACTCCTGTGCTCCTGGTCAGACAGCTCTGAGCTATGGCTGTGTCTCTCCTCTTCCCAGATGTCCCGGAAAGGACCGAGTTAAAGCTACCTTCCATCCAACTTAATCCCACACTTACTTGGCCTCCTTCCCTCCAAGGGTCTGCTCCTGAGGACCTGGTCTAAGATAATTAGTAATAGCAAAAAATTTAATGAACTGCTTTTCCTGTTAAAATATGGGGACTTGCCAATTAGAACCAAACATTTAAAAATAGATAAATTCGGGACTTCCCCGGCAGTCCAGTGGTTAAGACTTTGCCTTCCAGTGCAGGGGTTGTGGGTTCAATCTCTGGTCAGGGAGCTAAGATCCCACACGCCTCACAGCCAAAAACCAAAAACATAAAACAGAAGCAATATTGTAACAACAATTCAATAAAGACTTTAAAAAATGGTCCACATCAAAAAATCTTTAAAAAAATAAAAATAGATAAATTAAACAAGACCAAAATCCCCCCAAAACCTTGATCTTATATCAGGCAAATACAAACAGAAAGGAAGTTGGTGAATCTATATTAAGAGATGATAAAATAAACTTTATCAAAACGGACATCACAGTAGGTGAAGACCATCCTTACTCCTGATAAAAGACTCATTTCACTTAAAAGATGCAGCATTCTTGGATCTGTAGGCACCTAACAAGAATTATAAAATGCAGAACATTAAGATTACAATAAGAAATAGATAAAAATCACAATTGTGTAGATTTTACATAACTTTCTTAGAAATTGATAGATTAAATAGATGAAAAAATAGTAGATATAGAAATTCTGAATAACACACTTAACATTCATGTCATCATGGAATGTAGTATGTCCTATACTCAATATTTAGAGAATAATTTTTAAAGCACACAGAGAATTTATGAAAATTATACATACTATAGCCAGTAAAACATATCTCAAACAATTATAAAAATATCTTTATGGTATCTACCATATTCTCTGACTTTGACCCTTTGAAATAATTACAAATCAATACTGAAAAGATAATGCAAACATCCTATAATTAGAAGAACACTTTTCTAAATTATAATGTATGAAAGATAAACTGATGATGAAATATTGAAAAGTTAGAAAAATGTGATTTCAACATCTTAGTTGATGTAAATATTATTATTCCATTTCATAGCCAAGGAAGCTGAAAATTAGACACATGCTTCAGTGTTTTGCCCAAGATATCATAAGGAAACGCCAAAACCAGAAATTAAAGTCAAATCTTTTGACTTGAGAGACTGTTCTTCTTAATGCTAAGTCTGCACACAAAATAACTTGTATAGTCGAGTATGCTAACAAATGCTTTATTTTACTTAATGAAGTTAATTCTTGTAAACTGAGTGCATCTACATGGAATATCGTGGGATTTGTGAGTGCATCATAGGAAATATATGCAGGCCTAAAATAACCTAACTACTCTCATCTTTGAGTTATTAAATTGTATTAATATTTATATTGCATGGGTTATAAAGACTGGATATTGTGTTAATATATGTTTACACTTGTGAAAAATAGCAATCATCATCCCGAATAAGCCATATTGCTTGGTAAGATACTTTATTACATACAAATATAACAGATTCTGTGTCAGAGGCTAAATTTAGATTTCAGAGATATTTTGCAATATCCACACACTTGTCTTGTGCGTGTATTTCCTTGCTGATCTTGCCTTTCTTTTGGCTTTGAATGTATCTCGACAACAAGGAAACCACCTTCTAGCTGCTGAAATCTCTCTGATGTTCTCCAGACATCCCACTCCTGTTTTGTTTGAATGTCTGGCAGGCATTTCAGATTGGCAGGTCCAAATATGAACTCTGGAGCCCTCACCCGTCTTCCCCCAGGGCAGATTTACTTTCTGGTACCTTTCTCGGTAGGTGGCCATTCTGACTTTGGGGCTGTCAGACCAGAGAACCTGGGGGGCAAGCTCCACTCCTCTTTTCCTTGCTTCCCACAGCCAGCTGATGAGGGGGTCTTGTTGGCTCAACCACCTGTCCTCTGCAGAATCTGACCCCTTCTCACTGCCCTGAGCTCTCTCCCAGGTGTGCGCCCTGTTGCCTGCATCTGGGGATCTGCTTGCTTTTGTGCTTTACCCTCAGCAGCAAAGCTCTCCATGTCTCTCAGTGGAAGTCGAGGTCCTCAAATGACTCTTAACATGCTACCGAGATGCCCTCAGCACAGCCTGCCCTTCTGGCTTCTCTCCTGCTGCGTTTTTGCTGGGTAGTCGGTACACCAGCCCGCCCTGCTGACCCCACCCACACACTCCCATCTCATGGACTTGCCATGGCCCTGGACCTCTCCACCCCCCTTATCTGCATGGTTGACTCCTCCCCCTTCCTAAAGACTTTGATCAAGTGCCTCCCTGGCAGACACTCCTGCCCTGACGATACTGCATTATATTACGACCCACTCTATGTATCTTCTTTTCCTTTCTATCACTTTGCACGTTCTAAAGGTGCATTAAGATCTCTTGAGTCATCTTGCCTGATGTTTACTTTCTGTCTCCTTCTTCTGAAAGATGAGGACATTATTTGGTCTTATAGAAATACATATCGGTGCAAACATACGTTCCCAATACTGGCCTAGGCCCTACACCAGCTTTAGCTGAAACCAAATGCTGCTCCACACGTTCACTGCAATCTTGATGATTAATGTAACTGACGTTGTCTGAGTGACTCGAGCTTATGATAGAACCTGCCTTACTCATGGGAAAAACATCTGAGGACATGACATTATATGGGTCCTTCTTTGATTCAGTACAATGATTAATGTATCAGTTACCCTTTGAATTTTATTAAAAAAATATTTCAGTAATATCCTTTTTGGACTAAATTAATAGAAACTATTTTTTCATATAATTCCACAGTGAGTTGTTAATAGAGCATACTCTACAAATACATTCATTTACACATGCTTTGTTTAAGCAAAGCGATATCTAGACAGGCTTTTTCACAAAGCAATTATTAAATGTAGTAACTTAATTACAGAAGCCTCTGGAAGGAATGGCATTAATGGACCCTATGCCATATCAGTAGATACAGAACGGGATATGGGATACACAGATTGAATCACAATAGGAGCTTGGAAAGAAGTAGAAGGAGACAGCTATATATCTTCTGGGCTTCTTTTTAAATCTCTATTTTTCATTTCAGAGTTTCTCATTCCCTTAGGTGCCGTATGAACTTAAAAGCAACCTAGATTCTTCATAGGACTTTTAGAGTATATGATAGATCAATAATTTGTTGGTTTGTTTATGAAATATGCCAACTTACTAGGACAGAGTCATTTTTAAGAGGAAGCCAAGATCAATATATATGTGCATAGATTTATGGGTGTTTTTGTTACAATCAGAATAAGTCTGTTTAAAGAATTCGAAACGGCAAGGCTGGCTGTTTTCAGTGTGATCTATTGGCTCACGGGTGCCACTTTAATTCCAGAGACTAAAAATATCACGTCTGAGACTTTTATTCTGATAAACTCTCCTTGAATGTAATTAATTTTAACAGCCAGGGTTTAAAATTGCAGACAAATAGCAATCCAGCTGTAGCTTAACCGCATAATCGCTAGAATCTGCCCCCTTTCTTGGGAATGTCAAATATTTCTTCACGCCAATGAATTTTAGAGTTATGGCCTTCTGAATTTTCATACTGAATTTTTCCCTTCAGAGAACTAAAGGAAGGAACTGAAAATTATGGCCTTAAATATGTGTCATGACTTAAATATCAAACCCAAAGTGTGTTACCATATGACCAGCAGTTGTACTTTTCTCTGTATAGCTGGTTGTGTGATCTCAGCTCTGCCACTCTGAGAAATCAGGTTTGGACAAAGAGAAGACAGAAATAGATGTCTTCCTTCTGTTTATTAATTTCACTGATACTTTCATTATGTGGGACAGCTGAACTCAACTGGTTGGTCTCCCCACCATTGCAGAATTAGCCCAACCACATTGATTGGCATGAGGTGGTCAACTAAGTTGATGGAATAGGACAGGAGACATTTAGATGGGGCAGCTGTATTTTCCCTAACCTCCCACTCACATAAAGGAAATGTGGGGATGGCTTGGGGGGCAACAGGATGGGAGATGTGGTCATGATCACCGGATTATTGGCTGTTCTTAAGCACTTTCATTTTGGACTCCTAACTCTGAGCCTCATTTAGAAGGTAAATATGTTTTCTTTTCTCATCTGTCCCCAACCCCACTCCACGTTGCCCAACAATAAGGCAAAGACACCTGCATTTCACTTTCCAAGTGTTCATCACCAATCAAAGGAGAAAGACTATTGACTTTAATACCTAAAATTTATTATGAGTAATTAAAATTCTGAGCACATATGGGGAACATTGAGTCAATGTCATCTTAGCCTGAACAATGATAAGTAAACGTCTTGGAGGTGAAGGGGAGGCAAAGAGAAGAGGAAATTCCAATGCTGCAGAAGTATATATACAGGTAAAAGTGAAAGTCCTCTCTTCTTTGGAATGCACCCTATAGCTTTATAATCTATGCTTAAGAAAACATCCTGTTTTTATTTAAACAACAACAAAAGAAAACAGCCCATCGTACATTCAGAATAACCTCTGAACTTGTGATTCTGCATGAGGCACAGGATAAGGATGGATGCATGTGACCTGTTTTCTGAACCCAAGACAAAGCACTTCAAGATGGCACATGTGGTGCTGTGAAAAGAGCATGGCTTTGTGGTTAAGAGCTGAACCATGAAAAAGTCAAGTCTCGTTTTTCTTCTTAGAATAGATTTTCTATTTTAGAACAGTTTTAGATTTGCAGAAAAATTATGAAGATAGTATAGAAAGTTTCCATACCCAGCTCCCCTATATTAACATCTTCCATTAACATGGTGCCTTTGCTAAAATTAATGAAGCAATACTGGTATATTATTAGTAGCTAAATTCTGTACTTTTAGACTTCCTTGGTTATTACTAATGTCCTTTTTCTGCTCCAGGATCCCATACAAGACACCCCATTAGGCTAGTTGTCATGTCTCCATGAGATCCTCTTGCATGTGACAGTTTCTGAGACTTTTCGCACTTTTGATGACCTTGGTGGTTCTGAGGAGTGCTGGTCAGGTGTTTTGTAGGGTGATCTTCAATTGGTATTAGTCTGATGTTTTTCTCAAAGTTAGACATGGGTATTAGGTCTTTTTAGGAAGAAGACCATGGAAGTAAAGTGCCATCTTCATGCCATCAATTAGGAGTATCATACTGGGTATAATAGTGATCTCCGAATCCTAATCCTTGGGACTTACGAATGTGACCTTATGCGGATATAGGATCTCTGCAGGTGTAATTACATTGAGGATCTTGAGATGAGACCATCCTGGGTTTAGGGTGGTCACTAACCCAGGGACTCGTGTCCTTATCAGAGAGAGGAGAGGGAGATTTGAGACAAGGGGAAGGGCCATGTGAAGATGGGGGCAGATGTTTGAGTGGTGTGGTCCCCAACCAAGGAGCCTAGAGCTGCCGGAAGCTGAAGGAGGCGAGGAAGGATCCTGTCCTAAATCCTTCAGAGGGAGTGTGGCCCTGCTGACACCTTGGTTTTGGACTTCCAGCCTTCACAACTGTGGGAGAATAAATTTCTGTTGTTTTAACAATTTTTTTTTTCCTTTGGCCTCGCAGTATGTGGGATCTTAGCTCCGCTACCAGGGATCGAACCCATGCCCCCTGTATTGGAAGTGTGGAGTCTTAACCACTGGACCACCAGGGAAGTCCAAATTTCTGTTGTTTTAATGCCCGCCCAGTTGAGGTGATTCATTATGGCAGCCCCAGGAACTGATGCATGTCTATACTTGTCACGACTGATGTTAATCTGATCACCTGGCCAGGTGGTAATCTCCAGGCTGCTCCACTGTCACTGTGTAATACAGTAATTAGAGTCACCGAGCACAGTCACAGCTGGCACTTAAGGGCTGGGGACCCTACCACCTCCTGTGGGCAGATGAGATAGGTAACATTTTCAGAATTCTGCACAGGAGATATATCTCTTCTCTCCATTTATTTCCTTCTTCAATCATTTAATTGTATCATTATGGACTCAGGGGTGTTTAATTTATGCGTTGCTTCATCATCCCATGCTGTGTTATTTACTGTGTTGGTAAATGGTTCCAGGTTTGGCCATGGGGATTGTGTTACTTGGCTCCTGTGTACCTTTGACACACTCCCATCATTGCTGCTTTTTATTGTTGTTTTTTTGAACACTTTCTTTTTTTTTTTTTTTTAACATCTTTATGGAGTATAATTGCTTTACAATGGTGTGCTAGTTTCTGCTTTATAACAAAGTGAATCAGTTATACATATACATATACCCCCATATCTCCTCCGTCTTGCGTCTCCCTCCCACCCACCCTATCCCACCCCTCTAGGTGGTCACAAAGCACCCTGGCACTATGTGTTGCTCCAGGCTCATCTCCAGTTCGGAGCCAGCCATTTCTCCAAGGAGAAATGGTCCTCTTAATGAAAGAGATCACAAACAAAGATCTGGATGCTGGTAGCTGCTGGCTATGGGGATAGATTTCTGCTGTGTACTACCTGTTGGTCCTTAAATAGCCTACTTAACCTCTCTGAGCTCCACTTTATTTATTTTTCAAAATAAGGGTTATACTGCAATAAAAATGGCTCTCATCCAATTCTGACTTAACGAACTAGACAAATTAACCCCTATTCCTCATTCCTCCTTTAAATTCCTGATAACCATGCAAAGAAAAAATGTGATTAAGGCACGTGACTTTAAAAAATCCTATAAAATGAAGTATTCAAGCAACTCACATTTAGAAGACAAAGTATGAAAACTAGACATATCCTATTCCAATTACTCCACAAAGTATCTGCAAGTTTTCATTCCCTTATTAAAAATGCAGACATCATAGGCTAAGCCTTATGTGTACATTTTTTAAAATTTTATTTATTTATTTATTTATTTATGGCTGTGTTGGGTCTTCGTTTCTGTGCGAGGGCTTTCTCTAGTTGCGGCAAGTGGGGGCCACTCTTCATCGTGGTGCGCGGGCCTCTCATTATTGCAGCCTCTCTTGTTGCGGAGCACAGGCTCCAGACGCGCAGGCTCAGCAATTGTGGCTCACGGGCCTAGTTGCCCCGTGGCATGTGGGATCTTCCCAGACCAGGGCTCGAACCCGTGTCCCCTGCATTGGCAGGCAGATTCTCAACCACTGTGCCACCAGGGAAGCCCCATGTGTACATTTTTTAAAGAAGGAGGATTTGGAAATTCAACATCAACAGACCTTATTTTAATATATGGTCTCTACCCTTTTCAAAACATTGGCAAATAAATGGACACTTAGAGTTTAAATTTTAAGAAATGTGGTTTCCCAGGGGTGGTGGTTAAAATATTTAATGACTGGTGGGTAGGACGTGGCCATAATCATTCAAATCGGTTCTGTGTGAAAGCCCTCTGGGGAGGGCAGGCATGGTCTTGAGGTGTTAGGTATATTATAGTGTTGTGCCTGGTGTTAATCTTTTAATTGCTGGGATCCGGGTGTTCCAGGGACCCATGGAGGAGGGAAGTAGAAAGGCACTGAGTGAGCATTAGGGACCAGGCAGCAGCTGGCTGCCATTCTGCACAGGAGCGTCTGAGGATTTGATGCTCTGAATGCGGTCTTGGTGCACAGTGACGGGCCCTCCACCCAGCCTGTGAGTCTCACCGACAATTCCAGGCCTTAACTGACCCTTTGAGTAACCGATGAGTTAACTGGAGTAGAGGGCTTTACTAGTCCTCTTTCATGGGGCTGGTGCGAGGACCTGGCAGTAGGAAGGGCCTACTCACCTGTGGGTCTGTGAACCTCACGATATTGTCACCTTGTCATGGCCATTTTCTGACTTCAGGGCGCCCAACCAGAACCTTTGCTTGGCCAAGTTCTTTTCTTAGTGTGTCTGAGATAGAAAGCGCACACAGATTTTGAAGAGGCATTACAAACATCATGCCACCCAGGTAATTTTTTTCCATTTTTTAAAATTTATTTTTATACCATTTTTAAAGGTTACTTTCCATTTGCAGTGATTACACCCAGGTAATTCTTAATCTCTTTAAGTCTGCTCTTCTCATCTATATAAAGGGAAGTAGAGTGTTGGGTTTAAATAGCAAGGATTAAAATTTAAGGATTAAATGCTATAAAATGTTTGTAAGGAGTACTCAATAACTAGCGGTAGCCAGTTGCATATTTATACAAATACAGATGTAAATTGTGGGCAAGGTAGATAAGTAAATAGAAGATTGAAATGCAGTGTGGTGAGTATTTTACTTTATTGTAAAAAATATTTGTTTATTTATTTATTTATTTTGGCTGCACTGGGTCTTAGTCACGGTGTGGTGTTTTAAACAGAAGGATGTACATGGTGCTATGGGAGTAGATAAAAACATCATATAATTAAGCACTTTCCATTTCCCAGGAACTGGTTTAGATATTTTACCGGTGGTTCACAGCACAGCACAGCCAAGCTCTCTCATCAGTGGTGAAAACTGAGGCACAAAGAGGGCCCATCATTCCTTAAACGGGCAGCTGAGGTTGGGACCCAGGCCCTGGCTCTAGGCCCATGTTTTGTCCTGCTGGCTGGTCCTGGAGGGCTGAATGTGGAACAGGGCTCTTGAAGTACAGGTGATCCTGTCTTTGTGTGGAGAGGAGGTGGTCAGTCAATGGGTGAGGGAAGGACTGTCAGAAGGACAGAGACCCCTGCCAAGGCTGGTGTCCCACATGGTCAGGGCTCTGGCTGTCCAGTGGGATGACTGCCTTTGAGGGCTCTTTGGGGAAGGATCTGCCCGGAGGAAACAAGCAAGGTCAAGTTATTAAACATTAATCAACCAACAAACATTTTATCAAGTGTCTTTCTTTGTGGTAAAAACAAACTCACCAGGGATTGCCAACCATGGTTCTCCTACAGACTTGGGGGCATGGAGGGGAGAGGGCTGAGTGGCATATAATTGAGCATCTACTTGTTTTATTCTTAAAAGTAAAAAGAGCTCAAAAGAGGAGCAATATGGACATTTGCTAGACCAGGAGACAGCGGGTGTGTTCGTTTGCTGGGGACTCTCAGCAAAATACCACAGACTGAGTGGATTAAACAACATACATGTATTGTCTCACAGTCTGGAGGCCAGAAGTCCAAGATCCAGGTGTGGGCAGGGTTGGTCCTCCTGAGGCTGGGGGAAGACTCTGCTCCAGGCCCCTCTCTTGCTGGTGGTTGCTGACCATCCTTGGCTGTTAGAAGCACCTCCCCAATCTCTGCCTTCATGTTTGCATGATATTCTCCTCGTGTGCTTGTCTGTGTCCCATAAACATCCCCCTTTTTATAAGTACGCCAGTCATATTGCATTAGGACTTACTCCAATGCCCTCATTTTAACTTAATTACCTTTGTAAAGACCCCTCATCCCCAGAAAAGGTCACATTTTGATGTACTGGGGGTTAGGACTTCAACATATGAATTTTAGGGGAAACAATTCAACCCATAGCAGCGAGAGTAGTTACAATCATGTAATAACCATGAATTAGGATCATAAAATTGTTCTTTCTTAATTTAAAACAAGTGAAAGTTATTTACAAAGTAAATCTCAGGGTAGTTCAAACGGCAAATAGTGATGTTATTTTACATGTTATTTCTCTTACGGGCTGTTATAAAAATCATCTAAGTAAATTTTTTTTTTTTGATTTATCAGAGAATAACAGCACTTAAATTCATCATTGTCCCGTGTGCTTACAGTATTTTAGAGTTGTTTTGTATGGTCTTTTCATTCATGGGGTAGTGAATATATTTTTGGTGTGACATTATTTATGGACACAAGGAATAAAGTCATATCTGAAATGTATTTCCCTTTCATTGGAAGTTGAAGGAATAAGGTTTATTATTGTGTCAAAGTAATTTTACACAGCTCTTCACTGCAGAGTTCTGAGTAAAATCATGTTTATTTTGGATAACTTAAAATCACCATTTTTATTTAACATATTCACCATAAAAGGTCTATTTTATAGTCCAGATGAACAAAGGAATATGGTAAAAATAAACTTTTTAGAATGGATATATTTTTCTTCCAAAGAGCAACTATTCCAGATCCACCAATGGGTGTCTTGTAGAGCCACTGTTCACAAATTGTTCTGGGACGTATGCTGGTCCCAGAGGTCCCTCTAGGTGACCCCCAGGCTAATCTCATGTAGTATTGATGCTTATAATATGAAAATGTCTATATTTTAGTTTCCAGAATGGAAAGTTTATGAATAATGTATAATATTTAATAAAACCAGACGTTGCCTCATTAATGTCTCATCAAAAGCAGAATGGATCATTCCCTTAAATCTGGCATTTTGGGGTCATGTACTGGGTAAGATTGGGTAGATGGATATACATCCTTTTACCCTATTAAACACGTTTATAATCCAGCAAATCTGAGACAATTTCTGGAAGATTTAATCACTAATCAAATTAAAGTCAAAATAAAAAAAAATCTCATGTATTTATTAATTCATTGCCTTTGCAATGAGTATTTTTGTTTGCTTGTTACATAAAATGTTTATAAGGAAAATGAAGCCTAACGATATAGGACTTTTGCAAAGGGCACACAATAAAGTAGGAGGAAAATTACAGAACTGCTGCTTGTACACATTTGTTAAATTGCACTATTTGAGGCCCATCACATTTATTTCAGGGGGATAGTTGATCATTTGGCATGAGAAAATCATACCAGAAGAAAACCTCCATTGACCTCTAACACTGACCTGTCAGTCTACACTCAAATCTCCAATTACCTAAAAAGCGAATCATTCCCATTACTTAACCTGTATACTATCTGATACATATTTGTATTCTCAACCATTATAAAAGCTATTTTGAACTCATAACCTCTCTAAGTGACAGGTAGTAAATCATTAGTTTTGTCTAATCTTGACATTGTATTCCCTCGGAATTTAAATGGATCTTAAAATTTTGTCACTGACTTTTAAAAACCGTAATTACTTGGTCTTTTCACAAGTTAGCAAACATATCTTTTTAAACCCAAATATGTCTTGCATTTCTCATATATGCATTATATGATTTAATGATTTTCCACCCTCCTCCTCTTTCTGCATTTGTTATGGGCATGGTAGGATCAGAGTGGGAAGGAAGTGGGTTGCATGGGGCTGATTGTCTAGGGAAGCGGGATTGGATGGGACGGTTGGGTGGAGGCTGTGGAGAGTTGACATGAAGAGGAGTGGAGGGGCTTGTCCTTGATTTGTGGACTGGTGCAGGGGGAAACTAATGAAACCCCCCCTTAAGAATCATTTATCCTCAAATAGGGACAACAGGTTGACTGAATCACAGTAGCTGACTCTGTGGGTTATAGTAACTCAAGTCCAGGCTCTCTGCAAAGTGAGCGTCCAGAGGCTGCCAGGATCCCCTGATGATCTTACTCACCCAACCATTTACAATCTCACCTGAGGCAATTGAATTCAGTTGAAGCATTCAAGAGAACATTATACCCCTGCAAGGTGATCCTAAATATGGCCTGAACTGCCATTCATGGTCTGATCCTGCCCATCTCTGCAACCTCGCCCCTCTCCATTCCCCAACTCACAATTCAGACTTCCCTTTGGGGTTCCCTGGTGTGTCCTGGCTCTCAGATCCTCCCCTGCCTTGCACATGCCACCTTCTCTGTTTTCTACCCTGAGGCCAGCACATTCTTCCTTTAACCCTAGGATAAATGCTCAGGTGTCATCTGCGGGGTCGCTCCGTTAAAGTCTAGGTGAACCCCTCTCCCAGGCACTTAATCATACTTCCCCATAATTGTCCTGAGGTTGTTCCATTAGCTGGGGATTTCCTTGAGGTCAGAGGATTAATTATCAATTTTACTTGAATTTCTGTTACTGAGGAAGGAGCACTGTGTATGGTAGATGTTCTAGGAAAGATCCACAACTGATTCACTGAATTAAGGAAATTACCCTGATAACAAAGTAGAGAAATACATGGGCTGAGGGTTGGGTGGATAACCGTGAAGAAGAGAGTGAGAGAAGTTATAAATCTGATTCAATAGCCCTGGCAAGTGATAACTAACTAGATGGTCATAGGATGGAAAGGAAAATACACTGGTCAATGAAAAATGTTAACATTTCCATGAAAAATTCCTAACTAAGCCCTTATTAAATATATCATAGAAATCTTGTTTTGCCCAATGCATTTGTTTTTTAATGAAAATTGTGAAGGACTGTAGTATATCTACCTAGAAGATATTGATCCCTTAATTAAGGTGTATCTACACCAGTGTTATTTTTAACTCTCTCCTAATTTGCTGACTCTGTTCTCTCCTACTCTGATTTCCCTCTGGCTCCTTCTCTCCCATTGCATTTTCCACCAGATTCTATTTGTGAATCAATTTGTCCCTAAGAATAGAGCAGCCCTTGCAAAAATGTTTTCAGTACACAAAGAATGGAGAGTACAAGCAAGTTAATCAAAGGTGATCCAATTAGTGACTTTTTTTTTCTAGGACAGAGATATTGAGTTTTCATTTACTATGGGAAAAAAATAGCACCAAAATAAAAACTAAATGTTCAGTATCCTTTTTAAATAAAGAAAAGTGCAGATGCATTTAGAAAGTTATTTTTTAATCAGCTAACAGTGAGGTGCTTGGAACCAGGTATCTACCAAGGAAGATATTTTTTAAAAAGGCCTAACACTGAGGGTTCTGAAATGCTTTCTCTGTAACCAAATCCTTTGAGCAGAGCATAGATAAACATCACCAAAGCCATGAAAACATCATTAATATCCTGAAAGGTATGAAAATAAGACAGGCTAGTTTGATCCTGCTCTGTGGTCTACCTTCCTTCAAAAAAAAATCTCATTTGTGAAGGGGACTTCTAGTTATGAAGAGAGAGAAGATTTCTGCCCCTCTCTTCCAGCCTCATTGGCCATTTGTCCTTTAATCACAATCCAGATATTTAGAGAGCTGAAGTGATGAAGTCTCTGTCTTTTCATTTCCATTGATCATAATGTTTCACCAAGATGATTCCAACCACCTCCTCTCTTGGTAACCTACCTAGAAATCCATCCTCCACAGTCAGCCTGCACAAAGGAGATTCGGCTCTGGGTTGAAGATGTTCAATTTCGTTTCTAAATTGGCCCTAGACATTGGTGGATTAAATGACTAGAGGAAACATGCCAGTACATCTCAAAAGACACAAAAAGACATCTGCTCATTGATTGAATCCAATCATCTATGAGTTGAAGCAGAACAAACTTTGAAACAGGGTTCCTCTAGTAACAGATTACATGGAAGGAATGAGTCAAGGTTTTGAAATAGCACTTGGACACTGTGCTGTGACTGGCACACTGAGATAAAACATGGACTTTCCCAGGCTTGCCACCCAATATAAATTAATGCAGATAAACAGGCACTTTCTTGCTTTAGTACAGCTATTTGCATGATTTTTGTGAAAAGTTCTGGGCTACCAGGTAGTACCTAGGAAAGAAGGAATTATTTATTTATGATCTTTGCTGTATCATGACAATGGTTGAGCCCTTGAAATCTGTGATGGTGAGGTAGGCAAGTGTTCAATATTTCAAGTGGAGAATCTAAAGAAAAGTTCAACAACAGTCACAGAGTCCTGGAGGATATTTTTACAAAGCTTTAAAAGAGTGCACAAATCTAGGACCACTGATCCTTTACTGCTGTATCCAGGTAGAATAATATGATCACTTCTCCATCACAGCTCACATCATTTATATTTTTTTACATTAAAAAATAAAAAAACAACTTTCTGAATAAATTTTGTAATTCATAATAAATATAATGCAAAAAGGAAAAATATTTATTAAACTCTACAACTTTATTGCAACATGCAGAGATTAGGGTTATAAAATAGTTGAAATTGAAATTACAACTTTAGTCATGGATTTGGTATTGATTCTATATTTTCCTCTTCACACATCCAATGAGGAAAATACCCATTAGTTAAGGAAGATGTGTGTTAAATATTCACTTCCATTTTATGTGCCTCATCCTTTTTAAATTTTTATTTTATTTTTCTGTTTCCCAAGCAGCTCCAGTTCTACAGGTAGCTATGGAAATACTAAACAGCTATAGACCAGGACAGTTGTCTGCAGGTAAAAGTGGCTGGTACTAAAGTGTGTATGAGAACAAGTGAGCCTCATGAAACAATGTCTGAAGAAGAAAGAAATGAGATTAAATTTGAAATATGAAGTTGATGTCCAGAAAAGAGTAAGTAAATAATAAAAATGTAGCCATTTAGGGAATTAAGAACATCTTGGTGACTGTGCAAGAATGAAAAGAGAAGGGAGCTCTAAAGGGTTGGTAAAGGGAGAAGAACCCACTCACAGGGGCAGAGAAAGCCCAGAGGCTCAAGTTACACACACCACCCAAATACCTGGTTTCCACATTGATAAAAACAAAATTACTATTTTTAGCATGAAGAATATTGCATTATGGGAACTTTACTACATTTCACATTACAGTGAATTTAAAGACACAATTATAATATTTTTAGAATAAATTTTAGTTAGAAATGACTTCTTAAATATAACAAAATTGCAATTTTACTGGTCCCTGTAAACATGGAGATTAAGACAAAGTGAGTTTGGCCAGTTTATGCAAGTTTATGTTCCACTCAGGCTGTTCATCATTTCCCTGTGTGTGGTTTTCATCATTTGAAAACCAGAGTCTGAAAGAACCACATGGCTCATGCCTGAAATTCTCACTAGAAGACATCTAAATCACTGAGTATAGGATTATTGTTTAGATGGAACTTAAAGACAGAAGAGAGACTCCATGGTGAGAATGGAAGCCACAAATCTGACTTTTCTCTAACTCTATAATTTGTACCCTGAGATCTTGTCCATACAGTAAGGGAGAGTTTGTGAAAGTTAAAATGATTCATTGAGTATGATCATAAATCAAAAGATTCTATAAAAATAATAACACAAAATAATGGGAAGATAATATAGGGACATAGATATTAGTCATTTATTGCTACCTATGAAATTACACCAACAGGTAAGCACCTAAAACAAGAGTCATCATTTATTATCTCACACAGTTTCTGGGTACCAAGATTTTGGGTAGTTCTGGTTCAGGTCAGTCAAGATGTTGGGCAGGGCTCCAGTTACCTGAAGACTTGATGGGGCTATGGAGTCCCGTCTAGCATGACTCCCCCCACAGCTGACAGACTGCTACTGGGTATGAGCAGGAGTCCTTACATCCTCTCCACACAGACCTCGTGCCTGTCTTCATGATATGGCAGCTGGCTTCCCCCAAAGTAACTGAGTCAAGAGAAAGCAAGGCCAAAGCCACCATGTCTTATATGACCTATCCTCAGAAGCGACATTCTGTTGTATCTTTAATTTACCACTGAATACAGAGGTCATTCTGATTCACTGTGGATAACTACAATGGGCTAGAAACACTAAGAGCTAAGAATTATTGGTGTCATCTTGTAAGTTGGCTACCACACTGGATGATATTCCTCCAAAGACATGCACTAAAAGTGACCCACTGTGACCCTAGAATCTTGAACAAAAGACCCCTATCCAGCAGTAGACATGTTAAAATATTCAATAGAACAGTTCAAACAGATAACTCAGAAATCCACTCTCATGGTAGTTACCATGCTCCTCATATTTCTTCTTAAGCCACTGAAGTCCAGTTTCTTCCACCACTGTTTCTTTTGTGGGGGATAGTATTCTCTGAAGGATTTTTGGCACTTTGATGCAGACACAGTCTCCTGACTTTTAACATCCGTCCAACTGCTGAATCCAAAGACTCCTGTCCTTCTGCCTTTTCTTCTCCCCACATTACCTACATGGGCTGAGCATTCTTTCTTTCCAGAATGTCCTCCTGTCTCTTTCTCAGGATATTTTAGGGTTTCTATTTTTCTGACTTTCCTTGAGATGCCCTTACAATTTCCTTCAAATGCCATTAAACTCAAATCCATCTTCAATGATTTTCCCTGGCAATAGCTCTGTTTGAGTGATTGCATCTATTCTTGTGGAGACACCACTGACTTCTACCCAAAAGAAGTCAGTGTCTTTACCTCTAAGGAACACAGAGCTCCAGGTACACGCACCTTACTGTCTATTGCGCACCCACGTTTAATGTTTCTTAGACACCTCAAAATCCCAACGTCCTCCACTGATCTCAGCTTCTCCCACCTCTCCTACCTCATAAATGTCTTCTCCTACTCTGCCGAAACCTGACATCCACACATCTGTGACTTCTAGATGACTTCGCTTCTGCTACTCCCCACAGAAATCAGGTTTGTACTTTGCTTTATTCAAAACCTACTTGAAGTCTGTCTCCTCCTTTTCAGTTTCATGGGTCAAATGTCTTACCAAGATGCTTCCAATGCTCCTGTAATGATAACCTACCTAGAAATTAACCACACTTTAATTCATCTTCCAAAATGCCACCAGAAGTGTTTTTCTAAAAATTCATGTACATTATCTTCATGAAATTTGTCAATAGTTTTCATTACAATGAGGATTACACTGAAATCTATTGGTGAGACACTTTTCCCCATAGTCAGGGTCCCAGTTACCAAAATACCTTTCCAAACTTATAACCTGATATCCTTGACTGACTTTATAGTCATTCTCAGCTCTAGAACTTCAAACACACACACACACACGTGCGTGCGCGTGCAACTGACATATGCACTGATGGACCAGCTCAAGCCTCTGGAGCCCAGGAAAGTCCTGCCTCTGCCATGGATGCCTAGAAAGCCCAGTTCAGCTTCTGAGTCACAGAAACAAGAGTCAAGGCAGAAATATATTCCCATCTCTGATAAAGGGCTTATGGCATGTCTTTCATTTCTGATTCCAAAGCAGCTCCACTGAACTTGGGGCCTTGCTCCACTTGGTCATGACTGAAAATGTTTGACCATTACGTCTTCAAATATATTTTCTGCTCCATCCCCTCACTTTCTCCCAGATTCCTATCGCATGTGTATTAGCTCTCTTGATGTTGCCCAAAGAGCACTGAGGCTTAATTGATTTTTTTTTCAATTTGTTTATTCTATGCTCTTCGGGTTGAATAATTTCTATTTATTTAACCAGTTTTATTATTTTCTTCTAGTATCTTTATTCTGCTATAAGACTCATCGAGTGAATTTTTTTTTAATTTCAAGTACTCTATTATTTATTTCATGTATTTTCATTTGATTCTATTTTATAGCTTCTACTTTTCTCATGACATTTTGTGACCCTTTATTCATCTTGACTGTATTATTTTTTACATCCTTGAGAATAATTTAAAAAGCTACTTTAAAATTGTCTGCTAATTCCAACATCTTAGCCATCGTGCTGTTCTTATACACTGATTTTTGTCTGTGTATGGATATGGGACACATTTTATTTTAAATTTGCATGTCTATTAATTTTTTATTTAATCATAGACATTATAAAGTTATGTTGTAGAGACTATGGATTCTGTTACATTTCTCTGGATAGCATTGATTTTGGGTATTAGCAGACAGCTAACTTGGCAGAAAGCATATTTAAAACTCTGCATGTATAATAACTGTTATCCCTGTCTGGTTCTTTTTACTTACCTGAGCTACTTGGATTGTATCACACACACATATGTAGTTTAGGGGTAAGATTTGGGATAAAGTTTATATGGCTATCTGGACCACACCCTCTGTAGTTCTTTCTATTCTGGTATATCTTTCCTCATTTTCCTCTGGCTGTGGTACTGCTAAGCTCTGTCATCTGATTTCTCAAATTATTGTCACTTTCTATCCAATTTCCATCTTTTCTATAAGGTGGCACTCACTGGAGATGATCCTTGGGTAAAAAAACTGCAAAAAACAAATAGACAAACAAAAAAAGGTGGCCCTCTTACTCACAACTATTTACTTTGTTCAAGTGTTAACTCCATTTCAGTATTTTCCTGATTTTGATCTCTCTCCAGTGACTTCGGACAATTGTTTTACATCTTTTCCCCTAGGTTTATCATGATGTGTGGAAGAGTTGTCACACATGACATAATCTACCATTTCTGTAAGTGGGGCTTCCTTCATTTTTTATGTCTCTTGAGGATCACATCACAAGTAAAACATCAAGTCTATGTTGTAAACAACAAAATGTATTTCATCGTGCAAAGAATCCATCCATGTTGGATGCCAAGAACTGACACCCTGTGGAAGCAAAATGTACCACTTAGAGAACATTAGTGTTAGGTTTTTACGTATCATTCCCATGCACTTTCTTCCTCAGCTCAATTCCTTCTTGACCATAACCAGGGCTTCATTTGCCTCCTTGTCTTCTTTCTTTTTATTGATAATTATTATGGGCTGACACTGAGAATTGAAAGTCATCCTGCTTCCATCTCTCTGGTCCAAGAGAGAGCTATTTTCATATTAGTTGAGCACCCAGCTTCTCAAAAAAGGTAACGCACAGCAGAGGAGCTGTGGATGAATACGCCTGCATGGACGTTTGGGTGAACCTGGTCCATAATTCCCAACCAGGAAGGAGTCAGGAGGGGATAGGGGTGTGTGTCACAGGATGTAACAAAAACCATAGAGGGCTCACTTTGAGACCAAGTAGGACTCCTAGTATACATCTTCAACCATCTGTGCCTGGGAGTGGAGAACTGCTGTTTTCATTGATTCTGCTTCCTCTGGGTTTCCTATCATGTCAAAGTCTGAAGGAAATCAGACTGTAAGTGTAACTTCCTTCCAGGACCCAGAGAAAGAGATCAGAGCTCTTTACTTCCTCATGTTACATAGAGAGAGAGACATTTAAGATTATTTAGTGTGAATTATGTTAACCAGTACAAAAGTATTTCTATTCATAGTATATTTTTTTTAATAAAAAAGATACATACACTCTCTCTCTAGACAACATCGCCTGGTGGACTTGTTTCTACTTTTGCTCTAAGACTTAAATCATCAACAGAGGGAATTTCTACCCACTAGTGGAAATCTGCTTCATCATGTTCATATCACATCCTCTGTGTCAATCATTACCCTTGATTAAAGCCAAGTCTCTCTCAGCTCCTCCATTGTCAAGAATCTTGCAAATTTCATTGAATTTTGCCCCCTTAGGGGAAAACATTAAATTCACTCACTCAGTTTATTTCCTTTTTCTTTTGGCACATGAAGAGTTAAGCATCAAATAACTTCAGAAAGTCAATTAAAAAGGGATAGTGTAGCTTAATCACAGGGCTTTTCCTATCTATTTTTTCCAGTAGTTACTTTAAAACTACTAACTTGAAATCACAGTCCTGTGCTGTCTTCAGAAGTTCACTCAATCAAAAGCCAAGTGCTGAGTAATCAAAGATCTTAATAACTGGAAGTTCTAACCCTAACCACAAGCGGATTAAAAATCCAGTAGCCAGAACGCAGTCCTTCGATCCAGCAAGCTCCTGTGCATAATGAGAAACCCCTAAAGCCCCAGATCACAGCCATGTCCTTGCCCACTGTAGAACTAAGTGGAAAACCTCTTTAATTCCTTAAGAGATCCTATCTGCCTGATGAAAATAGATACTGGCTTCTGTGTAGCATGATTAGAAGAATGGGAGAGGATTAGCAAGGATGCTGGGGAAAGACTCAGCCTTGCTCATTTACATGGTATTACCGCTGACAGGTGATGTTAACAGAAAGCAGGGACCTAAAGGCAAAGGGTCTCTGAATTAAAGCAGCATTTATTACTCAAGTTAGAGAGGGATTAATGTCCATTTATTTTGCCATATCCAATTTTATAAGCCTACTAAGCACTTTGATGCTTCCTTTTAAATTTTTCTGTAGAAAACAGCCAAGCTGTTTGGAGAGATGTTTATTTTCATTCAGAACAACCTATCAACAGATTGTAACTGAAATGTAAGTGGTTGTAGCAATATTCTTTTCCTTCATGTTGGGATGAATGAAAATCATCCCTGTTTATTTAGAGTATAAATATTTAAAAGCCACATTCTTTAACACTATGTTATTGCTTACTTATTGCTACATAACGTGTATATACGGTATACCATAGTACATACACAACGTACTACATTATGCTAAATATATATATTATATATAGTATAGCATAGTGATATTTCATATTAGATAATTTATTGAAATGATTCCCTATTTTGGAATGCCATGTCTTTGATAAGTCTATAAATTTTCTTTCATATGAGTATAAAATTTATTTATTTATACATTTAACATTGAAATTTGAAGTTAAATTCCACTAGAGATAATAAATCTTCAGAAAAATCTTAGATTCTCTTAGAATCTCTTCCATAGAATTTAGAATTTTGTTGTGTATTTTGCTGGTTCCAGTGCTCCCATAATATGTTCCTTTTGAAAAAGTAAAAAAAAAAAAAAGTCAATTATATGAATAATTGTAAAATGACTTTAAACTAATAATATCTCCTAGCTAAACTATTACTTAATTGCTTGACATTAATATACAAGCAAAATGCTTATACATTTGGAATTTTTTTCAAATCATCATTTTTAAAACACAGTTGATTTTCTACCCAGACTGTTACCTCTAAATTCATTGTTTCAAGGCAGTATAAGAATGTCATCCTATAGGAAAGTTTTGAGAGTCACTTCTTAAAAATAAACTATGTTATACAAAGATCACACAATTTTTCTCCTGTGTTGTCTGCTGTATATTTTATAGTTTTACATTTTATATTTAAATAATTTTGTGCGTAGTATGTGGTATGAATTGAAAGATTTTTGTTTGGTTTTGTTTTGATTTTTGCCTATTAACATCTATATTATTTTGCTAGTGCTGCCATAGCAAAATACCATAGACTGGGTGACTTAAACAACAGAAATGTATTTTCTCACAGTTCTGGAGGCTGGAAAGTCCATGATTAAGGTGTTGGAAGGTTTGGTTTCTCCTGAGGATCCTCTCCTTGGCTTTCAGATGGTGTTTCTTGCTATGTGCTCACACAGACCCCTTTGGTGTGTGTTGTCTGTACCTTAATCTCCTCTTCTTATAATGACACTGGTCATAAGATCAGGGCCACCCAAATGACCTCATCTTACCTTAATTACCTATTTAAAGAGCCTATCTCCAAATGCAGTCACATTCTGAGGTACTGGGAGTTAGGACTTTAACGTATGAATGAGGAGAAATAGACAAATACATAATAATATTCAGAGGCTTCAATACCCTTCTTCAACAATTGATAAAACAAATAGACAGAAACCATATATCATCTCAATAGAAATAGAAAAATTATTTGGCAATATTTAATATTCATTACTGATAAATAATCCTAGGAAACTAGAAAGAGAAGGTGACATCCTGAACTTGAAATGACATCTACAGAAAACTTACAGCTAACGGCATATTTAACACTGGAAAAACTTATGCTTTCTTTCTAAGATCAGAAACAAGAAAATGTTGTCTGCTCTCATCACTTCTATTCAAACTAGTACTAAAAGTTTTAGCTAGTGCAATAAGAAAGAAAATAAAAAAATATACAAATAAAAGACATCCATGTTGGAAAGGAAAAAGTAAATCATCTTTATCCTCAGATGTCATGATTGTCAACATAAAAATCTGACGGGATCTACAAAAAAATAACAGAACTAATAACTGAGTTTATCAAGGTAATTGCATACAAGAACAATACACAAGAAGACATGGTATTTCTATATTCTAGCCAAAAACCATTGGAAATTAAAAATTTTTAATATTATTTATGACATTATAAGAATATGAAATACTTAGGGATAAAATTACAGAAGGTTTGCAAGTCCTATATAATAAACTCTATAAAACTGGTGAGAAAAATTAAAGGAGACCAACTAGATGCAAGATATGCTTTGCTCATGGATTTGAAATACCTATGATATTTCACTGCATGCTGTGCTGCATACAGAATAGACTATAATGTGAGTGTGGGCAAGGTCGAAAGGCAGATAAGTACCACCCAGAGAAGGAACTATTATTCAAGGGCACTGAGAATCAAATGCTCCAATGTTTACTCACAGCAAGAGGGGAGAGAAAGTACTCAAGATCCAGCCTCTGGCAATGTGTCTGTCCCTATGGCAATTGGATCCATTCTGTAGCTGATGTTGGCAGTATGTCTTAACAGCATTTGGTCCTTCAGTAGAAGGACACCCACCCCTTGCCTAGAGGGCTCCAAGACACAAAAAGCTGGGGGGCATGCCTGAGGGCCATCGATACGTGCATAGCTAAGTGGTTTCTGAAACATTTACATGCTCTCAATGCAGAGGGAGCAGGGATACACTGGCTGTGCTCTGAGCTCTTTGCATGCAATGCAATTTGTGAGCTTACCAGCACATCCTGTACCCAGCACGATGTTTTTCTTGGGAATGCAGGGGAGGTCTCATGTTGTTCTGGGACCCTACCCTTACACTTCATATTTTAGGATGCTCTGTTATTAGGTGAATAAACATTTATACTTTGTAATGTCTTCTTGATGAATTTACCCCTTTGCCATTATGAAATGTCCTTATTTTTCCCTGGTTATATATATTTGCTCTGAAACCTACATTGTTTCAGGTTAATATAGTCAAGTCAGCTTTTTAAAATTAGTGTTAACGTGTAATATATTTTTCATCTTACTTTTAGCTTATGTGTGCCTTTATATTTAAAGTACTTTTCTTGCAGGCTGAAAATATGTGTGTCTTGCTTTTTGATCAAATATGACAATCTGGGCATTTTTTTTTTTTTAGTTATTTTATTTTTTATTATTTATTTATTTATTTATTTGGCTGTGTTGGGTCTTCGTTGCTGCACGCAGGCTTTCTCTAGTTGGGGCGAGCAGGGGCTACTCTTTATTGCAGTGTGTGGGCTTCTCATTGCGGTGGCTTCTCTTGTTGTGGAGCACAGGCTCTAGGTGCATGGGCTTCAGTAGTTGCAGCACACAGGCTCAGTAGTTGCGGTGCATGGGCTCTAGAGTGCAGGCTCAGTAGTTGTGGCACACGGGCTTAGTTGCTCCACAGCATGTGGAATCTTCCCAAAGCAGGGATGGAACCCATGTCCCCTGCATTAGCAGACAGATTCTTAACCACTGTGCCACCAGGGAAGTACCAATCTGTGCCTTTTAATAGGAGGTTTAGACCATTTATAGTTAATGTGATTACTGACATGTTTAAGTTTTAGTCAACTCTCTACTGTTTATATTTCCTCCCACATTTTCTTTGTCATTTTTCTTCAATTTTTTTTGCCATTTTTTGGATTATTGAGCATATTTTGTGATTTCATTTATCTTCATGCACTCTTAACAGCAATAACATTTTTTTTTATTTTAGTGGTTACCATAAGGTTCATAGTGTACATCTTAAATTTATCACAATCTATTTTCAAGTAATAATATATGACTCCATGTAGAATATAAAAATGTTACAGTAGTATGCTTCAATTTTTCTCCTACTGGCTTTTATGTTAATATTTTCACACGTTTAATTTTACATGTGTTATAAGACCTACCCAACATTTTTATTATTTTAATTTAAACAATTAAGTTGAATGAAGAGAAAAAATATCATGTATTTATTGATGTAGTTATGGTTTCCAGTGCTCTTCATTCCTTTGCATGAATTTGTGTTTCATCAGATATCACTTGTCTTTTGCCTGAAGGATTTCTTTTAACGTGTCTTGTAGTGTGCATTTACAGGTGATAAATTCTTTCATCGTTTGCATGTCTGGCAATGTCTTCATTTCCTCTTTTTATACAATTTGTCTGTAACTTTTTTTTTTCTTTCTGTACTTTAAAGTCATTGAACTGGTCTTCTTACTGGCATTGATTTTGAAGAGAAATCTGCTCTCCTGCTTCTTTTTGTGTCCTTGTGTAACATTTTGTTTTTCTCCTCTCACTGCTTGTAAGGTTTCCTCTTCATCACTGGTTTGGAAAAAAAAAAGATCATTATGTGCCTTGATGTAGTTTTCCTCATGTTTCTTGCACTTGATGTTAACTGAGTTTCTTGTGCCTGGTGTTTTATAGTTTGCAGCAAATTTGAAAAAAAAATAAAAATCAGCCAATATTGTTTCAATGTCTTCCATTTCTCTCCTCCCTTTTGAGGATGTGAACTACACTTCTACCCAGCTACCTGGTGTCATCCCACACACCACTGGTTCTCCTCTAATTTCTCATGATTCTTTTTTCTCTCTGTGCTTAAATTTTGATAGTTTCGATTGCTCTCATTTCAAGTTTACTTATCTTTTATCCTGCAATTTTTAATCTGCTTTTCACTCTATTCAGGGTATTTTTGCCTCACACAATGTAGTTCAGATCTTCAGAAGCTTGATTTAGTTCCTTTTTATATCTTCCATTGAATAGGATTATAATAACTTTTTAAAAATAACATTGTGAAGATAGTACAGTGAATTCCCATATACCCACATAAGTTTCTCCTTTTATTATATTAGTATAGTGTAATTTCTTCAACTAATGAATAAATATTGATGTTTTATAATTAACTAGATTCTATACTTTATTCAGATTTCCTTGGTTTTACCTAAAGTCTTTTTTCTATTCCAGGATCCCAATCAGGATCCCACATTACATTTAGTCATCATGCCATCATGTCTGCCTAGGTTCCTCTTGACAGTGACAGTTTGTCAGACTTTCCTTGTTTTTTATGTTCTTGACAGTTTTGAGGAGTACAGGTCAAGTATTTTGTATAATGCCCCCAAATATAATCTACCTGATGTTTCTCTCATGCTTAGAGTAGGGTTATGTGTTTTGTGGAAGATAAAGTGTGATTTTCATAACATCATTCTAAGGGTATGCACTAGTAATATGACTTGTAACTGTTGACGTTAATAATGATTATTTAGTGTAGTTAGTGCTTGTCAGGTTTCTCTACTGTAAAGTTACTATAACATCCCACACTTGAGAGTAGGGGGAGAGTAAATGTATAAATTATTTGGAACTCTCTCTCATTTGCTTATTTATTTAATCATTTATCAGTATGGACTCACGGATATTTATTTTGTACTTTGGATTATAATCCAAGGTTTGGTTTTCTTAATTGTTCCAGATTTGGTCATTAGGAGCTCTGTTAGCTGGCTCCTTGCTTTGTGTCCCTACAACATACCTTCATCATTCTTTTTTGAGTATTTCTTTACTTTCTCTCACTACAAGATGTTCCAAGGTCATTGTTGGAGAATAAATCATGGGCCACCCCCTAAAGATATCCATATCCTAATCCCTGGAACTTGTGAAAGTTACCTTTTAGAGCAAAATAAACTTTGTAGATGTGATTAAGTAAATAATTATGTGATGGGGAGATTTTCTTGATTATTTGGATGGTCCCTGAATGTAATCACTAGTGTCCTTACAAGAGGACACACTGTTTCTACATCCCTCAACTAACAGAGCAAGGAGATGTATGTGTTATATGTATATAGTAACTTGTGCATTTACAAATATCTACAAAATTTGTATGTGTAACCAGTTGTACATTTTTCAGCTGTATATGAGTTCACTTTGATGTCTGCAGCTGTAATTCATTCTAGTTGTCTCCCTTGCTCACCTGTAACCTTCAACTCCAACAGTGAAAGTCTAGGCCCTCATCATCCATCATCCATTTACCTAATTTTTCAATTATAGTATATATAGAGCAGTATCGAAATTGCTAACCCACACCGTGGAAAACAACCAGACTGCAGTGCTTATGTACAGTTTATTTTGTTGTTAGTCTTATAGACTCCACTCACTTCCAAATTACCTAAGTTAGCACCATTTTCGCTGACTTCATTCAGCAAAGCTCTTTCATATATTTGTCATGTAGTCAGACTATCTTGTCAGATTCTGTATTCTATTCTGGGATCCTTTAACCTCCTAAATTATTTTTTTAATAAATTTGCACACATTAAGGTTCATTCTTGTGCTATAAAGATCTGTGCGTTTTAACATATACACAGTATCATGTATGCACTATTACAATATTAAACAAAATAGTTTCAATGTTCTAAAATATGCCCTGTAATTCATCTATTCAACCTTCCCTCCATCCTTCTCCCCATGACAACAATTGATCTTTTTCTCTTCCTAAATGTTGCTCTTTCTCAGAACATCATATAACTGGAATCACAGTATATAATCTTTTCAGACTGGTTTCTTTCATTTAGCTCACATAGTTAAGAGGCTTCCATGTATTATCATGGTTTGATATCTCATTCCTTTTTATTTTTTTAAGCATCTTTATCGGAGTGTAATTAACAACGTTGTGTTAGTTTCTGCTGTATAACAAAGTGAATCAGCTATATGCGTACATATATCCCCATATTCCCTCCCTCTTGCATCTCCCTCCTACTCTCCCTATCCTACTCCTCTAGGTGGTCACAAAGCACAGAGCTGATCACCCTATACTATGCAGCTGCTTCCCACTAGCTATTTTACATTTAGTAGTGTATATATGTCAGTGCTACTCTCTCACTTCATCCCAGCTTACCCTTCCCCCACCGTGTCCTCAAGGTATCACATCTTCTTTATCCATTCATCTGTTTGTGGACATTTAGGTTGTTTCCATGTATTGGCTATTGTGAATAGTGCTGTTATGAACATAGGAGTGTATGCATCTTTTTGAATTATAGTTTTGTCTGGATTTATGCCCAGGAGCGGGATTGCTGGATCGTATGGTAATTCTACTTTTACTTTTCTGAGGAACCTCCATACACTGTTGGTGGGAGCCACTATCTCATTTCTTTTCATTGCTGAATAATATTTCCTTGTAGGGATGTACCAAGTTTGTTTACCCGTGCACATATGGAAAGTCATCTTGGTTGCTTCTAGTTTTGGGTGGTTATGAATAAAGATGCTATACATATTCACATGGAAGTTATTACGTTAATATAGATTCCAAATCAGTTGAATAAACACCTAAGAGTGTAATTACCAAGTCATATGGGAAGACTATGTCTGGCTTTGTTAGTAACTGAGAAAGTATCATCCAAAACATCTACACCATTTTGTACTCTCACCAGCAATGAGTGAGAGTTCTTATTGTTCTGCATTTTTGCCAACAACTGATATTGTCAGGTTTTAGGGGGGTTTTGTTTTGTTTTGTTTCAGTTTATTGCTTTTGTTTTAATTTTTAGCCATTTTTATAGACATGTGGAGGTGCCTCTGCTATTTTGAATTGCTGACCTTTTAATGACAAATGATGTTGAGCCTCTTTTCATATGTACACTTTCCATCTCTATGACTATTTGGTGAGTATCTCTTCAGATATTTTGCCCATTTATTTATTTATTTTTTGTCTTTCTTTTGAGTTTTGAGAATTCTTTGAATATTTTGGATACAAATTATTTAACAGAAATGTGTCTTGCAAACAGTTTACTCATCTGTGGATTGTTGTTTCATTATTTTAACAGTGTATTTTGCATAAAGAACATAAAATTTTAATAAATTGCAATTTATTAACAGTTTCTTTCATGCATCATGCTTTTTATGTTGTACCTGAAATCTTATTACCACACCAAGGTCATAAAGATTTTCTCCTAAGACTTTTTGTTCTGCAAGTTTTATAGTTTTGCAGTTTACGTGTAGGTCTATATTCCGTTATGAGTTATTTTTTTCTAAAGTGTAATGTCTTTGTCTGTGCACTCTATTTTTTTCTGCAATCAGACATCTAATTGCTCCAGGGTGTTTGTCAAAAAGATTTTCCTTCCTCTATCACATTGCCTTTGCTCCTTTTGCAAAGATCCGTTGACTGTGTGTGTGGGGGTCTATTTCTGGGCTTTGCATTCTGTTCTATTGATCTACATGTCTTCTTTCACAAACACATTGCTGTCTTCTTACTCTAGCTTTTATTTTGTCTTGAAATTGGATATTAAACAATTTTCAAATATGTTCTTCTTCAGTATTGTGTTAGCTATTCTAGCTATTTTACCTTTCACTATAAATTTCAGAATACGTTTGTCAATATCTACAAAATAGCTTGCTAGGATTTTGATTTTGATTGTATTCATTCTATAGTCAGTTTGGGAAGAATTGACATCCTAAAAACATTGAGTTTTGAAATCCATGAATATGGACTACTCTCCATTTATTTAGATTTCCTTTATATTTTTCATGAGTATATTATAGTTTTCCACATATGGACTTTGTACATATTTTGTTGGATTTGTACCTGTTTCACTTTTTATTGATATTGTAAGTTGCATTGTTTTTCAAAGTTCAAATTCAAGTTGTTCATATCTGGTATATAGAAAAGCAATCACATTTTATACAATAATGTCATATTCTGTGGCCTTTCCTTACTTTCTTACTAGTATCAGGAGGGGTTTTTTGTTGTTGTTGTTGATTGTTTGGGTTTTCCTCCATAGACAATCATGTCATTTATAAATAGAGATTTGTTTCTCTGTATATATATATTTTTTTCTTTTTCTATCTTTTTATACTAGTTAAGACTCCCAGAAAAATTTTGCATAGAAGTGGTGAGAAAGAGCGTCCTTCCCTTGTTCTCCATCTGAAGGGTAAGCTTCTTATATTTCAACTTTAATTATGATGTTAACTGTAGGCTCTTTTGTAGTTATTCTTTATCAAAATGAGAAAATTCCTCTCTATTACCAGGGCACTGAGAGTTTTATCATGAATAGATGTTATTTTGTGTTGAATAATTTTTTTTGCATCCATTAATACAAACATATAATTACTCTTCTTTATCTTGTTAATGTGTGGGGATTACATTGAAAGATTTTCAAATGTTGAATCAGCCCTGGAAATGTGAATAAATCCCAGTTGGATGTGGTGTATATTTTTAAATTAATTTTTATATTTGATTTGCTAATATTTTGTGGAGAATTTTTGACCTCCACATCCAGGGCTGGTGCTTTCTTTTTGGAAATTTATTATTAATTTGATTTCTTAAATAGATACAGACATATTCACATGTCCATTTCTCCTTATATAAATTTCGGTAGTTTGCATCTTTCAAAGAATTTATCCATTTAATCTAAGTTATCAAATTGTTGGCACACAGTTATTTATAGTACTCTTTATTATCCTTTTAACATCCATGAGATAACACGTGACAACTAATTTTTCATTTCTGATATTTGTAACGGTCTCTTCTCTAGTTTGTGGCTGGCCTGGCCTGGATTGAGGTTATCAATTTTGCCAATCTTTTCAAATAATAGGATTTTAGTTTTGTTGATTTTTTCTATTGTTTTCCAGTGTTCCATTTCAATGCTTTTTTTCTTTAACTTTTATTATGTATTTTATTCTGCTTGTTTTAGGGTTAAATTGATCTTTTTTTCCTCTAATTTCTCAAGGTGGAAACTTAGATTATTTATTTTAGATCTGTATTATTTTCTAACATATGCATTTAATGCTATAGATTTCCCTCTGAGCACTGCTTTTACTGCATTCCACATATTTGGACACTGTTTTCTGTATTAACTTTGTTCAATACATTTAAAAACAAATTTTGAGATGTTTTCTTTAATCCAAGTGTTATTTAGAAGTGTGCTGTTTAATGTTCAAAAACTCAAGGATTTTGCAGTTCTATTTCTATTATTAACTTCTATTCTAATCTCATTGAGTTCTGAAGACATAATTTGTATGATTTCTATTCTTTTGAATTTGTCAAGGTGGAGTTTATGGACAGAATGTGATCTATTTTGGTGAAAGTTCCATGAGAGCTTGAGAAGAATCTGAATTCTGCTGTTGTGGACAGAGTATTCTATAAATGTTAATTACATCAATTTGTTGATAGTACTGCTCAGGTCAACATTACTTTTATTAATCTATCAATTATTGTACAAAAAGAGAGATGTTGAAGTTTCTAACCATAATAATGAATTTATCTATTTATCTGTTCAGTACAATCTGTTTTTGTCTCACATGTCTTGACACTGTTGTTAGATTCATGACATAAGGATTGCTTTGTTTTGTGTTTTGTTTTGTTTTGTTGAGAGTTGGTCCTTTTATCATTATATAATATCACTCTCTATCCCTGGTAATTTTCCTCAATTTAAAATCTACTTCATTTGAAATTAATGTAGTAACTCAAGCATTCTTATGAAATCTACTTCCCCTAAGTTGGATAGGCTCTGTTAAGTCTTTTTCTGTAGAAAGTAGCCCATTTTTTTTTTTTTTTTGAGAGAACACTGGAATTATTTCACAATAATCATTATTTTCTTCCCTCTGCCAGACTCATGGGGGGGTCTTTCTCAGGTCTGTACCATAAACTGGTAGAATTCCTGGAGGCAAAGTCCATGAAGTTGTGTGTCCCCCCAAAACGGTAGCCTATACTCATCCTCATTAATTGGTCAAAATTACCATATTTACTTTCCTACCAGTTTATGGCTCCAGCACCTTCTGCCTCAAGTAGGAGTATCGCAGCTGTCACTCTGGATTCTCCTTTCTCTCCAGGGTTCATGGTGGTGGTTTGCCCTGAAACCTCAGTTCTCTGATGGACCCAAGGAAAGTAGCTGTATTTTAGTTTAACTTTTTTGTTGTTAAGGAATGAAGTGACAACTTCCAAATTTTTACATTTTGTGGCTAAAACCATGAATCTATAACAACTTTCTAAATATCTTGTTTGATAATTCTACTATCTTTGTTAATTCTGGGTTGGTTTTAATTGATTCAATTATCCCCTCATTATGGGTGGTATTTTCCTGATTTTTGCATATGGATATCATAGATGCATATTTTACATTTTCTAGATGTTGGAAAATTTTCTATCCTTACACATATGTTCTACTTTCTTTTTCCTGAGATGTACCTACATTTCTTGCAAATTATTTGATCCTTCCAGCTCTTGCTTTCAAAATTTGTTGAGCTGAACCAGAGCAATACTGAGTGTAGGGCTAATTTTTCTCCACTACAAAGACAACAGCTCTCTTAGCTTTATGATTTTTGAATTATGAGGTTTTACAATGTGTCTGCAGGAACAGGTACTATTCCTCACCCTGTTCAGGTGTCCCACACTTTTCCTTCTAAATCTTTCATGTGGTTCTTTTCTCATCCTTGTGCAGTTTCTTCACACACAAGCACTGATAATTAACCTTCTGAGTATCTGAGGATGCCACCGCCAAACTTCTCTTTCTGGAGGCTCTCTCCTCTCCAGGACTCTGACATAAAAATTCTATCTGTCTTATATTTCCTAGATTTTCAGGTCCATCTGCTGAACTCAGGGAGTCCACCTGGTTCCTGCTGGGTTCCCTCTCACTTTACTGTGGTCTGGAAATCTTCTAAAGTATTTGCTGAGCCAATTATAGGACTCACCTTGTTTGTTTTCCAGCTCTCAGGAATCACTGTTCTTTGTTGCCTGTTGTCCTGTGTCTTGAAAACCAGTGTTTTATATACTTTGTCCATTTTTTATTGTTTTGGGAGAAGGAAAATGCATTCTCTGTTACTCCATCTTGGGTGGAAGCATAAGTTCCCATTTGTATGAATTTTGATCTAATTTTGAATGTTACATAGAAGTCCCCTTTACTTGTAACTTAAGAATAAATACTAAGGGAGAAGAAAATTTTGTCTGTTCTGTTCCTGATTCTTAGCATTGAAACAGTGGTGCTCAAGAAAGATTTGCTGAATAAATTCAGTGTTTGAAGTTGGTGATGGCTTAGCAATGCTCCAATACAACTCTTTAAGGCCATTATGCAAAATGTGATCAATTCTATACATCCTAACTTGATGGTGAGCAGGTTACTTACACTAAATAAATAGTTAAAGGAAAGCTGAATAATTATATAGAAGCAATTTCACAGCCTGAATTCAGCACTTATGCTATGGTTGGCCTGAGAAAGAGAACGACACACACACATACACAGAGCGAGAGGGGGGGAGGTGTCATCCCTCTGGACATGTTACTGGACATGTCTCTCAGCCACATTTCTAAGGAAGGCAGATGCTCAGTGTTATTCTCCTTAACGTTTCCTTTCCACTATTATCTGTTCCATAAAACTCTATGTAAGGAAATGTCCAAATATTTTATGTTTTTCTTCATGAATCTTACCCTTAAGTGTGATCAGCTGTCAGAGATGCCTGCCTGGTACCTGTTTAAGTTGGACTCCATGTTAATTGTTTTTTGCAATGAATTGTGTCCCCCCAAAAATAATATTTTGAAGCTCTAGCCCCTTATGTGATAGTATTTGGATATGGGGCCTTTGGAAAGTGATTAAGTTTAGATGAGGTCGTTAGGATGGATCCCATGATGGGATTAGTGCCCTCATAAGACGAGACAGCAGAGACCTGGATGTTCCTCTTGACCACTTGAGGGCACAGTGAGAAGGTGGCCATCTGCAAGCCAGGAAGAAAGCTATCACCAGAATCCAACTATGTTGGCATCCTGATCTCAGACTTCCAGCCTCTGAAACCAGGAGAAAGTAAATTTCTGTTGTGTAGGCTGCCCAGTCGGCAGCATTTAGTTACGGCAACCCACGCCAACCAATACTCTTACTTTCACAACCCTTGTACATTGTGCTTCCACTGTAAAAAAATAAGACCACTTCCTCAATTAATTTGCATTCTGTTGGGGGATGCAGTCCTCTGCCAGATTACTCAAAGGAGCACCAGAAATGGTGAATTTCCACACTCTTGGGAGTGGCCCCTCTGTGGTGTCCTCCTGATTCAGCAGCAAACAGGGTAAAGGGAGACACTGTCTTTAGACTTGTCTCCAGAAGGATGCTTGTCGGTACCATACACAGTGTGGACTTGGGACCTGAGGAGCGGCAAGCTGGATAAAGCAGCCATCTTTCAATTCGATCTCCAGTAGCACAGATAGTTTTAAAGCATGAAGTGTGGTGCATGGTTAGGAACAGCTGGATGCTTTGCCCTGTAGTGAACCTCCTCACTGTGGACAGTGGTGACCCTGAAACCACCAAATCATGACTGCCCCATCATTCCTTCCTTTTCCACTTCTTATCCCTGGGAACATGGATTTGCCTTCAGCAGGTCCTGACATACGCATCTCTTCTTTTCCTGCTGGCACTCTGTTTTCTAAAAATATCTATAGTTCCTCGACTTCATCTTCCTCCACCCAAGATCCATCTCACATGTAAGGTTAAATGCTCTTCAAAAACTCACAGCCGTGGTGTTTTAATTTCCAAGTTACAAATCTTTCAACATTATCATAGACAAATACTACTTCTAAAAATGCCATTAAATATTGATTCATTTACTTGACTGAGAAAACTTCCCTGCCCACATGTTAATTCTAAAGAGGTTTTTTTCCTACAAAGCCTAATGTTAACAAGCAAACAAATTAACAAGTAAGCATCTCAGTTTCTGTGGAAGAGAACGCAGGAGTAAACAGTGTCCCTCCCCAGTCTGAGACTGGTCACTGGCCCAAGGCTTGGTCTTCCTTTTTGTGATGAAAGTGGAAAGAGATGGCCAGGGCAGTGCCATCCCTGTGTGTGCGGGTTGAGGTGGGAAGGGTTTTAGAGAAAACTCCACTGCAAACAAAGCACATATTAAGGTCTAAATAAATCATTCCACTGAGGGAGTTTTAGGACGTCTGGTAATAACATAGCATTGGAAGTGGTTTAATAAACTTGGTGGCAGAGAAACTACCCTCTTTGAATTTCTGTGTCTCTGTTTATATCATTATTTTCCTTACAGTTTTTAACAATATGATAATATTTCCATTTTACTCCTACTGAGATGCAGGCATGACTGAAACATGCCCCTTACCTTGATGCCATTAATTTGTGTGTGCAGGGAGACAGATGGACAAAAGTCACACTAAACTGGCAGTATGAACTAACTGTTCATCTAATCACTATGTAGCAGAGAGGAAGGCAGAGTCAGGAAAAGCTTCGCAAAGTAGAGATTGGGCAGGGTCTCAAAAGGTGCTCCATTTGGAGAAGAAAGTGAGGGTCTTCCACGCAGAGGAAGCAGCAGGCACAGCACCACGAGATCTGAAAGAGAACTCCTGGAAAAGCATGTGATCAGACCCTAGATTCTGCCTGGAACAGTGATGGAAGAGAGTCTGGAGAGAGCACTCAAAGATCCAGGGACTGTTAAATTGGATTTTATTTAGTGGTTCATTGGGTTTGCAAACAAATTTTTTTTCTTCTTTTCTGTTAAACTATGAGGCCTTATTTTGACTTGGTTTTTATTTTTTAGAGCGGTTTTAGGTGCACAGCCAAATCAAGAGGAACGTACATATTCCGCATGTACCTCCTGCCCCAGTACATGCACTGCATCCCCCATTATCAACATCCTCCACTAGACGGTACATTTGTTACAATCAATGATTCTACATGGACACTTGATTGTCACCCAAATTCCACTCTTTACAATACTGTTCTCTCTTGGCTTTGTACATTATTTGAGTTTGGGCAAATGTGTTATGAGATATATCTATCATTGTAGTATCACATAGGGTATTTTAACTGCCTAAAAATCCTCTGCTCTGCCCATAGATTTCTCCCACACTGCTCTACCCCTGGCAATCCCTGATCTTTTTACTATCTCCATAGTTTTGCCTTTTTAAGAATATCATACAGTTGGAATTATCTAGGATGCATCCTTTTCAGATTGGCTTCTTTCACTTAGCAATACACATTTAAGTTTCCTCCATGACTTTTCATGGCTTGATAACTCACTTCTTTTTAACACTCAATAGTATTCCATTGTTTGAATGTACCATAGTTTATGCATTCACCTACTGAAGGACATCATGGTTGCTTCCAAGTTTTGGCAGTTATGAATAAAGTTATGAATAAAGTAACATCTCTGTGAAGGTTTTTGTGTGGACATAAGTTTTCAACTCCTTTGCATAAATACCAAAGAGTATGATTGATGGATTGTATGGTAAGAATATGTTTAGTTTTATAAGAAACTGCTAGACTGTCGTCCAAAGTGTCTGTACCATTTTGCATCCCCTCCAGCAATAAATGAAAGTTCCTGTTGCTTCACATCCCTGCCAGAATTTGTTGTTGTCAGTGTTCTGGAATTTGGCCATTCTAATAGGTATACAGTGCTATCTCACTGTTTAATTTTTAATGTTTGTATTTCCAAGATGACATACAATATGGAGAATAATTTTGTATGCTTATTTCCATCTGTGTGTCTTCTTTGATGAGGTGTCTGTTAAGGTCTTTGGCCCATTTTTAAATCAGGTTGTTTGTATTCTTATTGTTGAGTTTTCCGTTTTCTTTGTACCTTTTACATAATAGTCCTTTATCAGAAGTGTCCTTGTAAATATTTTCTCCCAGTCTGTGGCATATCTTTTCATTCTCTTGACATTGTCTTTCCCAGAGCAGAAGTTTGTAATTTTAATAAACTTTAATAAAGTCCAGGTTATCAACTATTTCCTTCATGGATCATGACTGAGTTGTATCTAGAAAGCCATGACCACATCCAAGGTCATCTAAGTGTCACCTATGTTAACTTTTAGGAGTGTTATAGTTTTACATTTTATGTCTAAGTCTGTGATTTATTTTGTGTTAATTTTTGTGAAGGGTGTAAGGTCTGTGTCTCTAGATTCATTTTTTTTCAAGTGGATGTACAGTTGTTCCAGCATCACTTGTTGAAAGACTATCTTTGCTCCATCAGTGGGGCCTTCGTTCAAGTAAATACTACAAGATTCCACGAGAAACCATGTAGCAGATTTGAGGTTAGGACACTTTCCATGTGACTCTAGATGCTCCCCAAATATTCTCTCCTCAAGGAAGGTCCAAGGCCATGCCTGAAAGACCTAACTTACAGACCCCTTTGGAATGTTACTGTTGTAGGTAACACAGAGCCCTTCAGGGATTTTAAACAAGGTATTGACAAGATGATCATGTTTTCCAGGTTAAAAAATGAGGGTCCAGGTGAGACTGGTAAGTAAACCAGGAGAAAATGGTGGTAAAGAGAAAAGAAAGGAGAGGGGCTGGGAGACAGTTCTGAGGCCACATTGACTCAAACAATTGAAACCTGCAGTTTTTTGCTTGAAACAGAAATGCCATTAATTAATAAGGACTTATGGAGGAGCAGGTTGGGTTTAGAAAGGTGGGTGATGAGATGCTGATGGGTGATCAAGGCAGGGATGCCCAGTGGGAAATCCAGCTCTGCACACCAGCCAAGGGAGGCCGTGCTGATGGGGGATGCTCAGCCTGTGCGTCCAAATGGTACTCAGGGAAGAGCAAGAAGAGGATTGGGGTGAGGTCTGAAGTTGGGACATTAGAAAGTCAAGAAGGAAACCCCTTCCTCCAGTGAACGGCTCAATGATTTCATGCCTCCTCTGCAAAATGGTGTTTGCATGGGAGCTGGATGGCATACTTGAACTAGTTGAAAGTCCATGACCAGCACACTGTCTCCTTCATCTCCATACCACACAGATGGGCTTGATAAACAAGTCGAAAAGGAAATACTGAACTCCCTGACCCTAATACTGAACTCCACAGCCCCACTTGATGTACCCAGTAGGTACTGTGTATTGTCGCCTTGGCTTCTCCCCCTTGGGGTTTGAATTTTAGGTGCAATACAAAGCAGTGTTTGTTACACTTTCGAAACTAAAGTATTGGTTTTCTCCTGGTTTTCACCGACCAGATCTTGGGTCATCAATTTACACTGTCTGCTTGGAGGTACTGATATCCTTCTGGATTTCCATTCCACACATGGTGTTCATGACTCATGGACTCCCAGTGTCACAGGTCTCCACTGGGAACCCTGACAAATAAATCTCTTTGTTAAGCACAGTTCTGTGCTTAATGATATTTCCATTTCAGGAAAAGAAACCACAGTTTTTGTTGTTGTTGTTGTTGTTTTATTCTGCAACGGAGCTGTGGAGCATATTCACAGTGCAACAAAGAAGCAATAATTGTTTTATATCTGACACAGGTGTCTAAGCTCACCTAAAATACCTAGCTGCTAGTTGCACCAGTGAATGTGCAAATTAAGGCTAAACACAAACTCATAGATGTCTGAACTCCCAAGAAGAAGCTTAATTTTAAAAAACAGGTGTAGGAAAAAAATGAACTTTTTATAAAGGAAAAGTTAATTTTATTTGATTCTTTAAATGAAAGGCATCAAAACAAATAATCAGATTCCTCCCAGGGAAAACTAGGAAAGATGTTGTGATCTACAATGGTTCTGAATGGATTTTACCTTAAAATTGCTGAGAAAAAAATAGAAAAATAAGTCTACTATAGGAAATGTAAATATGATGAATTAGCAAAGTCGTTTCTTTTTTTTTCCTTTTTTTTAAAAAGATTTGATGAACGTTCATAATAATGCAATTGACAAGGAAATTTAGTTATTTCTGAGATATACATTTTAAAGTAATAACTAGAATTATGACTTATAACATTATACCAGAACATATAAGATTTTTAGAAATTTCATGTAATGTCTGAAACATTTATATTAACATATTTCCATACAAATAACCTAAAAAAAGTTTAGCATTAGTTGTTTTGTTTGTTTGTTTGTTTGTTTTTTACACTGCAGGTTCTTATTAGTCAACAATTTTATACACATCAGTGTATACATGTCAATCCCAATCGCCCAATTCAGCACACCACCATCCCCAGCCCCCCATGGCTTTTCCCCCTTGGTGTCCATACATTTGTTCTCTACATCTGTGTCTCAACTTCTGCTCTGCAAACCGGCTCATCTGTACCATTTTTCTAGGTTCCACATACATGCATTAATATACGATATTTGTTTTTCTCTTTCTGACTTACTTCACTCTGTATGACAGTCTCTAGATCCGTCCACGTCTCAACAAATGACTCAATTTCATTCCTTTTTATGGCTGAGTAATATGCCATTGTACGTATGTACCACAACTTCTTTATCCATTCGTCTGTTGATGGGCATTTAGGTTGCTTCCATGACCTGGCTATTGTAAATAGTGCTGCAATGAACATCGGGGTGCATGTGTCTTTTTGAATTATGGTTTTTTCTGGGTATATGCCCAGTAGTGGGATTGCAGGATCATATGGTAATTCTACTTTCAGTTTTTTAAGGAACCTCCATACTGTTCTCCATAGTGGCTGTATCAATTTACATTCCCACCAACAGTGCAAGAGGGTTCCCTTTTCTCCGCACCCTCTCCAGCATTTGTTGTTTGTAGATTTTATGATGATGCCCATTCTAACTGGTGTGAGGTGATACCTCATTGTAGTTTTGATTTGCATTTCTCTAATAATTAGTGATGTTGAGCATCTTTTCATGTGCTTCTTGGCCATCTGTTTGCCTTCTTTGGAGAAATGTCTATTTAGGTCTTCTGCCCATTTTTGGATTGGGTTGTTTGCTTCTTTAATATTGAGCTGCATGAGCTGTTTATATATTTTGGAGATTAATCCTTTGTCCATTGATTCGTTTGCAAATATTTTCTCCCATTCTGAGTGTTGTCTTTTCATCTTGTTTATGGTTTCCTTTGCTGTGCAAAAGCTTTTAAGTTTCATTAGGTCCCATTTGTTTATTTTTGTTTTTATTTCCATTACTCTAGGAGGTGGATCAAAAAAGATCTTGCTGTGATTTATGTCAAAGAGTGTTCTTCCTATGTTTTCCTCCAAGAGTTTTATAGTGTCCAGTCTTACATTTAGGTCTCAAATCCATTTTGAGTTTATTTCTGTGTATGGTGTTAGGGAGTGTTCTAATTTCATTCTTTTACATGTAGCTGTCCAGTTTTCCCAGCACCACTTACTGAAGAGACTGTCTGTTCTCCATTGTATATCTTTGCCTCCTTTGTCATAGATTAGTTGACTATAGGTGTGTGGGTTTATCTCTGGGCTTTCTATCTTGTTCCATTGATCTATATTTGTATTTTTGTGCCAGTACCATATTGTCTTGATTACTGTAGCTTTGTAGTATACTGCAAAGTTGTTTCTTTACATTTCCCATATCCCAGAATCTGTGGCATCCCAAACTTTGACTGCCACAGTTGATGCCAATAGTGGAAAACAAAGGCTTTGCTTTATTAACTGAAGAAATTGCTATACTGGAAAATCAATGGTCACAAAGCAACTGAAGTTCACAAATAGCTTTCACTGGAGACTCAAACAGAGGTATGTTCTGTGAGTTTTGCCATTCATAAAATAAAGCCCATTTTGTTTATAGCGTTGTTTTTCTTCTCTTTCCTTTTTTAAGTATTGTAAAAATTGTGTAAAAAATAGACCTGGATTCCACAGCTGAAGATCCACCGTTTTCCAAGAGCAAAACCCAATGTGTGGACAGCACCCAAAACCCCAAGCTTTGGAAAACATTTTCCTTTCCTTTTCTTGTCAAAGCAGAATGGTTACAGCCTGACCTTCCAGCCACTTCCTCCTTCTGGTTCCTTTTCACCTTCCTGCCAAACAATCTGGCTTTTAGCACAGACACTGTCTCCCCACTGTCTCCCCCATGTGTGAACACTCTTCACCAACTACTTCAAAAAGCATGTTTTAGGCGATGCCGTATGACTTAGCCCACATTTTAGTGTATTATCGGTAACTAGGGTAATCATATAATTTACCATCAAAACAGGACACGTTTGAGAGTGAATGGTGCTGATATTAATGTTTTTCCAGGACAACATACACATTCTAAATGTTGATAACAAAATCTATGACCAGATTGAAATTTCTTTACATTTAAGGACTTTGAATAGCAAGTCTCTTAGCTTCTACACATTCACGCTGCACTGTGTACTTGTATGAAATGTAGCACAGAGTAAATGCTTAATTTGATTCATTATTGCAATGCCCTGCACACTAGGAACCACAAACACATGCCAGATGATGTCAAAGCAGCCTGTTCAGCTGACAGGATTAGCAAACAGGGCGAGCAGGAACGGGTTAGTAGCAAATAGCAAGTGGATCATACAAATTTAATTCTTTACTTGATTCCAGCGTAATTTCCCCATCAGCAGCAGAGGGTGTAGAAGAAAAACCTCTCACTCAACAGTTCATGCTCCTCTTGTCTTAGTATTGATATTAATGCCAACAAAATTAGTAATTTGACAATTAGTTCCCCACTTACCTGAGAAGACATGAAAGGGAAAAAGAAAGTGTTTTAACTGGATTATAATGTGGCTCTGACAAGTCAGGATCCTGTCATGTTATAGCCTTCCAACTTTAACATTTTCATGTCTGCTTGGCAGGCTATTAAAATAAATGAGGGTGCATTGGACTGCTGTTCTTTCCTCTAATGGGAGTTGAGGAATTTGCAAGCCACCAGTGTAAATTGACCGATCTCAGAGACTGAAAGGATTTAGCTAAAGTGGACAATTAGGATCATTTCTGCACAGCTGAGTGAAATATTCCTTGTTATTTTAATAATTCAGGCCCAGGGTAATTTTCGGAGGCTGAGTTTGTCAAGATAATGTGCCTGTGCTTGTCTGCTTGTCATTTTTAACTCAATCCCACATGTTACAGGTGCAGTCTAGCTTACAAAACAGGAAAATCATTCACTGGAGAATTTGCATATGGAATACAGATACACCGAATTGAGGGAAAGCCGACCAAGAGATTGACAGGGAGCTACAGTGTGAATGCCTCATGATGGTTTAAAGTCTGGCTGATAGATGCTGCGTTGCTTTGTTGATACAGTTAGGAGTGTTATGGGACAATATGCATATTGCAAGTGTGGACCACGTACAGTGCCATTTAGCTGGTGTAGCCTACACTGTTTTGGTTAAGAAATGTGTGAAGGCTGGGTATTCCCTCGTAGACGCAAATGCTCGCATTCAGCTCAGTTTTATCTCAAAGACTGCTAGAATAATATCTTTAACTTTTAGTAGCAAGACACATTTAGAGAATTATACATGAGTTGAAGATAGAGAAATTCTGATACTAGAGAGATCATCAGTGCATTTCTGCAAGTAGAAGCTTGTTTGGCCAGATGATGTGGTCCCAACAGATTAGAACATCACTCGTGATTACGATTGGTATAAAACCAAAAGTGACCACTTCTGTGTGTGGGTCTAGCACTAGATAGAAACAGTCACATTAATTTGAAATCAGGAAGTATTAAAATAAAATTCTGATTGAAGGTCCACACTTGCCAGCCCTGCACTCAGGACACTTTGAGCTGTTTATTGGGTGATGGGTGACCTTAGTTAAGGAGTGTTCACACTGCAGTCTCCACAGGCCCTCTACACAACTTCATTGCAGCAGCTCAGTTTCTATCTGGTTCATTTTTCAGACTTCCATGCAATAAGTTATTAGATAGAATTTACCCTAAAATTGATATTTACTAGAAATATCAACAACAAAAGTATTAAAATCATTGTTTTGTAAGAAAAGATTTTGCAATGCCACTTAACCTAAGAATGAAAACACAGCCAGTATTATTGGCTAAATATTCCTTAGCATGAAATATTTTATCATAGTAATGTGTCTCTGTATCTACCTAAGGAGGTTTTCCAATACAATTTTACAAAGATGTGAGAATACAACCTAATACAGTGTAATATAAGGTGGGAAGGTTTAAAACAAATGAGTCATGTCAAATAATTGTGTTGCACAAAACAATCCCAACAATTCCATCTATTTCAATGTCATTTTAATGTCAATAGTCTTTGCCCATGAACTCTGATGGAGGATGGTCTAGTGCATCAGAGAGCCCGTAGATTACTTTTCCCCTAAATCAAATCTCCTTTTAACTTTGGCGAATTTTTTTTTAAACATCTTTATTGAAGTATAATTGCCTTACAATGGTGTGTTAGCTTCTGCTTTATAACAAAATGAATCAGTTATACATATACAATATGTTCCCATTTCTCTTCCCTCTTGCATCTCCCTCCCTCCCACCCTCCCCATCCCACCCCTCTAGGTGGTCACAAAGCACCGAGCTGATCTCCCTGTGCTATGCGGCTGCTTCCCACTAGTTATCTATTTTACATTTGGTAGTGTATATATGTCCATGACACTCTCTTACCCTGTCACATCTCACCCCACCCCCTCCCCATATCCTCAAGTCCATTCTCTAGTAGGTCTGTGTCTTTATTCCCGTCTTGCCACTAGGTTCTTCATGGCCTTTTTTTTTCCCTTAGATTCCGTATATATGTGTTAGCATACTGTATTTGTTTTTCTCTTTCTGACTTACTTCACTCTGTATGACAGACTCTAACTCCATCCACCTCATTACAAATACCTCCATTTCATTTCTTTTTATGGCTGAGTAATATTCCATTGTATATATGTGCCACATCTTCTTTATCCATTCATCTGTCGATGGACATTTAGGAAGCAACCTAACTTTGGCGAATTTTAAACCCTCAAGTTGTAGTTTTACTGTGTCATCCAGTATGAACCATACGGCCCAATAGGGCAGAGGAAATTTCCACTTGGGTCTCACCATGCATTACAGGTCAGCTGAGGAGCTGAAGCTGGAAGAGAAACCATGTTTCCAGTGGTGTTTTTTAATCATCTCCATTGTACATTTTCTAACCAAGTGAGTAAAATGTGGGAAAGCTCATTCTAGTGAGCGGAATGATGGAGGAGTTACACATACAGAACCATGAACAAACAAGCAAGCGGACAAAGGCTACCCAGAGCACACCTGACAGTGTTCCACATTTCACACCATCCCTGGAACTGCCCTGTCTCCCAGACCCCAACGGCTGCCTCACTGCCCACGACCCAGGGCCACACTGTTTACTGCCTTGTCACAAGACTTGCTGATTTCTGTGTGAGCCAGGTAGAAGCAAAAACTTAGTGAGCAAACTTAACAGGCTTGCTTTTCATTCAGAACCTGGGCAGACTGAATGGATCCCCTGGGTAATCTCTTCCAAGCAGTGGCTCTACATCTGCGAATCCCCCCATGGTGCAGCTGTGTCCTCTCAGGCTGTATCTCTTCTAATCTGTGAACAGGGGGCAGAGAGTGAGCTGAAGCCACCCACGGCCCCAAACTGACTGAAAGGATGTCTGGGAAACAAAGCATCCCTGCGGGTCCAGGAGGTTCGTGAACATCTAACTAGTACCTGTCATACGGGTCAGCAAGGTGAAAAACAATGACATTTCAGAACTGAACACAAGCCATGGTGGTAAAGAGGGAAATCAACAAGAACACAGAGTTATGTATTAAAGGGTACACAATGCATACAGACAACACATGTGGCGACTCCTGCCACCTCACCCATGTGAACCTTCAGCCAATTGTCCAGTAGGTATCCTTACAGACAGTCTGGAGGGAGCATCATTTAAAAAATAGATTTACTTCAGCCATTCTTTTCAGCTGTTTCCTCACTAGCCAAACTACTACAGCTGACTTTATTGTTATATTTTTTTCCACTTCATTGTTTTCTATTGGAGCAGGGTTTGGCGTGTCAGCCACCTAATATATATTATGTCTTTGGGTTACCACAGCTCCTAGCATCTGGGTAAGATCATTAGTGTAATAGATGCTCAAGATTAGAGAGTATTAGTTTAGAGAATTAGACTGTAGTCGGTGATCAATAAATGAGTAAAAGTGAATTACAATTGATTAGCAAGAGTTTTACACAAGCACCTCCACAAGCTTAATTGAAACTTGCAACTCAACTTTACACTTGGCCAAATATGACACAGGTGACGGGCCCTGTGGAACTAAGTATGTTTTGCAGATGTTCCCAGATTGAATAAAATCACTACAATTATAGTTAATCAATGTTGTGATTATTTATGTTATGACTCTCTCTTCAATGAAACAAATCCCCACAGGGAGAGTCTTCACTTTTTAATCTGATGGAGAGAACCAAGTATCCCTCCTGATTTGAAATTCCAGAGTAAATTGGATCCAACACTGTCTATGCTCACCTGTCCAGGAAGGTGGGTTGGCATTTCAGTGAGAAGAAGGAAATTAAAGAACCCATCCATGGTCACCAATCATTTTAGAACCTAACCTAATTGTCTCACATTGGTCTCTTTTTGTCCCTGGTGTCCCCAAAATGACACTGGTTTATGAGTGAGAAATGCAGTGTCTTACACAACATAATCTCTCTCTTTTTAAAATTTATTTTATTGAAGTATAGTTGATTTACAATGTTGTGTTAATTTCTGCTCTACAGCAAAGTGATTCAGTTATATGTCTATATATGATCTTTTTCATATTATTTTCCATTGTTGTTTATCACAGGATATTGAACATAGTTCTCTGTGCTATGCAGTAGGACCTTGCCTTTTATCCATCCTGTATATAATAGTTTGTATCTGCTAATCCCAAACTCCCCATCCATCCTCCCCCACAGAAAAATTATTTTTAACTTTGTTCCAAATGACACTTCATATTAAGATCTTCGAAGGAACTTTAATAGTTTACCATCTAATGATATTTAAATAATCTCTTTGTATGTGTAAATATACTTAAGTCAAGGCATTGTTGGCTCTCTCCTGGGCATCACTGACTTCCACTGGCCCTCATGGAGAAGGGGCTGGTAACTAGCACATGAGATAAAAAATCATGACAATGAATTGCCTTGTCTTACCACATATTCTGAAATATATTTTATATTGACAAGTAAAAGTCTTGCAACCATACAGAAACTACAACATTAACTCTGAAACATGCTTTAAATTTCCTTGGATTAAAATCTTAATGTAGTTTATAATAACACCTTTGTTTATATTAGACTACCCAATCTCTGAGTATTTTACAAGCTGAAGTTGACATTTTTTTTTTTACATAGTCACCGTTAAGTTAGGCAGGCTTTTCCTCTTCACACTACACTGACACAAAGGTAGAAAAAATATCATAAACAACAAGATGGCTTAGGGATTGAGGTCCATGTTAATTAATTTTCTCCTCTTGTTTGAGTTTGCAGTCTTCACTTTGTGTCGATTTAAGGGAGGAATCTTGGTACTCAAGGCAAATACTTATCAGAACACAATTTATTCAGAATGGCTTTCAAAGCAGGTTCAGAATATTTGCCTGAATGATCACTCAAGCTAAAATACAGAGGAGCTTAAATCGTTTCTCTACTGATTACTAACTTAATTCTAGTATTTTCATATAAATTCTAATTAACATTGCATCTGGTATGACTTAGTTATGTATCTAGATTCTCATGCATTGCATATCTTATTTAAAACTTAATTTTAGGTTTTTGTTTTAGGTTGTAAAACAGAATTCTCACCCCTCTGGCATGCACAGTCAACCTTGCTGCCTCAACCAGCAGCCTTTCAGCCACTGTCCTTATTGGAGCTGTTCAAATGCACACGCTATAAGCACTCATGTCCACTTAACCCTCGAAGCCAAAACAGAAATCCATGAACATAATGGTGCCCTCTGACCCTCAGGTAAATTAGTTTAGATGTGATAACAGTAAAGCCTTTGGACAGGCAGTGGAGGTATTTTCCTCTCTTATCCTTCAATCCCTTAAAAATACCAATTGTTCTCATTGACTCTTTCTTCTGGGCACAAAGTACTATGTGGTGAGTCGTAGGCATGCAAAGACAAAGAAAAGCATCATCTCTGTGCTCAGTTTATGAGTAAATTATAACATTTATGAAGAAGGGAATGTCTCCTTTCCGATAAGAGCAGAAGTGCATCAAGAAGATTATGTTGTTTGATCTGGGTTCTGCAGCATGTGTAGGATTTAGCCAGAAAGAATTGGAGGTGGGATGGAGATGGGAAGGAAACCTGGGGCCATGTTTGGGGACACACATACCATAAGACTTTACCTGAATGAATACAGAGGAGAACTGGGTGTCATTTATGAAAACTTAGTGGAAGAATAACCATGGAGAGCATTGATGACAAGGATAAGAGCTTTAGAATTATCTGGTAGGCAGTAAGCTGCTGTTACATGTTTCTGAGCAAGAAAAATATAAGTATAGGCATTTTTTAGAAATTTTATTGCTTAAAAATCCCCTGGGCTATAAGTGAAGGGAAGGGGGAATGTGGGCAACTTGGAAAGCAGTCCTATTATCAATGTTACCATTATTATTATTGTTAGAACTCATGGAATGAGTGTTTCCAGTGGTTTGGGGAAAGTAACAACACGTGAGAATGAATCAACCAAGGAAACAAATCCATCAGGCCTCGGTGATAAGGAGCAGGACCTGGGTATGGGTCGGGAGTTGGCTGCACCCCACTGACCTGAGCTCTGACTATTCTTGCAAGTACAAGGAATCATTGTATAATTTCACCCACTTTAGCAGACATTTTATGTCTAAAACATAGGGTAGAGAAAAGTAAGAACAAAGATATAAGGAGACTAATAGAGATGGACTGCTCCTAGTGCCCAGCGAGTGAGTCATAGTGATGGACTGTGAAATCTCTGCCTGCAATGCCTGGAGTGTCCTTTGTATGCACTGCGGGTGTACTGTACTCTGGGTGCATCACCTCTGCGGTGTACTGTGCTCTGGGTGCATCACCTCTGCGGGTGTACTGTGCACTGGGTGCATCACCTCTGTGGGTGTACTGTGCTCTGGGTGCATCATCTCTGCAGGTGTACTGTGCTCTGGGTGCATCACCTCTGCGGGTGTACTGTGCTCTGGGTGCAGCACCCCTGCGGGTATACAATTGCGTTCCTAGTGGGCAGGTAGCGACACTGCAGACAGGAGCCTGGTTTGGCTCCAACGATGGCTGGCTGCACAGATATCTTCACGTGCACAGCCCCTGGTCCCCCTGCTCTGCCGCCGGCACCTTGTCACAGTGACTTCTGCTTCCCTTAGCCCAAATCTTTCATGCTAATACTGAATAGGTAATTTAGTAGCAGAATAATTTTGAAGTGAAAAGTATAGAGCAAGAAAAAATGTGCCTTTTATTATTTTTAAAATACTGACAAGAGTGTCTGTATTGCGAGCCATCGGGAAATCTCAACTAATACATCAAAACCTCGGAGGTACGGATACCTCAGAAATGTCACCTTCTTCATGGGAATCCTGTCTTGTCAACTGGTCAGAAGGTTTCAGTGTTTAAACAACCTCGCAGCTAATCTGACATTGATATAAAACTTGCCATTTACATGAAAATGCCAGCCCTCACCCAGGACCTGATGCGGCTTCTCCGTGAGGGTAGCAGCCTGTGCATAACTTGAAGATATGGAAAGTGTAGCATGTGTGTGCTTTATGTAAAGTAGCTATAAAATAGAGGGGGAGTTGATGGAGGGGTTAAAATGATAATATGTGACTAAATAGCCAAAGTTGTATTAAAAAGTCAATCTTTAGGTGACCAGTAAGGGTCCTTGAACAAAGAAAAAGTAACCCTCCAATGACTGATAACGACCATAATATACAGCTCTCCTTGCCCCTTTTATTTTATTTTTTTTAGCCATGCACTGCGGCATGTGGGATCTTAGTTCCCCAACCAGGGATCGAACCCATGTGCCCTGCATTGGGAACGCAGAGTCTTAACCACTGGACTGCCAGGGAAGTTCCTTCCTTGGCTCCTTTAAGTCTATTAGCAGTGAAGGGATCTATGCAGAGGTGGGGAAGCTGAAGGAGCTAAAGCTGGATGTCTCTCCCACCTTTACTCTCTCATAAAGGCATTTGCTCATAAAACCCATGGGCTCCTAGGCTGCGGTCTTCATTAAGGTGGAAAATAAGATAAAAAGAGGGAATGACAATAAAAATTGGGAAATAGAAACCCCCTGAGTAGCTTATCATGGATCACAGTGTATGTGTTGGACGTCAGAGTCAGGGACAGAACGCTGGCTCTGAGAACACATCTTAGCAAACAAGGACCAGGCCTGAATCACCCAGGAAAAGCCCGATTTTGGTACACAGGTTATTCTCACGGCCATCATCTTCATGTGTGCATTTTGTGAAATCTTAAGCTTTTATGATAGTAATCTTCCAGCTTTCTTTTCCATAAGTCCTGACCCTTCTTCAATTCATTCAGGCCTGGAGAAGAATTAGACTGTTAGGGCAGAAATGCGAAGAGGTTTTACCAGGTAAAACTGCTTTATTTTTGTTTTCTTTCAAACTGGCTCTTGAGAATGAGAAGAGAGGGGCTTCAGGAGAGCAGGATAAAGTGAACAGGGGGCACGGCCAGAGCCAGAGCAGGGTGGGAAAGGGGTCGGTGTGGATGAGATTCCGGAAGGATGGAGGGCAGAGGGGCTGTGGGGAGGCACAGAAGGGAGCTCTGACCCTGCTCCTGAGAGTGAAGGAGGGGCCGACGCTGAGTCATGTCCACACCCAGGTGCTTTGACAGGTGGTCTAGAGTCAGAGATCACCCCCGCTGTCCAGGTGCCTGGGCTCGGCTTCTCAACACCATCATGATGGGCATCCATCATCCACCAGGGGCCTCCATGCCTGGGGACTTTACAAACTGTCCCCTGTAGACACTTCTTCGTGAACAGACCCAGGTATTTGTAGGGTCCCCCGTTCCCTCCCACATACACCACAAAATTGGAATAATAAAGGGAAGATAAACAGGCTAGGTTGCAGTGTTCATAGTGCTTCATAATAAAGGAGTCTTTATTGTCTTCTGCTGATAATGATAATCCCCAGTTTAGAGTTTACAGAGTATAACATGCCTTCAAACTCATTTAAATGTTTTAACAACACAGTTATTACTCCTATTCCAGAGCGGCAGAAACTGAGGTTCAGAGACTGAGGGACACAGTCAGTTGTGAGCTTCTTTGATTTCTCTGAGTATAAGAAAATGTTATTGAAAATGGGGAAATTGGTGGGGGTTAAAATACATACAGAGACTTCTGGGGAAGAAGTCAGGAGTGGGCATGGGGGTCAGCAAAGTTGATTAGTGAGTCAAGATGGAGCACCACCCTAAGAGACAGGTCGCTTACCTGAGACAGAAGCTCCTGGAGTCCTGAGACTAGATGGCAATAGGAACTTCATATCTCCAGCACAATTGGATAAGAACGGCCAACAGGGCTCAGAGCAGGCGCAACTCCAAGCTCTCTCATTCTGTCAAATGCCTCCATGTTCAGCCTCTGAGCAGACAGCAGATGGAACAGAGGAAGGTCAGGAGAGGAAAGGACCACCACTGCAGACGTGGTGCTCAGTTTCACGGGTCTCAGAACAGCGGCATACCTGAAGGACCTTACATTGGTCCGTTGCATGGATGACATGGTACAAAGGGCAGTGAACAAGAGATGCCTGTTATGCTGGAGACTTTGGTAATGCACATGCATTCCAGAGTGTGAGAAATAGACTCTGGAGATTTAGGGAGATGCCACTTTGATAAAATTTAAGGGGTCCAATGGGCAGAGGTATACCAGGATAGCCCCTCCAAAGTAATAGAAAATGACGTTATCTTCCATTCCCTATTACAAAGAAGAACGATGAATGGCAAACCCTTATACTGGGTGACATAGAAGGTTGACAGCTTTGAGTGGTGCCCAGATCAGGAATGGTATCTTTAGAAGGTCAGGCTTCAGACCAAGCAGTCCTTCCTTCTGGACCCTATGATACAGCAGATACTATGAATTAGAGGCATCAGCAGTGGGGAAAAATGAAGGCGAAGTTTATGGAAAGTCCCACTGGAAGAATCACAATATATGGACAGGAGGTTCCAGAGCAAAGCTACAGCATCGCAATAGTGAATGATATGCCTCTTGAGAAAGAGTTCCTAATATGTTACTGGGCTCTGATAGATAGAACATTTGAACATGGGACAGAGAGACCAGAAATCCAGCCTGCACCTTATGAATAGCGTTCTGTCACCCCCACCAAGTCACAAAACGATATAGATGTTGTAACAATCTGTTGTAAGATGGGAACAGAACATCCATGATCAAGCAAAGCAAGACCAGAGGGCACAAGGGAGCTGCATGACCAGGTAGCCCAGAACCAACTACCACCCACTATGACTGCAGCATCACCCGTCCCCAACTCCTTCTTACAACCCTAGAGGTGGTCTCATATGATCAGATGAAGGATAGGCTGGCTCGGGATATGGATGCAAGCTGAAAATGAATGGCAGCTCCACTACTGACGTTCTGGAATGTCCATAACAGCCAGCAGAGAAAGAAACTCTTCACAGTGGGCATAACTGGTCATGATGATGTACCTGGCCATCCACTTTGTGTGGAAAGAGAAGTGGACCAATGTGAGAATATACATGATATTTCTAGACAATTGCCAATGGTCTGGTCAGTTGGATAGGGACCTGAAAAAAAAAAAAAGACTGGATTAATACAGGCAAAGAACTCTGATTAAAGGAACTAGATGCATATATAGGAGTGAGTACAATGTGTGATGATATTTGCATTATATGCTAATGACCACTGGAAGAGGACCACTAAGGAAGAAACATTGAACAACCAAATAGGCAAACTAGCCATCATCATTGGCCAACAGGGAATTTGCATAATAGGTATGTGCACAGAGTGAATGATTGTCAACTTGAAGGTACACATGGACACAGTATGGGGTAGCACTTACCAAAGATTCATATTCAAGGTAAAAAGACCAATATTAAGTCTCCCCAGTATCACACTATTCCTTGAGGAGACCAACCAGCCACTATGTGGTTTGGTAAAGAGATTCCACTGGACCATTCAGCAACAGCCAAGGGTTTGTCCTCATAGAAATAGTTATTAAAGGAGTGAGTTTGTCTTTCCAGCCAGCAAAGCCTCAATCAACCCCACTCTGCAAGCATAGAATCCCACACAGGACAGAATCTGATCAGGGAACACACTTCACGATATGCAGGTGTAGAAGGGAGCCCTGGACTGTGGAGTCCAATTTAGTTTTTTGTTTTTGTTTTCATACACCAAACCTTTCAGGAGCAGCCAGCCTCATGGAATTCTGGAATGGCACTGTTTGTCTGTCCTAGGCTCACGCTGTTGTTGTATACTTCTCTCCAGGAAGACACTTGCTGCCTGAGGGGTGATCACTATCATCACAAGGAATGGGGTTATACTTCTTTATTCCTCATTATTGAGAAAAATTGTTCAATCATCTCTTCTTATTTTATGAAAAAATGAATTATAGTATGGTAAAAGCAGGGTTACAAAGTCAATGGTGTCCTCTGGAACATGAGCTTTCAAATTTACCATGCATCAGATTTCCCTGGTGGTCCAGTGGTTAAGACTCTGCACTTCCACTGCAGGTGGAATTTCTCCTCCCAAGAGAATCCCAAATACCCATCCTTAGAAGTAAAGTACACAGAAGTCTCAGAATGGACACATAGAAGGAGCGATGGGTGACCCAGGAGAGACAGGAAGGACAATAAGGAACAATCAGTTTGAAAATAAGTCGACAGGAATTTCTGAAACTGAAATACGAAGAGAAAAGAGAATGAAAAAGATGGAACATAATATTCAAGAAGTTGGGGACAATTACAAAAAGTGTAACACAAGCCGAATGAGAATAGCAGACAAAGAAAAGAAACAAGGAGCAGAGTAATGTTTGAAGTAATAATGGCTGAAAGGTATCCCACATTAATGACAGACACAAAGCCACAGAGCTAGGAAGCTCAAAGAACACCAAGCAGGGTAAATACAAATAATAATAATAATAATAAAGTCTGTCACTAGTCACAGTGCAGAAGAATAAAGGCAAAGAGAAAATCTTAGAATAAGCCAGAGGAAAGAAGCACCTTACCTATAGTGGAATAAGGATAAGAATTACATGAGACATCTCATCAGAAATTATGCAAACAAGAAGCATAGAGTAAAATGTTAAAAGTGGTAAATGAAAACATTCAACCAATGATAATTCTGCACACAGTAAAATTACTGTTCAAAGTGTGACCACCTAGAGGGGTGGGATAGGGAAGGTGGGAGGGAGACACAAGAGAGAGGAGATAAGGGGATATATGTATATGTATAGCTGATTCACTTTGTTATAAAGCAGAAACTAACACACCATTGCAAAGCAAGTATACTCCAATAAAGATTTTAAAATAGAAAAAAAAAAAAAAAGAAAAACAAAGCTGAAGCAGAAAGAAACACTTTCATAGGCAGGAATAAACCTAAGGGATTTTGGAGCTAACAGAGCTGCCTTACAAGAAATGTTTAAAGAAGTTCTTCAGAGAGAAGGAAAATTATTTAGGCCAGTAAGTTAGATCTACATAAAGAAAGGAAGTGCATCAAAAGAGGAATAAACTTAGGCAAAATAAAATATTTTCTTTTTTCTTATTCTTAATTGATCTAAATTGATCTGTTTAAAGTAATAATAGCAAAAATGTACTGGGTGATTATAGCATATGGATGAGTGTAATGGATGACAGAAATGTTGTTTACTTATAACATTGGGAGGGAGGAATTTTGAATACTCAGTTCTATGTTACCTATACTACTTGTGAAACAATAAAGTGTTACTTGAAATTAGATGTAGATTAGTGGTAAATGTGTATTGCAAATTCTAGAGCAACCACTAACAGTTTTGGAGACTAAATGCAACACATGTAAATAACACTTGAGACAAAGAAGAGTCTTGAGACTTTTAAAAATATTGCCAATCTTTGAGACACTTAAGATGTTTGAATTAGATGAAAACAAGTAAGAAAGTTACCAAAATTTTTGTGATGTGGTGAAAACAGTGTTTAGAGAGAAATTTATAGCATTGCGTGCATATGTACGGGAAAATTTGTGGAATCGATAGGCTAAACTTCCACCTTATTAAACCAAAGAAAGAAAAGCAATTTAAACTTAAATCAAGAAAAAAAGTAATAAAAATTAAAGCAGAAGTAAATTAAATTGCAAAAAGGAAACCAATAGAACAAATCAAGAAAACCAAACTGACTCTTTGGAAAGATCAATAAAATTGATGAAACTGTAGCCAGTCTAAGCACGAAAAAAGAGATGAAATGATTTATTAATACCAAAACTAAAGAGGGATCATCACTATTGATCTGATGGATAGTAAAATAATAAATGAAAATTAGGAAAAACTCTATGTCCACAAATTTGACATTTTACTTGGATCAGTAACTTGAAAGATCATAAACCATCAAAATGTACACAGGAGAAAAGGATAATATGAATAGAACTATATCTATAAAAGGAAGTGATCAATAGTTAATAATGTTCCAAAAAAAGAAACCACCAGGTCCTAAATGTTTCACTTGTGAATTCTGCTAAAATTTAAAGTAGAAATCATACTAATTCTCTAAAACTCCTTCCAGAAATAGAAACAAAGGGGACACTTTACAGCTCCTTCTATCAGATCACCATTACCTTAATGCCAAAACGTTATAAAGAATTACAAAAAGGGAAACTACAGACTGATATCTCTAATAAACATAAGTATAAAAACTTCAACAAAATATTAGCAAATTAAATGCAATGATTTATAAAAATAAGTATATACCATGGCAAAGAGGGATTTATTCCAGGTATGCAAGGATGGTTCAACATTTGAAAATCAATTAATGTAATCCATCAGTAGGCTAAGAAAGAAAAGTTATATGATTATATTAATAGGTGAGGGAAAAGCACTTGACAAAATCCAAACTTATTTATGATAAAAACTCTCAGGAAACTAGAAATAGAGGCAAATTTTCTCAACTTGGTAATGAACATTCAAAAACAGACAAAAGTCCTAGAGTTAACATCATATTTAATGATGAAAAACAAGATGCTGTCCTCTTAAGATCAGGATCAAAGCAAGAATGCTTCCTCTCACTACGCTACTCAACTTTGCACTGGAGGCACTATCTAATGCAATCAAATAAAAGGACATGAAAGGTTTACAGACTGGGAATAAAGGAATAAAGCTGTTTTTGTTCCATGTGGGTCTAATTAAAAAATCCCCAAGAATTAACAACTGCAACAACAATAATAACAACAAAACTCTTGAAAGTAATTATCACAAGGATTATCAAAAGGACTACAAGGTACAGGTTTACTACAAGGTTAATAAACAAAACAATTGCTTTTCTACATACCAATAATACCAATTGGACACTGAAATCAAAATCACAATACCATTTAAATTATCATCACAAAATATAATACATATAAATTTGATGAAATATGTACGGAGTCTATATCCACAAAACTACGAAGTTTGGATGAAAAAAATAAGAGAAAGTCAAAGATCTAAATAAGTGGAGAAATAATCCATGTTCACGGATAGGAAGACTCAACATTTTTTGTAGTCAATTCTTCTCAACTTGATATATATGTTCAACACTATCCCAAATAAAATCCTGGGAAGCTAGTTCACGGTATTTCATGCTAAACTAATTCTAAAGTTTGCATAGAAAGTAAAAAGACCCAGAATAGCCAACACTATAATTAAGAAAAAGAACAAAGTTAAGAGATTGACATTACCTAACTTCATGACTTACCAAAAATCTACAGTAATCACAGCAGCTTGTTATTGGTGAAAGCTGAGACATTATAGATACCAATGTCTACCTTTGGAAAGGAACAAAGGTAATTCAATCAACAAAGATAATCTTTCCACAAATGGTTTTAGAAAAATTGGACATCCATGTGTGAAGAAAGAAAGAAGAGAGAGAGAGAGAAGGAGGGAGGGAGGGAGGGAGGAAGGAATGAGTCTAGGCACAGAATTTACACCTTTCACCAAATCTAACTCAAAATGCATTATAGACCAAAATGTAAAATGAAAAACTGTAAAACTTCTGGAAGAAAACATAGGAAAAAATCTAAGTGGTCTGTGTTTGGTGAGGAGTGTTTAGACACAACACCAAAAGCATGATCTGTGAAAAGATAAATGAAAAATTTGGACTTTATGAAAATAAAAAGTATGCTCTGTGAAAGTTACTATTAAGAGTCAAAAAAAAAAAAAAACAAAAAACCAAGACACAGCCTGGGAGAAAATATTGCAAAATCCATATCTGATAAAGGATTTTATCCAAAATATACAAAGAACTCTTAAACTCAACAATAAGAAGACAAACAATCCAGTTAAAAATGTGCGAAAGATCTGAACAGACACCTTACCAAAGAAGATACACACATGGCAAATAAGTAGATGAAAGGACATTCAACATCATACATTTTTAAGGAAGTGAAAATTAAAACAATGATGAGATGTCATTACACATCTATAAAAATGGCTAAAATAAAACCAAAACAACAACAACAAAATAAACTCAAAATCTGTAATACCAACTGCTGGAAAGGATGCAGAGTGATAGGAACTCACATTTACTGCTACAAGTAACACAAAATGGCATTGCCATCGTGGAAGATAGTTTCTCAGATTCTTACTAAGCTAAATGTTGTCTTACCATATGGTTCAGCAATTGTGCTCCTAGGTATTTATCCAATGGACTTGAAAATGAGCGTGTGTGTGTGTGTGTGTTTGTGTGTGTGTGTGTGTGTGTGTATCCAGCAAAAGAACTTTTGTAGCAAATTTATTCATAATCTTCAAAAACTGGAAGCAACCAAGATAACCTTCAAACAAAGTGTGATACGTCCATACCATGTAATATTACTCAGCAACAAGAAAAAGCAAAACTGTAGAGACAGTACATAGATAAGCAGTACAAAGCAGTACAAAGATAATCCAGCGCAGGTCTGGATTGTGGATAGGGATAAACAGGTGAAACACAGGATTTTTAGAGCTGTGAAACTCTTCTGTGTGACATTGTAGTGGTGGAAAACCTTGGATCTTTCAGGTTTCCTTTCTTATAAATTTCCTATTCCCAGTCATTGCCCATTTATACATTGTGTTATAGGAATGCTGCATTCATTTTTGTTTGTTGTGGCCATTGAGATGTTCCTTTCCTATGTATATTCTCCATAGTTCTTCATTACCTTTAGGAAAATTTATAATCCCATTTTCATGACATAAAAGATCAGCCTCATTCATGGTACTTACCCTAATGAACTTTATCTTGTAACAATACTGAAGGGGAAGATACGTTCTCCTGTGCCTTCTTGGTTTGCACAAGCTATCTATCTGCATGAAACAATCTATCCCAGTTTACCTCTTTCTAAGTCTCAGGCCAGATGAAATTTCTTCAGCAAGGATCAAACCAAGCTTGAGAGAGCTACAATTCCTTTGCAGGATCAGCCAAAGCCTTCTGCCCCTTCCTGAAAGTCCCCACCACACGAGTCACCCTTTCTCTCCCAAGTTTCTGCATGTACACAGAATGCCATGGTTCTGTCTGTTTCAAAAAATAATAACAGGACTCCTCCAGCATCCTCTTCTCCAGTCTGCAGTGAGTTTAACAGCTCTACAAAGATCTGGGGTCTGGATGTTATATGGGATGGTCATGGGGAAGGGTCACTTGGAGGGCACTTGACCTTTTCCATCTCCCTAGCAGGGGTCGCACTCGTGTCCTTTGTTTGCCACACTTCCCACAGGACTTCACTGCCAAAAGCCATGTCTCTTTTGATTTCATCTTGACAAGAATGTTTCTTCCCAAGAAATATCTTTGCAAAAAAAAGTTATAGTGAGAACCACATTCTCCATCACGTTGTGCATGCTTGTCTACTCCAAGGAAATACAGTTCCTTGAGGAAACTGGGCACGTCTTAGTGTTTTAAACAGCGTTAGTGCCTGGCATACATCACATAATCAATCAATATTTATTGAATGACTACATAAATAGATCTCGTCTGTGAATTAATTTTGGATTATCCTGTTAAACAATGTAACTCTTAATTTTGTTTGTATCCTTTCTTAATTGTCTCATACATGTTTTTGGACCCAATAGAAATGTACATACTTGAAGATATCCCCTGCAGTACCTAGCACATAATAAGATAGATAGAGATTAATCAGTATATACATTACTTTTTGCCAAAGAGTAATTAAGATAATTCTTTGTATAACTAGTACATATTTTATGAAAACTAAGATCCAGTATAACTGCGTCTCATTATAACTAGACTGAAACTAGAATCATTTTATTGATATAATGAGAGAGAGAAAGAGGGCATGAAAAAGAGAGAAAAGGATGGAGAGAGAAGAAAAATAAGGAAGGAGGAAGAGAGAGAGAGAGCATTCTGCTAATGCTCATTTTAATTCCAGTTTTTTACTTGTAGTATGTCCTTTTCCTGTATTTTTTTAAGATGAATTGGGTACCTGCTACACAATGCAGTATGCTAGATGTTATTCCCTCAGAAAGATTGGGCTAGTGGATAATCTTTCTTCTAAGAGTTTCAATTTCTTTTATAGGACAGACATGATAAATACTCAAATTTCTATTTTAGTTCTCAATCTTGAATTTATTGACACATTCTAAATTGTCCTAAAGTAGGACCTAGTTTCTTTTTCCCCCTTGCCTTTATTAAAGAATAATTTTCAAACACCCACATGAGTTATAGGCAAGTACTGAGGTGAAGGCTGTAAGGTGGTCTACTTAGAAAAATAGATTCAAAATGGTTTTGTGTGTCCTGTGAGGCTGGGAATGATAAAGAATATCCCTGATTGGAAGATGGTAGGACTAGAGAAAGAAAAGATATTTGCTCAAGAATATAGAGATTCCTTTATTTGTTTTCGCTTATTTTCAAACCCACTGTGTATATTAAGCTTTGCCTTAGAGACCCTTAACCTGTCAAGATTATAAATGATTATTGAGTTTGCCTATCAAATATCCAGTGCTGATTGGCTCGTCTGAATAACTACACAGATTTGGAATTGTGGTAGAATTGACTGTAAATGGATACTCTTCCCAGACTGCCATCCCCAGAGCACCCACAGTCTCAGGGCTCGTCTCAATCTGCTCTGATCTGGGCAGCCCCCCTGGGAGAGGAAGGCACCCTCCTCTGTGCGGAGCCAGAAGAAGCAACATTATTCTGGGTTCTCCTTGGCATTCTCTAACAGCTTGTGTAATTTGATGCATCACATTAGGTTAACTCATGCTTATGGATACAGCACACTAAATAACACTCCTGTGGCACTGGGATGGGGTGTCAAAAAGGCAGCTTTCTCTTCTCTCAGGGTCCTAGCTTGCTAATACGTCAAACCAGTTAGGAAAGTGTCTCACGTGGTTTACCTGCTTTTGACCATCTTTTCTCGTTTGTCACAATACAGAATCATCCTGTCCTGTTTGAAAGCTTTACATACCTTTAACATTCTCCATGATTAATGGTGCACCAACATTAATCATGTCTGTATCTCTGTTTATCTCTGTTTCTATAGCGATATCTGTATCTATAGCATCATCAATGCCTATCTACCCAGCTGTGCTGATTGTACATAACTGTATGAATCCCATCTCAGCGCACATATTCAGGAGATTTTAAAATAATGGTGAAAGGAAATCACCTACTAGAAATATGGAGAAAAAAAATATAGGACACCTGTCACATTATTATGGTAACTGTACGTTTTAAAATGTGGCCAAATTTTCATCCACCTCCCATTCAAAGAGGAACCCTTCCCCACTGAACATGGTTTGTAATCAGTATCTGTTTTCACTTTTCATTATCTCAGATTCTCTTTATATTCCATTTTTATTGGTTTCTTTAAATCCTGTGTATAAGTCCATTTAAATCAAAATAGGGCAGACTTGCTGGTATTTGCATCGCATGAAATTACAAGCAGGTGAGAGTTGAACAATTAATACTTCTTTTTTCTCAGTGGTGGTATGAGCAGTGCCAATTTAATGCTGTTTAAGCTTATTATCTAATTGCATGCTGTGCTAGCTTCAGAGATGGCATGACATGAAGGCCGACTTGTGCTGTGTTCCCTCCACAGTAGAATATTCAATTATTTGTTCTGACTCATGTAATTCCCTGTATTCCAAGCTTGTTAATGTCATTACAGAGCTGAAATAAAGTGATTACTCTTAATGAGTATTTATCCAATAGGTAATGCAATTCCTGCACCCTCCAGCTGACAGTGGACGATTATGGATTTTTCTCCTTAGCTCTCCACTCCCCCGACTCCAAAGGCGCCCTCCCCCACCTCTTGACTTTCCTGTCAGGGAGGCAACATCGCACTGTGGCGTTCTGTGAAATACTGTCAGATGATGGGGAAAAAATATAAATCTTTAAAAAAAAAAGGAAAAGGAAGAATTGCAACGTCCCCCGGCAGAGCTCCAGCTAATGACCACAGCTTCCACTTGCTGGCAGTGATGACAGCTTTTGCTAAATGATAATGGCATGCCTGCTGTTGAGTTTGCCCACTTATGTTATTTCTCTTGACATGGTTCTGGGGAAGGTCTAATTTTTTTGACATTTGACCATGCAAATTTGAGTCCTGATACATTATTCTGCATTTACATCCTCCCAGTGTTGCTGTTTAAAATGTGCTACAAGCTCCAGGAGCTCAGCTAATAAAGGCCACCGAATGAAAGAAAGTTAAATATGAATGCAAGAGGAGACCTAATGAAGGCCTGGCGTGTACATCTCCGAGATGACCTTCTAGAGGTGAGCAAGTGGAAAATCCTTTTTTAAAGCACACAGTAAGGAATGTAACACCCACTTTTTTCCTAGAATATTTTTAAAGATTTTTAAATATATACCAATGGAGAGAAAAGAGACCCCATTATATTTTACATGGGCGTTTCTTACACTCAGCTTAAAAGTTAGTGTATTATTAACCACTTTCAAAGTGGCGTTCGCTTCTCAAACTCTGAAACTCATGCTTCTGCAGGAAGCTTCCTTGACTCCTGAACCCAGGGATGTGCAGTCCTTGAATTTACTAAGCACTTTCACGTCATCAAAAGCCACGCCTGTCGGATCTAAGAAAACCCTTCCATATCACGGATTTCTGTGGGTTTAGGAGCAAATCACACTTCAGACTACTTTTCTTTGCTCCTGACCAATTTGGAACTGACAATAAAAATGAGGAAAAATTTTTAAATGGTCAATAATAGTAACTATACTACTAAGTTGACATAAGAGCTACTAAAAATAAACTCCTAATCCTAGTAACAATAAAAGTATTCACAGATTGATATGCACATCAACATTAATATGGGTATTTCATAAAATTGCCCTTTTATTCTACCAAGTTAGCTAAAAGAAAAAATTCATTGCTTATGAATTGCCCATCTTTGTATTTTTATTTAGTAATAGTTCAGTTGGAATTTCTTCATACATTTTGAAGTGCTTTATTATACATAAGCTCTCTTGTGGCTAAATGTGTTAAAATAAATTATTTAATAAAGAGCAGTAATTGAACTTTAGGTTTGATAAGTATTAAGAATATTCCAGTGCTCGCTTCTGCAGCACCTACACTAAAGGTGGAAGATTAGCATGGCCCCTGTGCAAAGAGGACATGCAAATTTGTGATGTGTTCCATATTTTTATAACAAAAGAGAAGCAGACTCACAGATATAGACAACAAACTAGTGGTTACCACTGCGGAGAGGGAAGGGGGGAGGGGCAAGGAAGGGTAGGGGATTAAGAGGTACAAGCTACTCTGTATAAAATAATATTGTACACCTATAACTTATATAATATTGTACAGCAATTATACTTAAATAAAAGAAGAAAAGCAAGTAAAAAAAAGAATATTCCAGAGAACCCTCTTTGTAATTACTGAATAGCCATCATTTTTATCTTTTTCTCCCTTCTTCTCTCCCTCCCTTTCACCCTCCTATCTGTTCCCCCTTTCTTTCTTCCTTCCTTTCTCTTGTCTTTTATTTCTGAGCACCTACTATATTTTTAAGCATCTATCTATCTACCTGTCTATCTATCTATCTATCTATGTCACAAGTTAAAGGCCGAGGAGTTTACAAAAATAAATAAGACAATAAAATGGACTCTCTGATAATAAGAATCTTGCAATAGGAAGGAGTGATTAGGCAAATAAAGTAAGGTACTGAAAATACTTTGCTTTTATAGAAACATTCTTATTACCAAGAGGTTAAGTAACCTACTTGAGGTCAAAGTCAGAAAATGTAACTATCAACTTGATTTCTAGGAAAGAGCTATTTTCCTCGGAGGCTTTGGAAGTTGTGTATGCTCTCACCTCTAGTGCTGTACCTAAACTGTTAGTGTTGCCATTTTCTCCTTGCTTTAGTGTCCTGGGAAGCACCAGAGCAAGACTAGATCTGAACTCACTGCAACAGCCTTGTGTTCCATTTTCTCCTGTTCCTGGGAGACATCCTCTCCCAGGTTATTCCAACGCACCATATTAACAACAATCACTCGTTCAAAATCACCATGCAGGATCTGAGATATGGAATTAGGTGTATACCAAATGTAGAATCCTGACTCAAAGGAGGAAGTGGATGAAAGTACTTCTAAGAAGTCTTCCTATTACTTTTGGAGTTATGGACACATAGCAGAGTGCATGAATGTGATCAGCATACGTTTTGTTTACTCACAAGAATATGAGACAGAATTTAGAATTTAATCTTAAAGTTGCACTTCGTATTTAATGGTTTTGTTAATTAATAGTAAATAAATAAAAGACAACTTAATAACAAGACATTTTTCCAACAAAATGAATAAAAAGAGGTCAAAAACTGATTTTCCATTCTGGTGAAGGTGCATGAGATGGGGATGCTCACACAGCACTTAGTATGTGGTCTTCTGGGAGATCAGCTATGCAGACACATATCAAAATCTCCCTTTCTCTGCTCATCCCCATCACTCTTAGTTCTGATAAAGCTAAATGGACTATGCTTGTACTCCATAAGGAAAGACGGAAGGAAGGAGGGAAGGAATGAAGGAAAGAAGGAAGGAAGGAAAGAAAGAAAACATAGTGAGAGGCAAAAAATATATGAGAGAACATCCCAGGGGCAGCTAATCATGTTTGAACTGTTTGGGAAGGTCTCTCTGAGATGGTGACACTTGAGCTATGTCTTGCATGGTCTGAAAAGGAAACAACCTTGCGAGGACCTGTAGTAGAGCTTTCCAGTTGGAGAAACAACAAACACAAAGGCCCCGTGACAAGAACAAAAAAGGTGCTGGTGCTGATGGTGATGTGAGTGGAGCCTGTTGAACAAGTTATACAACAGGACAAGAAAGAGGCAGGCAGGAGCCATGCTGAGGAGTTTGGATTTCACTCTAAGGGCAAAAATGAGCCACTGGAGGGATTTACCACCGATAGCCCCAGAGACACTTCATCCATCCTTGAAAGTTGGAGGGTGGAGTGGCAGCACGACCTGGGTCGGCTGGTGTATTTAATGGTGGAAGTCAGTCTGGGTGCACCTACGTTCCCAAGTACAAGTGAGGAAAGGTCATCAGCTGAGAGTAAGATATTTTATTAAAATGTTGAGATGGAGGAAATTGTTGTTTAGGAGAGCAGGAGAGCAAACATACTAAAGTGTAATCAAAATTGGAAGAGATCTAAGAGCCAGTTTGAGAACTGTGGTCATGAATTTAAGGTAATACCAGTAAGTGTGGTTAAGTGTTTTTCTCTAGACATGTATTGCTGCTTTTGAACACGGAGAATAGTTGGGTTTTTGAGGTTTTGGCTTCCTACAGATGAGTGTGACCAAAAAAAGAAAGTGTCAAGGAAAATAAAGGTGTTTTTTAAGAGGATGTGATAATGATATATCCCCGAGAATAGAGTTGAGAATATGATGGGGGGTGAAAATAAGAAAAACAGGTTGGTCAATGAATGGAGATCTCATTCATGGGGAAACTTCCTCAGTGTGATGATTTGCATAGGAAGATACTTAAATCAGAATGGGATATTTGCATCAAAATTTCAGAGGTGGTGTGTTAGTGGGATTGACAAAGTCATGAATACTACTCTTAGAGGGAGTGGCTAAAGTGAGATGGATGAAAAGAAAAGATCACAAAATTCAGAGGCCCCGAGTATATGGGCCATTATTACAAATGTTGAAGTCATCAAGGAATATGCCAGAAGTCAAGGTCAAGAGAAACACAGTAATTTAGGGTTTTCATTTTTTAGTGAAATAAAGGGAGGTCACTGATTGGTAGCTAGTGATAGAATATGTTCCTCAAGGAGCTGATTTCTAACAGCATTTACCTTTATACGTGTTGTACATGTATATTGTAGAAAACTAGAGAATACGGACAAGCAAAATTAAACACATTGAAAAGCCATTCCCTCATCATCCAGAGATCATCACTAACCTTTTAAATCTTCTTGTAACTAATCATCTAGGACTTTTCCTATGTACACACACACACACACACACACACACACACGTATTTTAGTCAATATAAGACCTTATAGTGCATGCTGTTGTTAAAGTTCTTGTTTTCTTTTTTCAAGGTTAATCTTTTAGCTTTCAAAACCCAGATTCTGTTTTAATTTTCCTAATTGAGCTTAAAAGTCCTCTTTCAATCTAAATTGTCAGAATCTAGGACAAGCTTTACATTTGTTATTTCCCATTAGTAATTTCTTTAAAAAATATAGCAGAGCCTTTAAAAAAATAATAAAAAAAACACTGATTATTAAAGAGGCTTAGCTTGGTGTCCTACAGAAAGAGCCACAATTTTAATTTGTTTCTGTTTCCTCTTGGGGTCCAGTAATTTGATCTTCATTCCCTGTATTTCCATGAACTGGAAATTATATCTAAATGCTTAAAGTTGTGTTGTTTTTATAGGACAAAACATAGGCCATGTTGAATTATTGATGTTGAATCACATCAGGAGACATGTAATATTAATGTTAACCACCGAGTTAGGATGATGATAGCTCAGTCCCTTCATTGTATAGTCTTCATTTGAGGGAGGGGGCATTACACAAATGCCCAGTGTATTAGTCTGTTCAAGCTGGTACAACAAAATACCATATACTGAGTGACCTAAACAATAGAAATTTGTTTTTTCTCACAGTTCTGAGGTTAGAAGTCCAAGATCAAGGCTCTGGATGATTTGGTTTCTGGTGAGAACTCTCTTCCTGGATTGCAGATGGCCCCCTTCTCACTGTGTCCTCACATGGTCTTTCCTTGGTGTGCAGAGAAAACCAGAAATAGAGACAGACAGCTTCTGGTGTTTCTTCTTATAAGGACAGAAATCTTATCAGATCAGGGCCCCATCCTTACACCCTCACTTAATCTTAATTACTTCCTTAGAGGACCTATCTCCAAATACAAACACGCTAGAGGTTAGGGTTTCAGCATATGTGTTTGCAGGGAGGGTAGGGGTGGGCACAGTTCTGTCCATAGCAGAAAGTTACCCATTATTCATTCACCCAAAGATTTTATCAACAATCCATAATCACTCTCTCCAATCAATACTTTAAACAGCACTTATGAAATAAATTTTTACTTCTGCCATTCTTTTCATATTTATTAGCTGGAACTTTTTAAAGGACACTTCATGTCAAAAAATATCACTGGTTTTCTAGGGGCAAGACGGGAATAAAGACGCAGACCTACTAGAGAATGGACTTGAGGACACGGGGAAGGGGAAGGGTAAGCTGGGACAAAGTGAGAGAGTGGCATGGACATATATACACTACCAAATGTAAAACTGACAGCTAGCGGGAAGCAGCCGCATAGCACAGGAAGATCAGCTCAGTGCTTTGTGACCACCTAGAGGGATGGGATAGGGAGCGTGAGAGGGAGGGACACGCAAGAGGGAAGAGATATGGGAACATATGTATATGTATAACTGATTCACTTTGTTATAAAGCAGAAACTAACACACCACTGTAAAGTAATTATACTCCAATAAAGATGTTAAAAAATAATAATAATAAAATAAAATGCAAGTGGCACAAAAAAAAATATATATATATATCACTGGTTTTAGCGAGAGATAAAGTTGCTCTGCCAGTAGAAACAGCATGTAAACAAGAGGAAACAATGTCATACTTTTCCACTCTTGTCATGCGATCCCTGTCATAAGCATTCTGGTGTCACAACCAAGTCAAGGAGCCAATGATCAGCATTCTTTCTGGTGGTACTCAGGCCACCTCTGTGCTTCAATCTGGATCATTTGTATTTAGCCTGAGGAACTTCCTTTAGAGCTTCTAATAGTGCAGGTATGCTGGCAGAGTTGTTTGTCTGAGACATTTACATTGCTCTTTTAGCAATGTAAGGAAATCTGCTGGATGTAGAATAATAGTCTGGTAATTTTCCATTTATTTTTCTTCACTACTTAAAAATCTTTTCTCTTGTCTTCTGGATTCCATTGTTTCTGTTCAGAAGTCAGCTGTCATTTTTATTATTATTTACTTGAAGGATATATATCATATTTGTTTTGCTTGCTTTCAAGTTATCTCTTTATCTATGAGTTTTATGTTTAACTTTCATATGCCTAGATGAGGTTAACTTTCTTGTCATTCAACTTGGGTTCACTGAATTTCTTGACTCTGTGGGTTAATAGCTTTCATATAACTTAAAAATTTTAAAATATTTTAGGTTTCTTTGTTTTTAAATGTTGCTTGTTTTCCATTCTCTTTCTTCTCTCTGAGAACCTAAATACACATTTCCTATGTTTGTTGTTGGTTACCCACATTTCTTTTATGTTCCTTAATTTTTTAGTTAATTTTTAATCTCTACAATTTAATTTTAATATTCTCTATTGAATTATCTCCAAGTTACACTAAGCTGTCTTTTACTGAATGTGGTATACTCTCTACCCATCAATGAGTTATTAATTTAGTTATGCATTTTGAACTAAAAAGTGTTTGCTAATTTTTATGCAGTCTTATTATTAAATTATCTGTATATAAGTTTTTGTTTTTTATTACTGGATATATTATCTTTATTATTATATATTTATTTTTGTATAACCATTTTTTTCTCGTTCAAAGATTTGGACCTGTAAATAATTTGATTTAAAGTGATTTGATAGTTATTAATGCTGACACAATACTTTCTTCTGTTTGACATTTTCTTTGTCAACTTGTTCCAAGTCTTTTTTTCTTTTTCTTCCTCCTCCTCCTTTTCCTCCTTCTTCCTTTCTTTGAGAGTATGATATGCTTATTTCTGCTAATTTAGCTGGAATTTTAAGATCAAAAATGACAATCTATATAGTTTTATAAGGATGTAATATTTGCATTTTATGTGTTTATTTAGTTTAATTTCTAACATCTATTTTATATGTATTAATTCTTTCTTTTTTAATCTTTTCCTATTTTTTTCTTTCCCATTTTTCTGGCAGGTTTTGGGTTCTTGTCCATCCTTTATTTCCCTCCCATACAAACCCACACATTAATTGGGAAATATAATTATGGTTTTCTCCTAATGATAAGGAATAATCACTGATAATGATAATCCACTCCTCTAAGGGTAACCATTCAACTGATATTTATTTCATAAGGTGTAAAAAATAATAACCATACTCTCCCACTGAGGTATTTTTCTCGTCTGTTTACTCTTTATTCTTAGATGAACCTTTGGAGTGGTTGTACTTTACTCTTCTTCTAATGTCACAGATATACCAACTTTGGCTTTCTGATAGCTTGGAATTTAGAATTCTGGGAATGTATCCTTATTTTTAAGAATCTTATTACTGGAATTACAATCCCAAGCTGCATGCTTATTAACTGAGTTATATCAATATTTTACACAGTCTGTTTTCTCATTACTATTTCTCTCACATTCAGTCTTGCTCTATCTTAATCTTTCCCTTGATTCAATATTTCTGATTAAACTACTTCCTAAAAGAATTTGTTCAGATAGAGAACATGAACATACTACTTTCTGAATCTTTTCATATCTTAAATATCAAAAATTCTCTTAGTTCTCAATAGAAGACTGAATGATGGCATCACTTGATGGAGTATTGCTGAAAAACATTTATTTTCTAACAAAAATTACATACAATTTAAACTTTTCTAACTTCCACTATAGAAAATGACATGTCTGATAATATTTAAATCCTCTTTATTGTGAAAATGAATTATTTATTTAAAAAGTAACAATGAGAAAAGCTTGGAGGTTTCATCTTTTTCATTGGAGTGTAGGGATCTCTTTAGAATATGCATGTGCATTTCTTCACTAATATATCATTGTAATCAGAATGACTTCTTAATCAGAGAACAAAAGTTTCTTTTTGTCAACTCAGGCACTTTATAGTATTATTATTTTCTTTCCATTTGTTATTTTTTTCTCTTTCTCTCTCTGGAAGTCCTAGTATATTTTAAATTTTCATCACTTGTGCTGCCAGCATTTCAAATTTATACTAGTGACTTCAATTCTTTTTAACTTGTGCTTCATTTCATTGATAAATAGTTTCCATTTACTATTACAAAAATTTTAGTTATTTCTAGAAAATTGTGTGGCTGTCTCACAGATTTCAGAGTAGCCTTGGCTGATGTCAAGACAGGGATAGTACTCACGTATGGCATGTCAGGCAGTGGTCAGCATGTAAACAGCAGGTGAAAAAGATGAACAAATAATAAAGTATGAAGCCAAGACTTAATTATAATCGAAAAGAAAAGCAGACTTAGCCCAACTCTCAAATCCCCTTGTAAGTGACATTTCCTCAGACAGGTTATCTTAAGCCTCCAGTCCTCCTTAGGGACCTTGTTAACAATTTCACAACACAGTGTACATTCTTCTGTAGCACTTACTGTAACAGTTGTTGAAAAATTATTTGTGTGATGGTGGGATCTCTCCCCAGTGGACTGCAGCCTTCTTGAAATCAGAGCTAGTGTGCTGTCCAGCATTAAGTCCCCTGCCCCAAGCATAACAGACTCAAGATAAATATTTATTAAATGAATGAACTAGTGAGTACATGGATCGATGATATCATGTGATATTTGTCTTTCTCTGTCTGACGTAGTTCACTTAGTATGACAATCTCTAGGGCCATCCATGTTGTTGCAAATGGCATTATTTCATTCTTTTTTAGGGCTGAGTAGTATTCTATAGTACGTATGTACCACATCTTCTTTATCCATTCCTCTGTCGATGGACAATTATGTTGTTTCCATGTCATAGCTATAGTAAATAGTGCTACTATGAATATTGGGGTGCATTTATCTTTTTGAGTTACAGTTTTCTCCAGATATATGCCCAGGAGTGGGATTGCTGTATCATATGGCTATTCTAATTTAGCTTTGTATATGAAGGAACTTATTTACAAAACAGAAATAGACTCACAGACATAGAAAACAAACTTATGGGTACCAAAGGGGAAAGGGGGGAGAGATAAATTAGGAGCTTGTGATTAAAATATGTACACTACCATATATAAAATAGATAAACAACAAGAACCTACTGTATAGCAAAGGGACCTATACTCAATATCTTGTAATAACCTATAATGGAAAATAATCATGTATATATGTATATATATATATTTTTTTCACTTTGCTGTACATATGAAGCTAACACAACATTGTAAATCAACTATATTTCAAAAAATTTTTTTAAATAAATGAATGGCTGATGACTATATCCAATATAAGCAATCTGCTTGTCTCTGTGGGAAGTTTTGTGTTTGGCTAGCAATTGAACTTCCTTCTCCCTAGATACAGACCTTCCTTTGCTCTTGACCAGGACCCTGATAGAAACCTCTGATGTAGGAGGCATCACCTTGGCCTGGGGACACTTCAGCAAATGTAGGTCTGAACTTTCATAATTCTTCATTCAAGGAAAATCCCAGGTGTGTTTGGTGGGGGGGGAGGAGATGTGTCACTAGATGGCTAACCTGCTATTCTGATGCACAATATGAAACTGTTGGGATATTACATTCAGTCTGATGAGCAGACACATTCTGTAAGTGTGTTCAAAAGGGATTGGATGCAGCATACCCCAGCTGAGAGGGGGCTCCTTGGGAAAATGCCCACACATCCTTGCTGTAGAAAGACCAGATCAATCAGTCATTCTGCAGTGTACATAACTACAGCTCAGATGGTCAGTCTTTCTCTGTGCAATAGAGCCATCAGATAGTAGGTTTTAACAAGACAGTTTAAGTCAATAAGTTTTGCATTAATTTGCTCAAGAATGGAGGTGGAGACTCTAAAAATGTGGTATTCAGCAGAAATGTACATGAAAATTTAAGTGAGAAAGAATATTCTGTGTACAAAGAAGGCTCCCTAAATCCAAAGGTAGCAAGATAGGACCCTGGTGGGCATGTTTGAGGAACCACAGGAAGGCCCGGGTGGTGGAAGATGTGTAACTTATAACACACCTCTTTACTGTTTTGGGTTTTTTCCCCCTATACACCTTTCCTAAGCTCCTAGACTTAGGAGATATGCTGAGCTCCCTAGAGGATATTTCTAATCCCAGAGGGATTTTTGGCAGTTGTGATAGTGTTCCACTCCTCTATTGAAGCTTGAAGCTGAAAAGGTGAACAGAAACTCTTTACTCAATATTCAACATGGAAGATGTTTATGGTCCTCCCCCAAAGTATCTCCGGTGCCCCTAAAACCTGCCAGATGTAAATTCATAGTGGCAGGAGGTCTAGACTACCTGAGCTCCTTCTAATTGTAACAGGAGTAAAATTCATTTTAATGGCTATTGATTCATATTCAATCTTTGCTGAGTCCAGGACTGATCATGAAGTTGCCTGCACCCCCAGATCACTCTTTGCATAAGACTGAGAACCACAAAAGCTCAAGACATACCGAGAGGAGGGATTTCTAATAACTCCATAAAGAAACTTTTATAATGGCACAACATCCATCAAGTTGTCACCAATTTTAGAGTTAACACAGAGTTTGAAAAGCTCTTCAATAAAATTTGAAATAAAAAATGTGGTTCTCAAAACACATTTCAATACATCAACATTCTTCAGGATTTCATCAGTGGTTATTACAACTCTGTCTGCAACAGGGAAATCTGTTTAAGAATATGTCACTGCAGTGAATTCCTAGAAGTCCTGAAGACTGTGTGTGGCAGAAACTGGTTTGATGAAAGATTTTAGGAACATATTAAGGTTAAATGAGTTATTTGTAAAATAAAATAAATAATGAATTATATAATTATATAAATTACTTGTATAATAATAGTGCTTTTTATTATACAAATTATGTTAAAAAATAATATTGAGAGAAATGAAGTCCAGGTGGTCAGCAGCCATTGCAAATGGAATCATTTTAATGAGAAAATGAACAGTAGAATTTCTGAGAAAATCAGAAAATATATGTCTAAGTCAGTTCAGGATTTAAATTAAAAAGTAGAAAAATAACTCCTTACAATAACATAACTCCAGAAAAATCATTAGACCGATCTCAAAAATTTAACAATTTAAGTCTCTACTATTCAATATTTCCAAGCTGATCAAGAATAATGGATACAATGACTCTTACTTACATCACAATGTTCAGCAAAGACTCAGCACACATTTTATCTCCAACAATGTGCCTGTACATCCAATGATATTTGTTCTGGAATTCTTGGAATGTGGGGTGTTGGAGATCCACTACCTCATGCCCCAGACCACTCTCCCTGAAAGGTATCTTTGAATCAGTATACACACAGTGATTCACAGATTGTATAGTCAAGGGGTTTAACCAGAAACTACCAGAGATGAGATGTGAAAGTGATTTGGAGCACCACTTCTGGCGAATTCAAAGAGCAAAGCTCTGGTGTGCCCTGTGGAAGAGGTGGGAGTAGAACAAACTGTTGACAAAGCACTATTATAAAACCACAGAGCCAGGGACTAGAATCTCCAGGTGGGGAAAAAGTTCTCTTTGGACAGCAGAGCATATTGGATTCACTGAATTCATCCATAAACTGGACAGAGCACCAAGTGGTCAAGGAACACTATATTCATGCTGAGATGATTTACAGCCCAAAGGAGCTGTCAAGAGCTGGTAAATCCCACTTTTGGCAAGTTTGTTAACAGACCAAGCTTGAGCACCATGAGTAGACAAATGTAAGTGAACCAGAACAATTCTGACACATTTCATGTCAGGAAGGTTCCAGTGAGATAGATTTCAGAACAACTGGAAGACATAAGAGGAACAAATTTCCTAGAAAAGGTAGAGGAGACTGAAATCATACAGCATAAATATGAGCCCACATCTGTAAAGTGCTCAATTCCAGGTCACAGCCTGGGTTTTTGGCACTGCAGCTGTGCACTGGCCTGATTCATAAAGCACATCTCTCAAAATCCCAGGTATTTTTCAAATAGCTGTATTGAGATATAATTCACATACTATACAAGTTACTCCTTTAAAGTGTATAATTCAATGGTTTTTAGTATAGTCACAAAATTGGTAACCATCACCAGAATATGACTTCTTTTACTTAACATTATATTGTTAAGTTTCATTCATAATGTACCATGTATCAGGACTTCATTCTTTTCACTGTCAAATGAAATCCCATTTTATGCATGTGCCACTTCTGTTTATCCACTCGCCAGTTGATAGACACTTGGATTATTTCCACTTTTTGGATACTTCAACTGTACTGCTATGTACATTTAAGTACAAGTTTCTTGTGTCCATATGTTGTCATTGCTCTTGGATAGATATCTAGAAGTAGAATTCCTGGGTATGATTAAGATTTTGAGGACCTGCCAAACTGTTTTGCTAAGTGGCTTCACTATTTTGTGTTTCCACAATCAAATTGCGAGTGTTAATATTTCTCTGTAGCCTCACCAACATATGTTATCATCTGTCTTTTTCATCATATCCATCAGAGTGAGTGTGAAGTGGTATTTCATGGTGATTTTATTTTGTACCACTCTATTTAATGAGACATATCAACATAACGTTCTTAAATTATTTTAAATTTTTTTCCTTTATTTCTTTGAACATATTTATGATAGCTTCATTGAAGTCTTTGTCTCCTAAGTCCAAATTCTGGGCCCTCTCAAAGTCAGTATCCGTTTGTAGACCTTTTTTTTTTTTTTTTTTCCTGTATGTATAGATTACATTTTACTGTGTATTTGCATGGCTTGTGATTTTTTTTGTTATTGAAAACTAGATATATTATATAACCTATTGTAGCAACTGTGGATACAGATTCTTCCCTGGAGCTTGCTGTTTTTGCTGTGGTTTGTTTTCTTCCTGTTTATTTGTGTGGAGGATGGCTGGACTGATTCAGTAATATCTTCCTCCTACAGGCTTTAGCTTCTGATGCTGCTCCTCAGAGTATGCATCTTTGGAAATATGTGGGTCTTTCTTAAAACGAAGGATAACTGTGGTGTTAACTGAGCTCTCTTGAGTGGCTCTTTCCCTGATCTCCTAATTAAGCTTCTGGCTCATCTGCCTCTATTGGTATCACACTAAGCTCTTAGCCTCCATTAATTGCTAGCAATTTTCTAGCTGTTTCAACAATGCCCTGTAACATAAATTGTTCCACAACCCAAAGCACTTAAATCTGAGGACCACTGAAAGACAGGGTGCTTGATGCTTTCTCAGATCCTCAGAGGGTTTTTCTTGACTACCTCTTCCATTGTTCCCTCTGTTAAACTTCTAGCTGGTTGACTCTTTTTCCTGTTGCTACTGATGTCTTACTAGTTCACCACCAAGATCACCATCGTTTTCAACAAAACCTTAAGCATGAACTTCTGCACAGTCTGTTCCAAATTAAAATGAAGTCATTCCACTTGAGGAGCGCTTATAAAGCTCTCTTCTTTTCTTATGGCCTTCTCACCCCCTCCACAGAATCATTTCATCACTGCAGTGGGGCTGAGGACAGAGAAAATTGTCCACCTCTTCCGGAGTGAACTTCCCACTATACAAGTTGAGGACTGGGCATGAATGGTAGCCCCAGTCTCTTGGTTTTCCTATTCTAGCACTGAACCTGGGGTAAGGGGTTACAGCCCAGCATTCTTGACATTCTACATCTAAGTTGGAGTTTCTGTCCTACAGGCTGAGTCTGGTTAGAGGAAAGACTCTCCAGTCCAATTGGCTGTACCTTCCTGAAATACAGCTTCTATGTCATGAAGCTGCACAAAATGAGATATGAGAGTCGTTCCCCCCTTTCAGAAAGAAACTGTAGCTCTAGACTGGGGTCCCAGTGGGGAAAGTTAGCCTGGTTTTCTTAGTCATAAACACCTGGAGTGTAGCTTCCACTACACCAAGCTGGAAAGGAAGACGGGAGAGAGTCATGGCTCGAATGCCACAGACTCTCACTGTTATTATTGAGATGCAGATATTCTTAAGTGTTTCTCCATTTTGCTGTATGCCCTTAAAACAATTTCCAGATACTTTAATATTTTTTTCATAATTATCAGCAGTTAAATGGATGTTTTGCTGGTGACAGGGTCCATCAGCTTTCTCTCACTGCCATTTCAGAATGTCAGTTTCAGGTCTTTTTTTGAAAAGAGAAACTGAATTTGAAAGACTTACGTGAGAACAGCTTTGTGTGATTCCAGCACTGGTGTGATAAAACTATTATGAAAACCCCAATTGTTCACTTTGTGAAAGAGAACTACAGCAAAATATACTTAGGAATTTCTCTTCACACCCAAAAGCAGTAGTCACATATGGTGTCAGCCCTTAGAAGTGCCGTATGTTTTTATACCATGATAATATCAATTATATCATAGTATTAATATGGAGCATTATCACCTGAAGAAATAAAACATTCCTCATTTTCTCTTGCCATTTAACGACTGGACATTCTCTTCTAAGTCAACCTCCAAAACCATGACATTACTTTAAAAAAAATGTTTCTTCTATGAAGAGAGTTCCTGGGTCCCATGACCTGCTGGACATTTTGCCCTAGTCCAGAACTGTCCATGTGCTCTTGGAAACATCTAAGAGCTGCAGAGAGGCTCACTGGAAAGGAATAAGAGTCCACCAAATATCTACACAGCATTTCATGAAAGTTTGCCTCTGTTAGCTTGAGCCTGTCTTCACCAATGAGTAGTGCCACCTATAACAGCCTTAAGTTGTCATCTTGGAATGTGCCCAGAGTGATGTAAAATCACAAGTCCCTAACTGCATCTGGTTCTCTATTCTTACACCCAGATGAGTTCTCTACTTCCACTTTTTCTTCTTTATATCACATTTGGTTTGCCAAATAGCTATGGACATTATGCAACACCATCAAAGCCTGTTGTTAGGGCCCCAGGGAGAGCTAAAGGATCTTATCCTATGTGAATTGACTATCACATCCACTCTGTGTATCTCACAGCTCCTCATCTTCTGAAAGAGACAGACTTCCCAGGAGGCTGAGTGTGTCCAGGTCCCGTGGTTCTGACAGCAGCATCTGAGAACTGTGTTTCCTTCTCCTTAATGTCATCAAAGATCTAGTGAATCATGAGCTATGTTGTGTTTTCCAAAAACCCTGCTGTGGCTGGCAGTCTCTTGGAGATCTGATTTGTTGAACAAGGGGGACTGACGTTAGACTGAGGGCATGGGAGAGAACGGATGCTAGAATTAGTGCTTCCGAGATGTCCTCAGCAAAAATTAAATTTCCATTTGAAACCATTATTATACACATGGAATATACATCACATGCATGACTTCCTAAAATTTAAAACATTTATCTCTTTTATGTACTTGACCTTTTGAAGGGAAGCAGGTCTGTATCTTGTCAAGGTTTGGGGAAGATGAATGTTCTCACGTCTGTGAGTTCTGAAACAAGTCACAACATTTAAAAGGTACCATGTTCTACTGTGATTTATCTGAAAACCATTTTGTTAAAGAGTGTCAGCTAACCAGACATGAGGGCATCGCTACTCCTGAAGATCCTTGCATGTTTTCCATGATTTGCCTTAACAACAAACAGCCAGAGGCATCAGGTTTGCTGAGGGTGGCAGCAGTTCAGGTCCTGATTTAAAATCCATGGAAGAGGGGATGTGGTAGTATGTTTTGGGTGATGATGGAAATCTCGTCTTACAAACAATTGCTTAGAGATTTAGAATTAGGTGACCCACAGTTGTACAATTTCATACTGAACAATAAATGGGATGGAGGAACTTGGCATCATGTACTCTTTAGTCTCTATTTTCTTGTTTATTTGTTTTACGAGTTAACATCATTCTTATTTTACATTCAAGGAAACTAGCGCAGAAACGTCGCTGTGCTTCTCCATATAAAATAAATAATATCAGTGCTGGAATTTGAAGTCAATCTTCTAACTTCCTGTCTCATGTTGGAACCCCCAAGCAGCACTGCCTTCCTGCTGCTCTCTATTAACTACCTAGTTAGTTGATCCTAGGCAAGGTTTTCTGGGGACACTAGCTCACCATTGTAATAACAATAGCACTCAACCAAGTTGCATCTCAAACCAAATCCTTATTTGTTTAAGCTCCCTGTGCATAGACTGTCAACCTCTCCCTCCAGGAAAAAATATCCTTCCTCTCCCCCTCCCGCCTATCCTTTCTTCTTTTTCTCCTTGCCTCCTTCCTTCCTTGTTCTTCTCTTCTGTCTACAGTAATCAATTTTCTCTGACAGGACCATAACAAGACTAAAATAGACCAAAAAATAGTTCACTAAATTTTTAAGTAATAAAAAAGAAACAAAAGCTTACTTCCAAAATGTTAGAATAGTTAGAAGATAATATTGATCATACTTCCCTTATCACCTCAAATAAAATCATTTTATTCCCTTACTGGAATCGAAACTTCTCAAATACATTACCCAGAAGAAAAGGGCTTTAACTGGGCTGGTGTGGATCTCTTTTTCATCCTTCTGAAAAACGCCTTTACGAGTGTTTGGTGACAGAAATACACTAATGTGAAGCTTCAGGTATATGTGTGTGCATGTGTGCACATGAGTGTGTGTCTGTGTGTGTGTGTATTTAGACCATGAGAAAATATTCCTTGACGTGATGTTTTGTAATTATAATTCCAAACTTGAAAGAATCTTGCTGGTATCTTGCTGGTCATTTTGGTCAGAGAGTTAAAGAAAGATGACCAGGAGGGAAAGCAGTATTTCCTACCCCTTAGAAGCACCAGCTCCACTGGGAAAGTTCATTTGAAAGAAGTATAGTAGGAAACCTGGTATGATAAGGGCTCCGTTTGGAAAATCTCCCCGTAGGTGTTGTCCTGGCTCTCCGAAACCATTTATCTGGCCAGAGGAAGCTGCCTCTCATTGTGAAGCCAGAGGTAGGAAGAGGTGGAGGTTTATTAGACTAAGTAGCACCCTCCTTCTCTAAGGGAATTCTAGAAAAAGGAAGTGAGCGTGGAATTTTCAGCCTTTTCAAAACATTATTCTTTCATATTTTTCTTTGAAGCAAAAGTGTTTACCTGTATTTGTTTATGTTTGCTTTACATTGGAAAATAGTTCAGAAACTTTAACAAAACTTGGTTTTTAAAGACAGAAACCTTAAGGCAATCTACCTATCTCGAAACACTTAGTTTTAGGATCATTTACACTAAAAAAAGAGACCAGAGAGATGTAGGATTTTTGCTTATTTTTAAATCACTTTTTCCCACCCTTTTCCCCCATGGGTTTTCAGAAACATGTTAAGGAAGTCTTCTTTACAACAAAATAAATAAATAAATAAAACACGCATATAAATATATATATATATATATATATATATATATATATATACACACACACATATCTATATATATACAGAGAGAGAAAGATTGATATCTATCTATATAATAAAATAAATATATTTAACAAAATAAGTAAATATATAGAGAGATAAATCTAAATATATATATATATAGATAACATAATATATATATGAGAAATAAATGCATAAATACACATATTTAGTTTGGATGTATTTCCTAACCAAACCAAGGCATACCTGTAGGTTTGGGATAATGAAGATGTTTGGTGCAGGTATCTTTGGGGGAAGACACAGGATGCCCTTGGGATTAGAGTTTGTAGCTAAAGTTGGTGCTAAGTTTTCCGTCTACAGTCAGGGTTGGAGGGTAGGTGTCAGGCCACAGAGGTGTGTGAGGATTGGGTTGGGGGGTATTAGATTTGATGTTGATTTGCAAAAGGAAGCCACATAGAAGTGAACTGAAGGGGTTGGAGGCCAGACTTCCTTTAAAGCTGTGCTGTTTCCTGCCCACCTTCCTCAAAATGCTTCTCTCCTGGGAAGTCCCCGTCCAGTGCCAGGTCCTGTCCTTCGGCCAGGCATTTGGTCTAGTTGGGTGGCTCATGTGTCTCTTCTGTCTGCTTTTCCCTTGGCTCTGGGTAACCTCCACCCCCAGTGTTCATGGAAGTAGCCCAACATGGTCCCTTTTTTTGTGTGTTTTCTACTTTACTTCTGATAACAAGCACATTTACTTCGTGCTTTTGCCTATCATGTACTATGTGATTTTTGCTTAAACACTGAGAGTGAGATGGATTATTTTCCTCCTTTAACAGAAGCAGAAATTAAGGTTTAGAAAATCTAGGGTGTCAGAGCAGGTAGAAGGCACATACTTGGCATTTTATAAGTAAATATATATTTACACGTATATATATTTTATAGTCAGAAGGAAGGAAGGAAGGAATTATAAATTATACCAGGTATCTGAGACCAGTATCTATCATTGTTCAGTGATTTCCTACATCACCTTCCTAGCTAGCTAGTGCTCAGGGAGAATCGAAGCAGATTGGTCCCCTATTATCTAAAATATCACCATCTATAACACACACATGTGTAATGCATATAGGAAATGCAGAGAGTTAAATATAATATTTAGAAACATTAAACTGATGTATGACTGGAGAGTGGAAACTTGAGATTAAACTATAAAAGGAAATTTTAAATATTGCTATATTATTATCTACTTTAGGACTCTTTAAAAATACGTTGGAGGAGCCCTGAGAAGTCTATCCACATTACAGTAAATTCCACTTAGATTGTGATGGGGATTAGTGTGAATCAAAACCAAGCCCTCATCCCATGTGGAGTGGCAAACTCTCACTGCAGCCTCATTTCCACTAATCTGGGGCTGCTGAGTGATCTTTGATCACACCAAGTATTACAGATGGAAAAGTACTCTTTTCAAATCCCCAACGTGTTTCCAACTGTCAATAAAATCCTTTTTAAGTGTCAGAAGCAATTGCTCTGGTTTACACTTATACTGCTAACCATGGAAGCACATTTCAGTACTTCTAAAGCAAAACAGCAACCAAGTGGCATAACTGCGGCCAGAATTCTGACAGACACACTCACCCTCAGCTTTAAAGGCATCAGGAATTCATTTCTAAAAATCGCCATTTATGTTAACTGTACTTTAAAGATTAGATATTTCACTCAGAAGTACCTTATCTGGGAGGCAAAACAACCCCCCACTCCAACCCTTGAATTAAACAAACAAATCACACAGGTGACATGTCTAGCCAGATGTTTAAATTCTCAAAGAAAAGGAACCATCCCTAGTTCCCTAGAACATGCAATATAAATTTTAATATTTGGAAACACATGAACAAAGGGTGTCTTCTTACATTTTAAAGATGATCTCAATGAAATTGTATTCTTCCCCATAAATTATACAAGAGGATGGTTTGCAGTAATTGATGTAATAAAGTAGCTGGTAGAAAGAAGCACAATTCCCTTAACTAGATAAAATAAGCAATTACCCCAGCTATCAGAAACCCCGTCAATAGGAAAGTTGTCTGTGTCAGAACAGGGCCTGTAAACCCTGTTTCATTTAAGCATCAGAGGCCTTGGTCTTATTATCTTTCTAGGATGTCCCTGTTTAATAAGCTTCTCCAGCAAATGAAGGGAGAATGTTTCTGGCAAAAGGAAAAATGGTGATAAACTACGTCTGGATGATTAATTCACGGAAACCCTCCATCACACAGCAAGGACATATGCCCATCTTCTCTGTTGTCTCTTTGGAGATTTTCCTACTAAACGTATGTGCATATTTTTCGTGGCCACTGGTATTTGAATTGCAGCCTGCCACCATGCAGAACATGAAACACTTCAAACTGCATAATGCCGACTAAATTATCAGGTCTGCAGTGGCCGGAGGTAGCAACAACCATAATAATGAGTGTGCTTAAGTGGTTTGTGTGGGTCTCCCCAGCCCTGTAACTTTAATGCCCAGACTTATCAGGTTGGTTTTCTCCCCTCCTTTCCAGGCTAGGGGTTGTCTCAACATCACTGGCCATTTTGTGTTGGGGAAATGCAATGGCCTGCCACTGTGTATGACCGTGAAGGCCGGTTGATAATCACGGTTTAATCACACAGAACAATCATGTGGCACCTTTTCATCTGCTGTTATTCCATCTTGTTTAAATAGATATAATGATTGATGCACATCCATGATTGGAGCTTAGGTGACTTTAAATCATCCACCTGTGCATCTAAAACTGGTGCACCAACCTTCAATGATTTCTCGCAATTTGAGATATTTTGCATGAATCACTCACTGAAAAAAAATGAAAAACCACCCAAAAAGTGAACATACACATCTACTACTTTAGTAATTAAAAGGGTCTTTTAAAAACCCACGGTTATTCTAGTCTTGCTGCACGGCTGTCCCAATTTACACACTTTTCAGGGTGAGATTGAGAAAAGTAGCTCAACACCGTGAGGACAACAGTGTTTGTTCTGTGTATCACAACTTTATGTGACCACCCCGCGCCCAGCCCGGGTGAAATAACCAGTTTACAGTTATCACCATTCTCTCAATAAGCTAACAACCACAAAAGCACCACTGTGTGGCCAGTGTCTGAACAAAGAGCTTCCGCCTGTAAGGAAAAGACCTGGACCTAAGGAAGGTCAGCTGCAGACTGAAGAGGACAGGTGGGGTGTTAGCACCTCCCTGTAGGGGATTTGTGGAGTTTTGTTTTCTTTTATTTTTTCACCTGATGCTCTTTTGTGAATCACACTCTCTCGCATCTCAGTCTGTGGTTTGGAGAAGGTAAATCCAGCCAACATCTCAAGAGGGACGAACAAGGCTGGGACTTAGCCAAGGACATCCCCTCGTGTCCCGGTCACAGTGACTGGTCAGAGGGACCATGTGACAACGCTGGGTCAATGGCTCTGAAACCCAGCAATTTTGTTCGGGGGAGAGGTGCGCCTTTCCATTGGGGCTGGCCAAGATGACAGAAGGTGCGCCTGGAGCAACGGGATTCTCCTTTGCCTCCAAGTGTGAAGATCCCACTTGTGTGTAAGCCAATCGGAGGCAAACAGACCCAGGACAAGAAGGGAGCAAGAACGTTAGCCAATGACTCGTTTATTTGTGCTTTAGGTGTCTGCATCCCAGATCCTCTATCTGCGTGATAAGCGCACTTGCTTCTGTGCTTTGACCGGCTTGAGGTGATCTTCTGACTTGACCCATGATCATCCTGACTACTGTAGCCCTTTCCCCTTTATCTGAATCCCCTGGGAACCAGTGCTTGCAGAGGGATCTCAGGCAAGAAGAAGCTCTTCCCTGACCTATAAAGACCTTGAATGCCAAATGGAAGCCTTTGATAAGCTAGAGAGATGTGAGAAATGTTTGCAATAACGGTATCAGATATTTACAAAACTTGTAGATTTTCCACCAAAAGCTAAACTTTGCTGCCTTTCAGCCTCTTCTCCCCACATGACCTGTTTAAGGATCCTGAAGCAGTGGTGTTTACGTTTATTCACGGGGTATCAAAATACCACGGCGCATCCCTGTGGGGGAGGTGTGGCGGGAGCATAGAACATTCCAGAGACTTTGTGCTACGGAAACACAAGAGGCTTCAGCTTTCTTGCTCTGCCCCATGCAGCGAGGTCAACACAGTAGGGACACGTCAACAGGAAGCAGTCCCTTCACGCTGGTTGCTGCGGCTTGAGAGTTAATATAAGACTTTCCATCAGAGGAGCCCTGCTCTCAGGGTCTGGCTACAGCACAGCGTGGTCAAGGTGAGTGATGTGACCAGCGAAAAGAAGACTTCCCAACTTCACTTTACTAATGCTCAGAATCAGGATTTGCCAAATGGAAGAGGCAGTGAGGGAGAACAGACAGGCCATGGGGACACTGAGGGCCTCCAACCACCCACCACGTCCCAGAAGTCACTTTGCTCCTCTGCTATTTCTCCATCCCTTGGAAATGATGGCAGTGGTGCTTTTGTGGTTGTTAGCTTATTGAGAGAATGGTGATAACTGTAAACTGGTTATTTCACCCAGGCTGGGCGCAGGGTGGTCACATAAAGTTGTGATACACAGAACAAACCCTGTTGCCCTCACGACGTTGAGCTACTTTTTCTCAGTCCCACGCTGAGAAGTGTGTAAATTGGGACAGCCGTGGAGCAAAACTAGAATAACACCAAGTTTTTAAAGACCCTTTAATTACTAAAGTAGTAAATGTATGTGTTCACTTTTTTGGTAGTTTTTCATTTTCTTCAACAAATGATTCATGCAAAATATCTCAAATTGCAAGAAATCACTGAAGACCGGTGCACCAATTTTAGATGCACAGGTGGATGATTTAAAGTCACCTAAGCTCCGACCATGAATGTGTATCAATCATTATCTCTATTTAAACAAGATGAAATAACAGCATATGAAAAGGTGCCACACGACTGTTTTGTGTGATTAAACCGTGATTATCAACCGGTCTTCATGGTCACTCACAGTGACAGGCCATTGCATTTCCCTCATCATCTCGGTTTGCCTGCAAAAGTGAATAAAGGCCATTCAGCCAACCGTTTAGCTAATTAGTCCCTTTGAGTTCTAACCCAAGGGCTCCACTCTTCCCTCTCACTCATGCTAGAATTCCCTAAGAGGTTTCTTCTTAGTGGGAAACCACACAGGAAAGCATCTCTTATTCACTCACCCTAAGCCCCATTTGTGGTCCTGCCTCTTCCACAACCTACAATCCCTAAATCTCTGGTTCTTTTTCTACCCTTTCCTCTGCAAACTTCAAGTGGTTTCTATGTGGGAGTTCATAACCAGATGTTGTTGGAAAAGCAGGGTGGAATATTTGCTTCTTGTCTTTTTCATGTTAGTGTTTTCTTTTGAATAGGTAATATATGAACATTTTTCAAAACATCCAGTGGCTCTGGAGAGTAGGCAGTTAAGATGCAATCTCCTGCCCACACATCAAGGAACCACCGAGCACTTTCCTCTACAGATGTATATCTGCCATTGCCAGTCTAAAGTCGGAAAATATCTTTAAAGCAGACTCCTAGAAGTGGAACTGCTGGGTAAAAGGGCCCGAGTGTTTAGATACATGCACCCCCATGTTCACAGCAGCACTATTCACAATAGCCAAGACACGGAAACAACCTAAATGTCCATCACCCAATGAAAGGATAAAGAAGATATGATATATATCAATATATAAACAATGGAATATTACTCAGTCATAAAAATAATGAAATAATGTCGTTTGCAGCAACATGGATGGACTTTGAGATTATCATACTAAATGAAGTAAGTCAGACAGAGAAAGAAATATCATATGATATCACTTATATGTGAAATCTAAAAGAAGGATACAAATGACCTTATTTACAGAACAGAAATAGACTCACAGACATAGAAAACAAGCTTATGGTTACCAAAGGGTGAGGAGGGATAAATTAGGAGTTTGTGATTAAAATATACACACTACTATATATAAAATAGATAACCAACAAGGACCTACTGTATAGCACAGGGAACTATATATAATATCTTGTAATAACTTATAATGGAAGAGAATGTTAAAAAACAATACATATATTTACATATATATAAAACTGAATCATTTTACTGTACAATTGAAACTAACACAACATTGTAAATCCACTATATTTCAATAAAACATTTTAAAATAAATAAATTAGGGGACATGGGGACAAATTACCTTCTACAAATTATATCAACTGATACTTCAAATAAATGTGCAAGGGTGGATGTTTCTCCACATTCACCAAGAAAATGTTTTCAAACTTTTAAATCTTTGCTGATCTGATCATGTGAGAAGAGATATTTTAATTTCATTTTCCATTTATTTTTAATGAATAATTTGACTATGTTTCACATATTTTTAAATATTCATGTTTCTTTTCCTAAAACTCTTTACATTCTTTGATATGTTTTTCACTGTGTTAGTCTTCATACTACTGATTTATGGAATTTTCTTTTATTTTATCCCTTTTGAAATTAGTTATGAATATTTTTCCCCATTTGTCACTTGGCTTTTGACTTTGTTTATGGTGTTTTTAAACTACTTATATTATATTTAATATAGTAAAATTTATCACTTCTTATCTTTGATGGCTTCTGAGTTTTTTCTCACATTTAGAAAAGTTTTTCTTATTCTGAGACAATATTTTAAAAATCTACTGTGTTCTTCTAGTATTCCTATGGTTTCAGATTATTTTTAAAATAAGTATGTTTTACATATTTGGATGTAATATTGGTGAAGGAGATAAGGTAGGAATCCCACTGTATTTTTTAGGTTTGTCTATTCAGACAACACAACATTTACTGAATAATTATATTTTCTCCCATTAACTTATTTTTTTTAACATCTTTATTAGGCTATAATTGCTTTACAAAGGTGTGTTAGTTTCTGCTGTATAACAAAGTGAATCAGCTATACATATACATATATCCCCATATCTCTTCCCTCTTGCATCTCACTCCCACCCTCCGTATCCCACCCCTCTAGGTGGACACAAAGCACCGAGCTGATCTCCCTGTGCTATGTGGCTGCTTCCCACTAGCTATCTATTTTACGTTTGGTAGTGTATATATGTCCATGCTACTCTCTCACTTCGTCCCAGCTTACCCTTCCCCCTCCCCGTGTCCTCAAGTCCATTCTCTAGTAGGTTTGTGTCTTTATTCCTGTCCTGCCCCTAGGTTCTTCATAACCTTTTTTTTTTTTTTTTAGATTCCATATATATGTGTTAGCATATGGTATTTGTTTTTCTCTTTCTGACTTACTTCACTCTGTATGACAGACTCTAGGTCCATCCACCTCACTACAAATAACTCAATTTTGTTTCTTTTTTGGCTGAGGAATATTCCATTGTATATATGTGCCACATCTTCTTTATCCATTCATCTGTCGATGGACACTTAGGTTGTTTCCATGTCCTGGCTATTGTAGATGGAGCTGCAATGAACATTGTGGTACATGACTCTTTTTGAATTATTGTTTTCTCAGGGTATATGCCCAGTAGTGGGATTGCTGGGTCGTATGGTAGTTCTACTTTAGTTTATTAAGGAACCTCCATACTCTTCTCCATAGTGGCTGTATCAATTTACATTCCCACCAACAGTGCAAGAGGGTTCCCTTTTCTCCACACCCTCTCCAGCATTTATTGTTTGTAGATTTTTTGATGATGGCCATTCTGACTGGTGTGAGGTGATACCTCATTGTAGTTTTGATTTGCATTTCTCTAATGATTAGTGATGTTGAGCATCCTTTCATGTGTTTGTTGGCAATCTGTATATCTTCTTTGGAGAAATGTCTATTTAGGTCTTCTGCTCATTTTGGATTGGGTTGTTTGTTTTTTGCTATTGAGCTGCATGAGCTGCTTGTATATTTTGGAGATTAATCCTTTGTCAGTTGATTAATTTGCAAATATTTTTCTCCCATTCTGAGGGTTGTCTTTTAGTCTTGCTTATGGTTTCCTTTGCTGTGCAAAAGCTTTAAAGTTTCATTAGGTCCCACCTGTTTATTTTTGGTTTTATTTCCATTTCTCTAGGAGATGGGTCAAAAAGGATTTTTTCTGTGATTTATGTCATAGAGTGGTCTGCCTATGTTTTCCTCTAAGAGTTTGATAGTGTCTGGCCTTACATTTACATCTTTAATCTTTTTTGAGTTTATTTTTGTGTATGGTGTTAGGGAGTGTTCTAATTTCATTCTTTTACATGTAGCTGTCCAGTTTTCCGAGCACCACTTATTGAAGAGGCTGTCTTTTCTCCATTGTATATTCTTGCCTCCTTTATCAAAGATAAGGTGACTATATGTGCGTGGGTTTATCTCTGGGCTTTCTATCCTGTTCCATTGATCTATATTTCTGTTTTTGTGCCAGTACCATACTGTCTTGATTACTGTAGCTTTGTAGTATAGTCTGAAGGCAGGGAGCCTGATTCTTCCAGCTCTGTTTTTCTTTCTCAAGATTGCTTTGGCTATTCGGGGTCTTTGTGTTTCCATACAAATTATGAAATTTTTTGTTCTAGTTCTGTGAAAAATGCCATTGGTAGTTTGATAGGGATTACATTGAATCTGTAGTTTGCTTTGGGTAGTACAGTAATTTTCACAATGTTGATTCTTCCAATCCAAGAACATCGTATACCTCTCCATCTGTTTGTATCATCTTTAATTTCTTTCATCTGTGTCTTATAGTTTTCTGCATACAGATATTTTGTCTCCTTAAGTAGGTTTATTCCTAGGTATTTTATTCTTTTTGTTGCAGTGGTATATGTCTCCCATTAACTTATAATGTAAACTTTATCAATTCTAACAAAACCCATTTTATAGATGTGAAAACTGAAGCTTAGTATTTTGAAGCAACTTACTGGAGTTTCATCAGAGTTAAATTTGAACTCTCAGTCTGCCTCCAGAGTAGATTTTTATTTTTATTTCCTCCCTTACACTGTTCTTAACTTTATTTTTATTTTTTTCTTAATTATTTATTACACAGCCTTTTAAACTTTTGTATATATTTTCTATCAAGAACTGATAGAACTGTGTTAATGTCTCTCATAATCACAGAATTTCTATCATCACCTTGATGTATACAAATTTTAATTTATGATTTCAAAAATCTATTTTGCATAGTATACAAAGATCTCCAATCCTCTAACTTTTTAACAGAATATATAATTAACTAAGAATGATCACTGTGTCACACTGAGTGCTGTTGCTTTAAATTTGACTTTAACATTAATAATGAAGCACTTTCTTTACTGTATTAGCAATATTTGTTAACTGCAACTTTTCTCTCACATAGTCTTAGTTGTACTTCTTGAAGATGTGTTTTTGCTTGATTTTGTTTGTATTCCTAATTTTTATTGTTTTATGTTTATGAATCTATAACCTATAGATGGAACAGATACTAAGTCATTTTGCATAAGTAATATTTTTTTATATCTTATTTTATTTTTTAACCACCATTGCAAGCTTCCAAGAATGAGGGGTATTTACATACTGTTGTGGACTGAATGTTTGTGTCCCCTCAAAATTTGTATGTTCTAGCCCCTACCCCACTGTGATGGTATTAGGAGGTGGGGCCATTGGGAGGTAATTATGTTCAGATGAGGTCATGAGGGTGGGGCATCCCATGATGAGGTTAGTGTCCCCATAAGGAGAAAGACAGAGCTCTCTTTCTCCAGGAAAGCTCAAGGTGAAATCATGTGAGGCATAGCAAGACAGTGGCCATCTGCAAGCCAGGAAGGGAGCCCTTACCAAGCACCATATCCATTAACATCTTGATCTTGGACTTCTCAGCCTCCAGAACTGGGAGAATATAAATGTCTTGTTTAAGTCACCCAGTTTATGGTATTTTGCTCTAGCTGCCCAAGCTAAGACACATACAATATTTATTGTTTTAAAAAAATGATGTAAATCACATTTTTGAGAATTCTGACATATCCACTGAGGCCATTAGAAACAATCTGTAGTTCGGGGTACAGTTACTTTTTTATTCTTTGAGGTTGGGAGAGTGAGAAAATTTTGCTTCAATATGTTGCTTTAAAACTGAATTCTCTAAATAATGGCTGGTCCTAGCTGTGTTAGGTTCTGATCTCCAATCAAGTGAACCAAACCAACGAAAAGTCTCTGAATTCCTATTAAAGTTAAGAAAGGTTTAAAACAACAGCATTACCTGGAGAAGGTGACAACATACATGAGGAAAGCAATTAATTAATGTGTATCAAAAGCATTCAAAATTGTCCAGGTCCTTTGAAGCCATCTTAGTTTCATCTGTTTTTTGCTCTCAGAAGAGCAACAGTTGAGCAGAATTGTAAGCACAATGATGTTTACAGAAGCATCAATTACAATAGGGCAGAGTTTGTAGTCTTAGTTGACAATTAGAGTAGATGGCAACTATTATGTTGGTCCCATACAATTAAAAGAATATAATTAAAATCACGATATTATAGTTTCAAGGGAAACATAACGAAAGAAAATTACATGTAATATGATCTCAAGATATATTAAAAATTTGTGTAGGAAAAACATCTAGGAAATCATCTCACAATGTGTTCAATTGATGAACCATGTAGTAAGTTTAAGGCTGTTTTAACTTGTCTCCCACCTTCCTTTGTTTTAAACTGTTTCTATATTTACAGGATAACGTTATTTTAAAATTCAATCCCACTAAAATAACACCAAAGTAAATTAGGAAACCCAGTGAAAAAAGGAATCTGTTCATCAACCATTTATTTATTATTTAGTGATTGTTGGGTGTTTGTTTGTAGATTTATTACCCAAAGAGTACTTTTTCACTGTTGGAATCTACTTAAAATAAGTAAATTAAAATTGGAAGAGCTAAAGATCTGAACCTTGTGCCCCATCATCGTTCATGCACAATCTCTTGTTTTCTGTTGCATAAGCAGTATTTTAGGAAATGATCACTTATGCACATGGACAAACACTATTCTGCATGCAGTTTATAAAGTATTTTCAGTAGTGTGAGAATAGGGGTGCTATTTTCTACATCTGCAAAATGGAGATACTCTTTGAAGCCACAGGTCTAAATCTTTCCATATAAAACCTATAGTCTTAGAGTTTTAAACCTTATAGTAAAAAGTCCTCACATCCATGAGCTCTGGCCTGAAAATTCTGGAATCAACAGGAATCCACAATAAGGTCTTGGCTCACAGCTCAAGTGTTTCCTAAATTACAATGGTCCCATCAAAGAGGTGGCCTTTTTAATTCTTGATCTGCCAACATCTCTTTTTTTATAAACTACTTTGTTCTCCAAGGTACTTTGGAGAACAAGTTTTACTTACCCTCACATTTTCCCACTAAAACATCCCTGAATATGAACTGCAAATTATTATTACCAAGTTTCGTATTGTTAAAAAAAAAGAAGGATATTTCTAAATCTTTCTTAAAATAAAATTTTAATACAAGATACAAGAACCAAGAGAAAAGCTAAGTGATGGAATTGTTGCTCAGCATGCAAATAAGAGAGAACATACCAGTGAAGAAAAATTCCTCAGCAGGGTCAAATCCATATGAGACTCTCATTACCACTAGATCAGTCTGTCCTCCAAAGAGAGCCAGCTTAGATCAGCTTCCCAGAGTTTATGTACTTTATAAACTGAGCAAGACAAATAGTGTGTTAAGGCTTTATGGACTTGTTATGACAGCTAATTTCGTATCTCCTGACATAGTATCTGAGCAAACGTACAGATGTTCATTCGCTTTCACTCCAATCTAGATACCGTAAATTGAGTACCTCTGGAAGTCTAGTCATAATAGCTGACAAATACCCTGGCTACCCATAAGAATGAACGTTGTAAGTCACTGGGCTTCGACATGGAAAGTTAGCAGAGAACTCAGGGGCCCATGCATCTTTTTAATGACTTTATGGCAGAAATCTTGTGTGGGTTTACTATGACATTCTACCAGGGGACTCAGAGGACATCTAATGAATTAGCCATAACTTTAATTTAAATGACATAATACCTGATAAATGAGGGGCTCTGACATGCCTTTGAGTTTATCACCCTCTCCGTGAAGCCACTATTGTGACCCAAGCCTTGTCTTTGTTTCTTCCTTTACTGTGATTTGTTCCTAATTTTTAAAGGATAAAAACCTGTTACTGAACACAGGAGCATGTAGTCTTTCTAAAGAGTGGCACACCTGCACATTCTTCCCACTGCAGACGCCAGCTCAGCATTCCAAACAGATCAGGGGAAAAATGTGTCTCTCTGCAGAAGGTGTCAATATTTATTCCATTTTTATTCCCAGGATAATATTTATGAAACCTCATCTGTTGCTTCAGACAGATTGAAACATAAAACAGCAAGATAAAATAAAAAATTTAAATCTTGGATTTTATTAAAGGGAATATGGAATTATCTCATAGCCTATACACTTAAAATTTCGTGTTCTTAATTTAACTGCTTATAATTCCCCATCCATCATTATATGTTGTTTGGTTTTCTTGAGGTCCAGTTTGAACAATCTTGAAAACCAAGGATTTTAAGAAGTTTATTTAGGGAACTGATCTTTGTTTGCTGTGAATGTAAAAGTTGAAATATTTATATCACGTTAAAGATTAAAATAACAGACCGATCTTCTAGCTGTTCTTCACCAACTTTCACCAAGGTCTCTTGCAAAGTTTTCCATCTTACTGTCATGGTTGCTACCTCCAGAAAGATCCTGCAACAAAAGAGTATTTGAGCTAATTGTTGCTTGAGGTCAACTACAGTGAGTGCCTCTATAGCTTGTTCAGTTAATATTTAAATGTTCCTCTTTTGTTACAAAACACCTGTGGTGAAGATAACTACTCATAGGAAGAGTAGTGATTTGTTTGTTTTTCTCAAATAGTCTGTTCTGCCAGTTTTCATTTTCAACATTTCTGTGAAAATTATAACCTGAAAGCTGTCAATCTCTCTGGGTAATTTTCTCACCAACCAGGAAAGAACAGAGTGAAAGACAAAGGTCACATTAATGACAAAGGAACTCAAGTTTTATTTTCTACCAGCTGGGCTTGTGGAGCAATGGATTGTGTGTCTGACTACTGAATAAAAATATTTTCAGATGAACTAGTTCAAATATAATTCCACATTAGCTATGTTGTTTTGTATCTGAAGCTGTTTCATTGTCATAAATGTGTTAGCTAGAAATTACGTCAGCAAATGAACTTCAGGAATCATCGCTGGTTGATAAGCAGAGACTATCAGTTGTTCAACATTTGGTGTGTGTGTTGGGGTCTCTGTCTCTTTTTGCTTTGGTTTTACCCCAGAGGCAAGCTTGAATGTAGAAAGCAGTTATTGAGGTAATAGCGTTTTGTTGTTATTATTTTTTAAGAATGAATATTTAAATACAGAAACCAATACTCCCCCAAACTGAGATTGTAAATGATGCTTAATATGTGCATTGTTGTAGGTATAATGTGAGTAAAGTAGATTCCTTGTCATTATAGTGCTTGTCTTTACTGGAAATACAGGCAATGATAAACTACATGTATATGATAATGTCAGCTATGAAGACAAAGCAAAGTAAGATAATATAACCTGATGAAAGGTCACTTTTTTTATAAGACAGTCAGTAGGAGATAGATGTGAAAAAATGTAGAAAAAAGTAGAAAATGATTTTTAAATATAAGAAATCATGTGAACCAATAAGATTTAATAGATGATATTTAAATTTCAAGTATCAGGGAATCTTTTCCCCCATAACTTTGTGTCAAAATAGCAAATAACTGAGTAGCATTTTACCTGTCTCAAAGTGCCTGCATTTCTAGGTTTGCCCAAATTTGCTGAAGCATCTTCCTTGTGGGCACAACTATGAAAAAAGGATATATGCACCATACGGAATTTCACACATCTCAGTTGATTAGAAAATTCCTTTCCATTCTTTTCTTGTTTTCCTGAGTGAATATTTTTATAAGGAAATTTTGGGGGAAATAATACATTTATGGCAAGAGTCACTGAAGATATTGAAGTGGGATTTTTTAATGAAGAAGAGACATTGGAAGATATAATTCTGAGAAGGTTGACTGTTGGTGATAATAATAGTGGTGATGATGGTGATGACAGAGATTATGATGGTGGTGAGGATGGTGGTGATGATGATGATAATGGTGATGGTAATGATGGTGGTGATGACAGAGATGATGAGGATAATGGTGATGATGATGATGACAAACATGATGATGATGATGGTGATGATGGTGATGATGGTGGTGATGATTACAAAGTCAACCATATGATTTTCAATGGCACTAAAGTAACTCAACAATAATAGGATATTCTGCAACATCAAAACATTGGGGCAGTTTTAGTCTTGGAGTCAAGAGCTTGAACTCTAGCACATGCTCTCCATTCTTTAGCTGAGTGGAGCTACTGTCCTCCCTCAAATGATCTAAGAATTTCTCTCGCCCTGCATGGGCACATAGACAACATCAAGGCCACATCTGTCCCTCCCACCAGTCAGTGGTGGATTCCATGATTCATGTCAGTATACTTTGCAGAGCCCAAATTCCATTCCAGAAAACAAAGTATGTACCACCCATTGATTGGAAGTAGCCACAAAGATAAAATAGCATAGCAAAATTTGGGGAGGATTGGTAGTAGGTGAGGGCAGTAAAATGTGAAATAGAAAATGTCGGATCCAAATCCTTTTTAAAGATTCTCAAATAGTCCTTAGATGATAATCACATAAGCTACCATTAACTTCTCTCATAAACTTAGTGTCTGAAAGAAGGAATATAGCATGCATAATAGTTCCAGGAAATATTTACTTTAAAATATGAAAATACATACATTACTGAACCATGTCTAAATTTTTGCTATGTTTAGAAACACCCTTTGGAAAGATTGACATGAATTTTATTTATAATTAATCCATGATTGATTCCACTCAAATATTAGATAACTCAAATCTTTTAATTATGATTACAAGAACTCTCTCCCACACTACATTTCCTGCCCTTATTTAAGTATATTCATACTTCTCTCTTGTCATATTTAATAATAATCATTTTTTTCTGTAACCATCATTTCCATTATGTTTTCCCTTAAGTCTTATGTTTAAATTAATTTACTTTTTTGATCCAATTTTTCCATTCATTTATTGGCAGGTGGAAATTAGTTGCCTTTCATTTAAAAGAGTTTGTGCAAAATATATCCCTTGAGTTGTTATATGTTAAAAATGTGTATCTGTTCTCTTTGTACTGGAATAGCCACTTGGCTACATGTATCATTCTTAAATCACATAATTTTTCCTGAGGAATTACTTGGTATCATACACTGTGTCTTTCAACTGAAAGCTACTGTGAAGAAGCATGAAATCAGACTTACCACCCCTTATTGGTGGTACTGGTGATTTGATTATTTTCTTATTATCTAAACTTTTTTTTTTATCTTTATCTTTTCAGTCTACAAATTTGCATAGACTCTCTATCCATGCTAATTAATCAAGATTGTATAGTCCTTGAAATTCATAAGTACACATCTTATTTTATTTAAAGAAAGTATTCTTAACTCATATCTTGGAAGTTTCTTATTGTTTTCCTTCTGGGTTTCGTAATCAAAAATACCAGTTGCATGTATGTTACATTTACTCTGAATTTCTTGTACGTCATTTCCTCTCTAGCCTTTTAAAAACCTTTACTCCCATTTTTTTTCATTTGCTTTTCTCAGAATGATTTCCCATGCTCTAACTTAATTCTATCAGCGTCTGTTTTCCTCTGGGATGCCTCCAAGGCATGCTTTCTTTTTGAAGTTTTTTCACTTATTGCTTCCTTTTTTTCCCCCTGGTTTTTGAAGGATCAATTTCTGAATTGTCCTTTCCTTCATTATTTATTTTCTGATGCCTTGTGTCTTTGCTTTGAGCATTCATCAGATAGAAGCCAGATATTCATTAAGACCTTTTATTTCTTGGGCAAATCATAAGCAATGATATTTTTACATCTCTTGGCAAAAGATTTTCTTCTTCCATATCTTTCCTTTTTTTCTGTGCATTCCCTCCTTCTCTGCTTGATGTTAAGTTCTTTCATTTTTCCTTTTTTAAATTTTTTAATCTTATAATGAAGTGAACTCTTGATGTTGGTAAGTTCAATAAGAGCAGGTCTTTGTAGATGCTGGAGGAAGACTCTTCTACTCCCTGCAAGATTCTGAGTGTCACCTGGGGTCAGTGGTCTAGCCTTTCCTCCCCTTCAAGTGACAAAGATCTGCCACTGCTGCCCACATTCAGGATCTGCTCCTCCCTGCTGCATGGTTTCCAAAAGTCCAAGTCAGCACATCTGTGTGTAGCCTCCCAGTCTGCCTCTTCACAAAGGCAGGGGGCAGGGAGGCTCCCACAGTCCTAGTCATTCCAAACCAGCCAACACTGACCTCCCTCTCAGAATACACCTCCTACTTCAGAGACATCCGGATGGCAAGTGTGGTGAGGCTGCCACAGAAGTGCACCCTCCAAGGGTCCTCCTCGTGCTGGACCATTTCCTCTACATCTAGCAACCCATGTGCACTTTTGCTACAGGATTGCAGACATCTCCGTGTTTAGTAGAGGACTGAGTTCTTACTTTGATTCTTGCTTTCCTGGCTATGAATTCAGTGGATTCATGAAGAAGGATCTGAAGTAGATAATTTTTATTCTAATACTAGAATAAAAATTCTAATGTTGCTTCTTAATGCTCTTTGTGCTATATTTATTTAAAAACTTTTATTTCAAAATAATTTATAGACTCACAGGAAGCTTCAAAAATAGTACATAGATTTCCTTGAAATTTCCTTCCCAGTTTTCCCCAATGGTGTTATCTTATAAATGTTGTATAATATTATAACCAGGAAATTGACACTAATACAATATAGTTATCTAGACTACAGACCAGTTTTTATATACACTCACTTCCGTGAGTGCATGTGTTGGGTAAATGTGTTTGTGTGTGTGTGTGTGTGGTTTTATGTAAATTGACTCATTGTATATCAACCCCCACTACCAGTATACCAGTTCCATGGCACCCCTTTATAGCTCCATCCCTTTTCCTGGAAAAAATCCATGTGTTCCCAATCTCTCTATTTTTGTCATTTCAACAAGGTCATATAAGGAGAATCGTGCAGTATGTAACCTTTTGAGATTGACTTTGTCACTCAGCATAATCCCCTGGATATTCGTCTAGGTTTTTATGTGTATCAACTTTTTATTTATGTGTATCAAGAAGGCCTGTGCCTTCTTATTTCTGGGGAGTATTCCACAGTATGGACATACTGCACTTGTTTAACCTTCACCCATTGGAAAAACAACTGGGTTGTTCCCAGGTTTTGGCTATTATGAATAAAGCTGCTATGAACATTCATGTACACATTTCTCTGTGAACCTGCTTTTCGTTTCCTTAGAACAGACGCCCCAAAATGCAATTGCTGGATCCTACAGTAAGAATAGATTTACTTTTTATAAAAACAACCTGCCAAGCTGTTTCCCAGAGTGGCTGTACCATTTTCCAATCCCAATAGCAATGTCTGAGTGACCTGGTGTCTCTGCTTCCTCACCACTATTTGGGTGATTTTAGCTCTTCTGGTTGATATGTGGTGGTGTCATTGTAGTTTTCATTTGCGTTTCCTTAGTAGCTAATGAGGTTGACCATGTTTCCATGCATAAAGTTCCATCTATATCTCCCCATTAGTGAAATGATTGTTCAAATCTGTTGCCAATTTTCTAACCGTCTTTTTTTTTTTATTGCTGAGTTTGCAAGTGCCTAATATATTCAAAATATAAGTCCTTTGTCAAATGTGTGGTTTGTGAGCATTTTCTCCAAGCCTGGAACCTGTCATTTCATTCTCTTGTGCAGAGCAAAGGTTCGTAATTCAGATAAAATCCAATTTATCAATTTTTCTTTTATGGATCATGCTTTTAGTATCACATCTAAGAATTCTTCATCAAGCCTTGGGTCTCAAAGATTTTCTCCAATTTTCTTCTAAACATTTTATAGTTTTACATTTAACTTCTAAATCTGTGACCTGTTTTGAATTAATTTTGTATAAGGTGTGAGGTTTAGGTCAAAGTTTCTTTTTATTTTGTTATTTTATTCATTTATTTTTGCCTACAGATGCCCAATTGTTCCAGTGCTATTTGTTGAAGACTGCCCTTCCTCTATTAAATTGCTTTGGCCTCTCTGCAAAAACCAGGTGGGCATGTTTGCATGGGTTATTTCAAGGTTTTCTATTCTGTTCCACTGAGCTTTGTTGATCTCTCCATCAACACCATACACCATCTTTATTACTAGAGCTGTAGAATAAAAATTAGCATTGCGTAGAATGAATCCTCTTTATTTTTTTCAAAATTATCTTAGCTGTTCTAGATCTTTTTCCTTTCAAACAAATTTTAGAATAAGCTTATCTATCTCTACAAAAATCCTTGCTGGGACTTTGATAGGCATTGCATTTCACCTGTAGATAAATTTAGGAAAAATTGATGTCTTTAATAAGTTGAGTTTTCCAGTTCATGAACACTGTATGTTTCTGCATTTATTTAGATTTTTACTTCATTCATCAGTGTTATGTAATTATCAGCATCAGACACTTTATGTATTTTGTTAGATTCATGCTTAAGTATTTCATTTTTTTTATTTTTCATAATCTTTATTTTGCAAAGGAAGAAAATGAGACCCAGATGAATAACTTGATCCAGATCACACAGCTAACCGGAGATGAAGCCCAAACCTTACCTCTAATATTTGGATGCAAACTCTGCCATTCTCATTCTTCCTCACCATTGTTCCATGAGGGGGGCATCTTACATAACCAGAGCCTCCCTCCACGGGGGCATATTCCAGGCAGAGAGACAAACTAAAACATCATGGGGGGGTGCTAATTTTGAGTGGGGAAGGGGCTACACGCAGGCTTGAAGAGGGCTTCCCTGGGTTGTGCTGAAGGACAGCCTCAGGCTTTTCCCCCACTTTAAACAACATCTTTCATTTTGTTATCATTTATGAAGCACAGATTTTCTAGAAACATCTAGGTTATTCTGAGAGTTTCTGTCACTGGCTAAAGCGGCTCTGGGTTTTACAAAGGATGAGGGCACCTGGGAGGACACAGGGAAACAGCTTCCTGCCTCCTTAAATATTCTCGCTGGTTCAGAGACTCCCAAGCCAGGAAAGATCAAGGATCTCATGACCAATGTGATGCTCCAGGTGCCTGCTCTCCATTTGCATCAACATTTCATATGGGGTTTCTACTTCCACCTGCAGCTTAACTGTTTGGAATTCATTTCCTGGAAGGTTTGGAGTGTCTCAAGATGAGATGAAGCACATTGCAGGAGGCAGTGTGTCAGTGAGGAAGATGTGAATTTCTGCCCAGGTGGGATCGTCCACTTTGCCTGGGGTACAGCTAAAGAGGGCTTATTAGTGTGACATACTTATCTACACCACAACTATCAGAGAGAGATGGAAAAAGTGTGTGTGTATGTGTGTGTATCTACACATATATACATGCCATCATACTATATATAATTAATTTTTTACCATATGATCCAGTAATTCCACTCCAGAACATACATCTGGAAAAGATGAAAATTATAATTTGAAAAGATACATTCACCCCAATGTTCATAGCAACACTGTTTACAATAGCCAAGATATGGAAGCATCCTAAGTGTCCAACAACAGATGAATGGATAATGAAGATGTGGTATATATATGCAATGGAATGTTACTCAGCCATAAAAAAGAATGAAATAATGCCTTTTGCAGCAACATAGATGGACCTAGAGATTATCAAACTAAGTAAACCAGGCAGAGAAAGACACATATCATATGATAACACTTATATGTGGAATCTAAAAAAGGGTACGAATGAACTTATTTCCAAAACTTAAATAGACTCACAGACATAGGAAACAAACTTATAGTTACCAAAAGGGAAAGGAGGGGGAGAGGGATAAATTGGGAATTTGGGATTAACAGATATACACTACTATATATAAAATAGATAAACAACAAGGCCCTAATGTATAGCACAGGGAACTATATTCAATATCTTGTAATAACCTATAATGGAAAAGAATCTGAAAAAGAATATATATATATATATATATATATATATGTATGTATTATGTACAACTGAATCACTTTGCTGTACACCTGAAACATTGTAAAGCAACTATGCTTTAATTTTAAAAATTAAAAACAAATTTGTCTATTTTTACTTTCTCTTTTCCTATTTTATCATTATATTAGCTTTAGTCTTTCCATGTGGCCATGAAGCCTGAGCCTCTCAGTACTAATTAGAGATGTCTAAGGGGAAAACCACACATTCTACAGTGTCTGCCACAATAAACCTTTCTAATAACTGATGAACTCCAGGGGGTCACATCTCATTACACTGGGTAACTTCATAAACTGATTTGACAGGTAATGTGACCACATGATTCATCAACTTCAGAAGCAGGCTTGGGTGGTGGGCAGATGAGCAATGTGAGCCACTTTATAGTGGGTAAGGAGAGAGAGAAATTTGCATGATTTCATAAATAGTTAAATACTTCGATCTCTTCCCCATGAAGAAAATGTACCTGCAGTTTGCCTTCTACCTGAGCATGTGAAATGAGTCTGTGTGTGTGACCTAAGAGCCAGGAAGAGGGAAACAGTTTAGACCAAACATATTTAATTTCCTATAGAACTTGGGGGTAAAGGCAAATGTTCTTTCCCTAATTCTCAGCCCAAACTGGTGGTAGGATTGTCATTAAATATGAGAATAAGAAGGCAAGTAATCTTCACACATAAATCCCCAAGGTCTCTGCCAAGGGAAATTATGCCCAGATTACTGCTTAAGGAGTAATTCTATATGGAGAAAACATACCATATTCATGCTAATACTTCCATTGTGAAATTCGATTATTGGTACTTTGGATTGATAAATAGAATTTTGATATTTTCTCTTTTTGCAATTTAAATCAATATAGATGAATGGTCATAATACTCTAAAAGTGTTCCTTAGTCAAGATATTTTTTTTTTAAATTAAATCCCTCTAATAAAGCAATACACTCAGGATTCTATATGATCTAAGAGTTAGACAAAAATTATAAACTGGCCTTCCCTGGTGGCGCAGTGGTTGAGAGTCTGCCTGCCAATGCAGGGGACACGGGTTCGAGCCCTGGTCTGGGAGGATCCCACATGCCGCGGAGTGACTAGGCCCGTGAGCCACAACTACTGAGCCTGCACGTCTGGAGCCTGTGCTCCGCAACAAGAGAGGCCACGATAGTGAGAGGCCCGCGCATCGCGATGAAGAGTGGCCCCCGCTTGCCGCAACTAGAGAAAGCCCTCGCACAGAAACGAAGACCCAACACAGCCAAAAATAAATAATAAATAAATAATAGATAAATTTTAAAACAAACAAACAAAAAACAGTACAAATAATTTGTTAAAAAAATTATAAACTAAAACGATTTTTATTACTTGCTAGTGATGACATTTTAAGTGACACATTCTAAATATATTTGTTTCTCTTTTAGTGATACCCACCACTGAAGGCCTGAGGAGTAGATTTAGAAGGTGGATAATTTGAAATAATAAGAGTTTAAATCATGATCTAGGATTTTTTTCTTTGAAAAATCTTATTTTTCCTCTATCTCTGACTTAAAACCCAGATAATATAGAAAAATTCCCAAAACCGGACACTCTAGGGAGGGTGGGAGGGAGGGAGACGCAAGAGGGAGGAGATATGGGACTATATGTATATGTATAACTGATTCACTTTGTTATACAGCAGAAACTAACACACCATTGTAAAGCAATTATACTCCAATAAAGATGCTAAAAAAAAACAAAAAAACCCACACACTCTGGTTAGAGGAGGGAAAAGAAGAAAATGCCTGTATCCGCACAGAGACTGCCAAATTTCCAGTCCATGGATACAGTTCTGGAAGCCAATGGATACCGCCACAGCCTTGCTTATCTAGAACATGAGTCCCTCAGAAGAAAGATGAATCCAGGCAGAGGTGGCTCTAAACTGTACAGCCTGAGTACACAGCCCGGCGCTCTAGTTCACCAGGGACCATGGGAGTCCAGCTGACGCACCATGACCTGTACTCCTGGCGTCATGGCATAAGATGTCACCTGTCCGTGTCATCTCTGATTTCTGGGACTGCTTCCAGAACATGTCCTCCCAATTTGATGCCAAAGCCCAGCTTCCTTAGGGCACTTGTGTTTCCTCTGGTACCTCTGACACATCATGCTCACCTTCCCAACTCCCAGGTGCTCAGGCCATCCTTGGAGGTGTTTCAGCTCATGGTCTTCCATCTACCCCGGTGTATTCTCTTGCCATGGGGGGCATCAGTGTCCACCTGGAGTCTGCAAGGGAGGTGGCAAGTTCAGGAGAAATTGTTCTGCGTCAACACACCTGAATAAAACTTCCACTGACCCAGCTCAGGGTTGAGTCTCTTTCCCTTGGAGAAAATATTCTTAGAAAATACCTGAATATTTTCTCATACAAAACAAGAGTTTTTTGTTTTTTGTTTTAAGAAGTCAACATAATAGTGTACCCAAACCTATCAAAGGCACACACACACACGTGCACAATGTCATCAACCAACAAAACAACCTCACTTCAAATATTAGTGTAAAAATCATACATAAAATATCAACACAAGGAATTAAAAATACTTTAAATAATAATAATAAAGTTCATGAATATAAGGAAAGCTTAATAATATCATATTTCTTAACTGGTCAACCACAGGTTATCTATGTATAAATAAATGATCACAATTGATGTTAATGTAGTATTCAGTGAAATTTAACATCAATTTCTGATTAAATAAAAAACGCTTAAAGTGAACATATAAAATTTCCTAAAAAGGCATAGGTAGATACACAGATTATTCTCGAAAGATTGAGAGATGGATTCTCTCTTGAGCAATAATTTCAAGTTATCCTTGGTTTCACTTGTCAACAGCCAGAGTCCCGATGGCTAGTGCATGGAGCCTAGAGGTTAAACTCGGGTACGGGCAAGAGCCGAGGGTGTGAAGACAGAGCAAATCCCATCTCCAGGAAGCTGAGAAATTGGAGGGAAGAAACAGAAAGATCTAGGAAAGTGACCTAGGGACTCCTGGGCCTGGCTCACCACAGCCAGCACAGAAACCTCGGGAGATGCTGAGTGATGGAGAACCCCGGGTAATTTTGAGGACCTCAGAACAGAAAAGAATTACGCCTCAGGTTCTGCCGGGATCCCAGGAGGAAGTAGCCCCCGGGAAGCCCTGACATCCACCAGGTCAAGTGCAATGAAGGAGAAATGGTGACAAGATTGGTGTGGACAAAGAGGGTGGCCCCTGTGTCCTTCCATCACGAGCATCAAGGACCAGATTCAGAAGATCCCACATTCCTCAGAGGTAGAAAAGGTAGCAGAAACGCTGCTGACACTGAAGACATCGGGAAACACGTGTATAGAGATGCCACGTGCCAGGCACGGGTGGCGAGTCTTTACATGGAGTAATTTATTCGCAATAACAACCCCTTGAGATCGGGATGTTTTGTACCCATTTTAAAGACTTGTGCCTTCTACTATCTCATGCATTGTGACAACTTGGGCTTCTAGTAACTTCTCTTGGCCCAGTGCTATCTCAAGAGTCACCTAATACATATTTTTATCCTCTGCCTTTTCTGAATATTTCTTAGGTCAGTGTCTCAAAATAGGTATACCTATTAGCCCACTTTTCCTTCCTTTGCCAGGCCAGATCGTGGACATGGGCCAGCCTGTGGGCTGCTTCCCCTTGGCTGATGTCTATTCCAATCAACTAAGAGCTGGAGGTGTGGTCTCAGAATGAAACAAGGCAGTCTAGGTCTTTTCCATCAACAAGGCACTGGGAAAAATGGGCACCATGACTGGCTTGGCCCCTGTGTGCTTTACCTTAAAGGTGAGAGAGAGAAGACCCAGAGGGGCGATGCAATGGGTAAAGATTATAACTAGTTCACCATCCTGATTTCATCATCTCTAGAACTAAAAGGTAGTTGTATATATACAATGGAATACTATTCAGTGATAAAAAAGAATGAAATTTTGCCATATGCAACAGCATGGATGTACTTGAAGGGTATTATACTTGGTGAAATAAGTCAGAGATAAACAAATACTATATGATATCACTTATACTTGTAATGTAAAAAATAAAACAATCTAGTGAATATATCAAAGAGAAACAGACAGATATGGAGAACAAACTAGCAGTTAACCATGGGGAGAGGGAAGTGGGGAGGGGAAAGATAGGGGTCAGGGATTAAGAGGCACAAACTACTATGTATAAAATAAATAAGCTACAGGGATATATTGCACAGCACCTGGAATGTAGCCAATATTTTATAAAAACTGTAAATGGAGTATAACCTTTAAAAATTGTGAATCACTATGTTGTACACCTAAAACATATATAATAATGTAAATCAACTATATCTCAATAAAAATAGGAAAAAAATTAAAACCTTAAAAAATTAGTTGTCTGAACTAGATGTCCAAAACAGATGAGTATTTTCCACTCAGATATTTTGTCACAATTTAACCACTTTCTGGTTCATATCCTTTTTCTGTAATATCAGTTACTTACTGAAAAGATAAAATTGAACATTTATTTTTTAATAATTCTGAAGTTGCAAGCCCAGGCTTCTATCTGAACTGTGCTAAAGATACTTCTAAGTTTGATGATAAAATATTTTATACCAAGTTTAGCTTTGCTCCCTAAAAAAAAAAAGTTCCTATTCCTCTCACCCCATAGAATACTATTCAGAAATACAGTTTGATTTGTATTCAATAGTTTGAAGAAAGGAATGAATTTTAGTATTAATATGAAGGTATCAGACTTTTCAAGTAAAATTCAGTTTATGAATGATTTACCAAGTTTAGAAAGGCGTTCTCTCCTGGACCAGTTTAGCTACTTCTAGGAGGCAGGTAGTTTAAATTCATGAATCTATTCAAAACTGTATTAGATAAGTTTATCTGTTTTCTAGATAGCTGTCAACTGGTCAATTCATATTCAGTAGTTGACCTAAATGAGAGAATAACCAGCAAATAAAATCCCCTTATCCATTCCCAAGTAATGCTTTTAGATAGTAATATCCATGGAGATCTCCTTGTCAAGAACACTGTGAATACAATACAAACTTCTAAACAGGCAGCCTCTGAGATAATATATTTTCCTTTTGAGTACTTTAAGAAACTGCAGCTGACATATATAAACAGACAAAAAAATATTTAAAGGAGCAGTTTTCTACCTAAACCTTTATTCTCATTTACTTAGTTGAGAACACATAGGTCCACTTCATAAAAATAACATGAAGAAACATATATGCTCTCGTCTGACATTTACTTATGAGTACTGCAAATGGAATCATAAATGAATTAAATCGGTTATTTGGAATTAATGCCAGTGCCCTAAAATGTCTGTTCTTTGAATGGAAGTAAACCTGTTTCAAAAAGTTCAGCTAGAATCTATGAGAAACGTTACACTGTGTTTCTCCCTAAAAATCCAGGCAACGTCTGTTTAGAAAGAGTTGTTAAATATGAAATTATTTCAAACAGAGTGTCATACTGAGCGTTTAATTTGTTTATATGTTAACAGAGGAAAACTTTCTTACTTTTCTTTTGGAAGAAACCATACATACACCTAATACACATAGATGGAGTTAATTGATTTGCACTTGTTCTCAACTGAATACATTTAAAATCCAACAAAGATACATTTCAAAGTTTAGCTTGGAGTGCCCTCTGCTGGTCATACAAATTAAAAGTATAAATACACCTCACTACTCACACACAGGTTGAATTCGTTTCTCTGTTTTAAAGTTACTTGGGCTACACCAATTACTGATATGCCTTGTAACTGCAATCATATAATTATAAATAGATGTTTTATATAGGCTCCTCTTAAAAGGGATTTCTTAGTGAATGATAAAATGTGTTCTCAGATAGATGATAGGTGAGCAGGTAGATAGATGATGGAGAGATAGCTAGATAGATAGATTGATTGACAGATTGATTGACAAATAGACAATAGATAATTGATAGATATATATCAATAGATAGATATATAGATCAATTGATCATAGATCATCTTCACATGGTAAATTCAGTAAGTCCAAGCTCACATTTTCTGTCTTTGATATAAAGATAATTTTTTCAATGTCTTATGCTAAGTTGAATGTGATAACTAATCTATAATGTTACGGGTTGAATTGTGTCCCCCAGCACCAAATTCATATGTTGAAGTACTAACCCCCATCACCTCAGAACTTGACATAATTAGGAGATACGGACATTACAGATGTAATTAGTTAAGATTAGGCCATATTGGTTTAGGGTAGACCCTGAATCTAACATGAATGATGTCTTTACAAAAAGGGGATATTTGAATGCACTCACACACACAAACACACACACATCAACATACACGTGGAGAGAATATCATATAAAAGTGAAGGGTTGGAGGGATGCTTCTACAAGCCATGGAACACCAAAGATTGCCAGCAACCCCCTAGAAGCCAGGGAATAGCCTGGAATAGGTTCAGAAGGAACCAACCCTGCCCACACCTTGACCTCAAACTTCTAGCCTCCAAAACTGCCAGAGAGAATACTTTTCTGTTCTTCTAAGCCGCCTAGTCTGAGGTATTTTGATAGGACAGCCCAAGGAGATGATACAGATGTAAAGTTATAACTGCAGCATTCATAGCTCATCAAGGCTGAGTGAAGTACAATTTAGCCAGGTGCTGATGTCTGGGGTGGACCTGGAGCTCTGCAGAGGCTGCCTGGTGGGAAACTCCCACAAGCCCCTGCAGTAGTCGCAGCATCATCACCACTCACACAGGAACCTGACTCTGGAGACCAGGGCAGGCAGTGGGGAGGGACAGAGCTTGAATTCAAACTCAGATCTGTGGGCACCCTGACCGCCCTGATTTCAAACTCTGTCCCTTCTGCTACCTGTGTTGCCTCCTAGCTCCAGCATATATGAACATGCACACATGCCCATGCACACAGGTGTACACATGCACACATGCATGCATATGCATGCACGTATACATACACACATATGCATGCATGCCATGCACATTCTCTCACACATGCATGCATGTGCACATATAAGCCCCATGCTCACACTCACATATAAACACATGTTTGTTCTACACATGCACACACATGCAGCACACTCTCACACATACATACACACGCACACATACAGTCACAGTTATATATACACAGCCCAGTGACAGCAAGAAAGGATAGAGTTTAAGTTGACTTCTTGCAAAGGCAATTTCCACCTGGCAGTTGCAGCCACTTCTGTTTCTAGCAGTGGAGAAGGCAGTCTTCCTCCTTTTTGTCACAGTGTTCTGTGCGACATCACTTCTGACCAGGGAACCCTTTATACAGCAAATGAAGCTGCAGAAGTGAAGACTGTAAGTTATGAGGTTGTTTCTTTATTTTGATGTGAAAACATTTCTGTAGCTATTGACTGGATTAATTTTCTACGGCTGCTGTAACAATTTGTCACAAACTGAGCAGCTTAAGATAAAACGAGTGCATTATCCTACAGTTCTGGAGGTCCAGAGTCTGACCCTGACCTCAGTGTGCTGGCCTCAGGTGCTGCCAGGGCTGGATCCTTCTGGAGGTTCTAGGAGAGAATTCCTGTTCTCCCCTTTTGTGGCTTCTGCAGGTATTCCGCTCCTCGTTTGTGTGCACAGCCAGCAAAGGTGGGTTGAGTCCTTCTCCCTCTGCACCCCTCTGCCTCCCTCTCCCACTTACGATGACCCTGTAGTAACACCTGCTCACCTGGATGCCCCGAGGCTATGCCCCCACGAGGAAGCCAGCTGATTAGCCACCTTAATTCTCTCTGCCCCTTACCGCCCTTTTGTCACATGCCCCATCATACCCACGTTTAGGGGACCTGGGCCTGGGTGTCCTTGGGAGTTTTGTCCTGCACCCAGGTCGACTCATTCACTTCTCCCTCTCACCATCCTCTAAGCATCTAGCAAAGGACTGGCCACGTCTCAGGATTTAAGGACGTCACGGGGGAATGCGCGTCACCGCAGGCAGCCAGAGCGACACAAATGTTGTATCCCTCTGGGGAAGGGAGCCCCGTGTTACCACTTGTATGATGTTGTCTTTGTCTTTATTTGGAAATTAGGTCAACTTCAGAGAGGTGGGTGTGGGTGCAGGTTGATGATGCTGAGCTGTGGTGGTTTTGCATCAGTTCAGCCAAGCTGGACCTACGTTTCCAGAATTCCCTTCCCTGTGTGTCTGGCCACCAGAGAACCCTGCAGGAGATTTGGAGAGCAGGGGTGAAGCGATGCTGGCGTGTGCTGAAGGCCTGAGCTGGACCCTGGGACGTTTCACTGTCGCTGGTCTGCTGGCTCATCCTTGACGTGGGGCGGCCCGGGTCCCCTGCTCGATGCCCCTGCACTCTCTCTCCTCCTCCCCCTCTCCCCTCTCCTTTCCTCATCTTCTCTTATCTCCTGTTCTCTCTCTATTCGCTTCTCCTTGGCAATCTTGCATTTTAAACCACCATTCATACAATGAAACGCCTGCATGTGTGTACACGTGTGCCTCTGATATAAGTATATTAATATATATATATATGTAAATCCAGGCTTGGCCTCACTTAAAATACTCACGGATATCCTCAACTGCCTAAATGAAACCCATGGACGTTCTAAAGGCACCTCAGACCCAACATGTATAGGACCAAATTCTCGCTTTCCCCAGGTCTCCAAAGCCACAGCTCAGACCCCAGGTGCCCCCTCTGCTGCCCATGCCTCCCTCTGCTTATCACCAAGGACTGGGTTTCACCTCCTAAATCTCTCTCATCTCTTTTCTATGCCTCCTTTGCTGCCATCACCAGCCTGGGCCAAGCTGCCAAGACCATGAGACGCGTGAGTGGTCTCCACCGCCCCAAGTGTGAAGGCTGAAAGGGGGCCCCTTCCACAGCCCAGCACGTGGGTCCCCACCAGCTTTCCCACCACTGGCTGCCCTGGGATCCCTTGTTTCCTGCATCCTGCCACGTTGGTCTTTGAGCTCTCTCCCGAATGCAACATGCCCTCAGTCTCCTCAGCACCTCTTAAATACCATGTCCCCCATCAAAGACAGAGGGGACAGAATGTGCGTCCACTCTTCCTTTCTCTGCTTCCTTCTCCTTGACCTCGAGGTCTCAGCCAAGTTCACCCTAGGTTAGATTCTTGTCATGTCCCCACGTGGAGCTGTGGTCCTTTCTGAAGAACGTGGATCTACCTCTAGAATTATAACTTAGCAATAATGATTAGGCGATTAGGGATTATCTTCCCCCCCCAACACCCCCCAGAATACAACCCCGATGAGATCAGCTCGTTTACCCTTAGTGGCCTCTCTAGTTCCCAGTCTGTACCTGCATCTGGGCATGTAATAGGAAACCATATAATATATGTACTAAATGAGCAAATTCCTTTGTTCTGAAAGAATCTGCATGACTGCTTGTGTTGGAAAGATGTGGGAGAGAAAGCCCCTGTCATCTTGGGGAGGACGTGGCAGGCGTCATACTGACTTTGCCAAAGCTATATTCCATCTCCTTATGAAGATAACAAAGGGTGTTCGTGACCCCATTTACTTAAGGGTGAGAATTTGAGGCTTTCAGGAACCAAGTGGACGACTGAGCGAAGCAGCCAAACGCTTTTCCAGGAGGAAGGGGGCTGATGTTCTCCTGGACTCTTGTCACGTGGGGCGGCAGGGTGTCCACCCCACACCCTAAGGGCTTTCTCTCCCTGGCTCGGAGGTGCAGCCCTCACTGGAGAAGCAAACCCCAGTGCCTCCTGCTACTGTTGCAGCACAAGAGGCCAGACGTTCGCTCATGGTGGAGTCAGAGCGCAGGCAGAGAACGGGAAGGGAGGCTGGAGACACAGTGGCGGCATGCACGCAGCTCGGTCGGTTCCGCACGCCTCCTACACTTCCCCAGTGTGGCCGGCTTCCCCTTTAATTTCTCATGTCAACTTAAGTCAACATCTAACGGCCCGAGGAGGCTTTCACTCAAGCTGCATCAAGAATACGCATCAGGGCTTCCCTGGTGGTGCAGTGGTTGAGAATCTGCCTGCCAATGCAGGGGACACGGGTTCGAGCCCTGGTCTGGGAAGATCCCACATGCCGCGGAGCAACTAGGCCCGTGAGCCACAACTACTGAGTCTGCGCGTCTGGAGCCTGTGCTCCGCAACAAGAGAGGCCGCGACAGTGAGAGGCCCGTGCACCGCGATGAAGAGTGGCCCCCACTCGCCGCAACTAGAGAAAGCCCTCGCACAGAAACGAAGACCCAATACAGCCATAAATAAATAAATAAATAGATAGATAGATAGATAGATAGATAGATAGATAGATAGATAGATAGATAGAATACGCATCAGATCTTCCAAGGAAGAATCTCATGATTCTGCCCTGGTTTAGGGCTGGCGGTTGGACCACGCGTGGCTCAGCCAGCTGATCTCTGCAGACGTGTTCCAGGCATGATCGGGTACCAGCTGAAATAGCTGTGGCAATAGGAGCCCAGCCCTAGGATGGTGATGAGGAGGGTCATGACTGAGGCCCTAACCCGCAGGAAAGAGTCTTCTACTTCTCTCCTTCTCCTGCCACAGAGAAAGTACTGCTGAACCAGGGGTTCTGATGAGGAATAGGAAAGCCAGAACATTCTAAATGAATCATAGCAACCACTTTCTGAGCAGTCACTGCAGTGTATTCCAGGCACTGTGATAACTGCCTTCCATCGGGATTTCGTTTCATACTGAAAACAATCCTGGGAAGTTTAGAATCTTGCCCAGATGAAGAAATAGGCTGTTTCCCTATTTATTTAAAGTGTATACTCCAAACACAAAGACAAATATAATAAAAATGGAAAAAGGAATTCCAGTAGTCTCAAACATATGTTAAGGCCTCAATAACTGTGTTGTTTTTATTGTCTTGTCAGATAACTGGACCCGGGACTGAAAGAGGAGGGGAAGCATTTGAGTGTTTCTGTGTTTGTTTTGTTTTTGATTTTATTGAAGTATAGTTGATTTTCAGTGTCGTGTTAGCTTCAGGTGTACAGCAGTGATTCAGATAGGTAGATATAGAGATATAGATATATATTTATAAATATATAGATATAGATAATATATATGTATATATTCCTTCTCAGATTCTTTTCCCTTATACGTCATTACAAAATATTGAGTAGAGTTCCCTGTGCTATACAGTAGGTCTTTGTTGACTATCTATTTTATATGTAGTAGTGTATATATGTTAAACCCAACCTCCTAATTTATCCCTCCCTTCTTTCCACTTTGGTAACTGTAAGTTTGTCTTCTATGTCTGTGAGTCTATTTCTGTTTTGTAAATAAGTTCATTTGCATCTTTTTTTTTTTTTAGATTCCACATATAAATGATATCATATGATATTTGTCTTTCTCTGTCTTACTTCACTTAGTATGTTCATCTCTAGGTCCATCCAAGGGATGGATTTGGTTTTTAACCGTGCCCCTTTTGAGCTCACTGCTGTTAGTACAATCCACTGATAAAGATTATCATCAAAGTATATTAAAAGGTCTACCTAAATCACAAGGGGGAAATTGTAGGATTTCTGGGAAAATCTTTTCACCTGCATTTAAACATTTAAGGGGCGTTAAATGTCGCTTCTGATCTACATGCCACTAGGGGGCACTGCTGAGCTGGGACACCAAGGTCCTAAAATGCATCAGGTCACACAGCTTCAGTGGTAAGTGGGAGTAGCGGGCAGGGACTTTGTCAGGGTCTTACCCAGATCTCTGGGGATGGCAGGAAAGCGTTTCATAAGCCAGTTTAACAATTTTTTAAGCAAGATTTCTGGAGAGTTTTTACTTACAGTGATTTTCTCCTTGCTTTTTCAAAATCGTCTCTGAGTGAGTTATTCTCTTCCACTCTCCCTACTTCATTACTTTTTATTGAAAAATATCTTATCATCCTCTTTGGACAGGAACATACAGGGTTACATCCACACGTATTTAGTTGTTCCCTCACTGTGCATTCCCAGGTGCTGAGCAAGTGGCCCCAGGTAGCTGCTGTCTGTGGTCTAGGAAGACACTTCCAGGAACCCCGGCCAGGGAAAGGGTGAGCCCGGGGAACTCGGGAAGAACAAAGCCTAAAAAATGAACAGGTGAAAAGCTGGCCCCCAAGGTCTCCCCTGGGGAAGCAGCAGAGAGAGTTCCTGGAGGATGCAGGTGGGGGACACAGGTCTTGGGACTAGGCAGCTTCCACCAAACCCTCAGCTTTCACTGCCTTCCTTCTCTCCACAACTTAAAACCTTGTTATTACTATAAAGTTGTCTGAAATTAGCAACACAACAAGCCTAGATTTCTGGAACCCAGTACCTTTGCTGCACAGGGCATGAGAATCCAGAAACAGGCACTCAGTGTCTTTGGCTTTGCCTTTGAGCTCTGAAACCCTGTTGATCCCGTGTCCCTTGGCTTCATGGAGGGCCCTGCACTCTGAACTTAGGACGCTTTTGTGCGGCCCCCTCCTGCAAGGCGCTGGTAAGACTGCCTGAAGAAGGAGGATGGGGGTCCCTGTTCCGAGCGTGTTGTGCTTCCACTGAAGACAGATGTATGGAGATGTTATACCTTCTCGATAGTAAATGGATGCATGTCCGGCACAACTGGGCTGAGACCTGCTTCACTTGTACCATTTCCACCTGGGAGCAAGCTCATGTGGGCAAGACTTCAGAGCCTTCATGTAGACTAGACGCTGGGCTTGCCAACACCAACCACATGGAGCCTGACAAAGGGAGAAAAGTTCACTGGCTTTCCCAAGCTGAATGCTGACCTTTCTGCCTCTGTATCTAGTGACCATGAAGTGCCTCTGGCCACAGGGCCTTTGCACATGCTTTTTTCCCTTTTTCTGGAGATCTCGGCCATGCTTTCTGTGCCAAATTCACTCCTATTCATCTTTAAGAACACAGATAAGTTAAACTTTTTCTCAGAGAAGCCTCCCTGGAATTCTCTGAATTAATAAAACATCCTTAGTATTTCCTACCACCATGCCATGCACTTATCCTTTGCAACAGTTACAGTTGTGATTTGACATTTTGTGTGTGCGTTTATGTTTATCTCTGTCTCCCCAGCCAAAACATAAACTCTGGTAGGACTGGAAACTGCCTGGTTTTGCTCACCAACATACTCTCAAGATACTTAAGAAATACTTATTGAAAACATGAATGATTTTTAACCGTAATATTATGTGCCTGATTCCAGAGTCCTGCCCCATCACTCTGCACGCAGGTGGACAAAGATTAAGTTTGACCTGCATCCCAAGGCAGCAATTTTATCTCCTAAATCTGCTTTCTCAGCGCTTTGCCTGGGTTGGATGCTGCAGCTTAGTACAGAGCAACCATCTTCTAATTAGCCTAAACTCAGCTTGCTGCTGGTTCTGAAGAGGCATACTTCATCCTTTTTTACAAGTCAGATAACAGTAATGCTTTAACCTAGAGACAGGCCCATGTTTTGATTTGAGCCCAGGGATTAGAACCAGCAGGTTTTTATTGCCATCTCAATATAGAAACAGAGTCAGGTGGTGTCACGTACCTTCATGATCCCCAGAGGTGCATCCCCAGCATGCACTGTGCTTTGTGAGAGTGAAGGGAACACCCAGCAGTCATGGGGGTGTCATTCATTTTTCTTCCCAAAAGACTTGAGCCATTGCCTGCTTTCAAGCCCCTTTGGTTCTTATGCATATAGAGTGGCTATTGCATTATCCCCCACTGCCTCAGGATACAGGAATAAGAGTCTAATTCTACTCCCACTTTACAGTTAGTAAACCAAGTCCAGGAAGAAGTGCTTCCGGCAGTCACCCAGGAAGTGCTCACCAGGCTCAGTGCTTCCCGAACCTCAGTGTGCAAATGAGTCACCTGGAGATTCTGATTCCTCAGGTCTGGGCTGAGATCTGAGATGGTGCGTTTTTCACACGCTCCCAGGAGCGCTGGTGCTGACACACGTGGGCTTCACTCTGAGTGGTGGGCTCTGTTCCACTGGACCGTGAGCTCACCAGCCGGGGGCTGTGCTGTATGGTCCACCCTCTCCCTCTAGTGTCCACTGCAATGAGACTCACAGGAAATGCCAGTTGAATGAGTGTTCAATCCAAGTCCAAGACTAGCACCCGGTCCCACACACCAAACTTCTCTTAGATGTTACTTTGTATTCTTTTATTACATTTAACAAGCACACAATTGGTTTTCCAGCTAAATCTGGATCCCCAAAAGAAGTGTCTCTGTCTCTGACTTCTCTTTAGTGTCATTATACCATTAAACTGGCATAATTAGTCCTCAACAGTGAGTGTGGAGTGAAGAACTTATGAACAGGGGCAATTCTCTAATATGTCCAAGGAGAAACCTATTTGGATTACTTTGGAAAAACACCAAGAATTAAAAAAGAATAAGGATGCTCAAAGGAAAAGGGAAGAAAATGGAAACTTTACAAAACTCTTCACGAAAGTAAGGTAGTGGTTGAGTGGCTACAGGGTTAACGTCATGTTCTAGATGTGAGCTGCCTGGACCCCACACCAGCTTTCCCTTCAGTGGCTGTTAACCACACACGCCTTGCTCGACATATCTGCACCCCAGTTTCCTTGTCTGTGAGGTGCTGGTAACTTTAGTGTTTATACCATAGGGTGGTTATGCATCCAACTGCACCAGCACCTGAAAGTCTTCTTTGTGTCCCTACAAAATCTTTCATGAGGACAATCAGGGAGCCTTGAGGGTGGTGAAGAACTGAGGCCTCCCATCAACACCCAAGAGATGTTAAAGCCTCTTGGGAACAACGATGTGGGCACCATCTTGGAAGTGGCTCCCAGCCCCTGCTGATATCTGACTGCATCTTAGTGAGAGACCCTGAGTCAGAGCTGCCCAGCTAGCTGATCCCCAAATTTCTGACCTACGTAAACACTGAGACAATAAATCTTTGTTGCCTTAAGTGACTAAGCTTTTGGGCAATTTATTATGCAGTAAAAAGTTACTAACACCATATTTAAATGGCAATTTCTAGTTTTCAAAGCAAGTTCACAAAACTTACATGTGAGAATTTCTTAAAGTTCTATGAAATAAGTAGAACAAGTTATTGGCATAATTTCCCAATTGATAAAAATAAAACTATCATATGACCCAGCAATTCCACTCCTGAGTGTACATCCAAAAAAACCCAAAAACACTAATTCAAAAAGATACAGGCACCCCAATATTCATAGCAGCATGATTTACAATTGTCAAGGTATGGAAGCAACTGAAGTGTTCATCAACAGATGAATGGATAAAGAAGACATGGTATATATATATATATATATATATATATATATATATATATATATACACACACACACAGAATGGAATACTACTCAGCCATTAAAAAAGGATGAAATTCTGCCATTTGAAACAACTTAGATGGACCCAGGGGGTGTTATGCTTGGTGAAATAGGTCAGAAAGAGAAAGGCATGTATTGTATGGTATCACTTACATGTGGAATCTAAAAAATAAAAGAAACTAGTAATTATTACAAAAAAGAAATAGACTCACAGATATAGAGAACAATTTGTGGCTACCAGTGGGGACAGGGAAGTGGGGAGGGGCAATATAGGGGTAGGGGATTAAGAGGCCCAAAGCTATGCACAAAATAAATAAGCTACAAAGATATATTGTACAACACTGGGAATATAGCCAATATTTTATAATAACTATAAATGGGGTATAACATTTAAAAATTGTGACTCACTATGTTATAAACCTGAAACTTAAATAATACTGTACACTAACTCTACCTCAATTAGATTTTCCCAGGAGGCTCCAAAAGGGCAGCCTTGGTCATGGGCAGTACTTCCCCCAGTACGTCTGGGAGGGTGGGCAGGTTTTGACCGGGCCTCAGCTCAATGTCTTCCCTACCAGCGGTGGTGCTGGGGTCATCCACGTCTCTCATCACATCTGTCCAAGGACCTCTGAAAAAAATGTAGGGTCATAGCCACCAAATATCATGTATGTTTACTACTCTCAAATCTGGAGACAAGCCTCAGGGTGCATCGGCCATCTTCAGATACATGAAGGAAGGGGGAGAAATAGAGTGACTGGGTACAGAGCCATCAGCATTCCTCCTTAAGACATGATTGTTTCCAAGATCTTATGTTCTGTCTCTATTCTTTCACAGAGAGAAGTTTATTGAATATATTTCTCAGAGTGTAGAGTGTTCTAAAATAAACATACTTTAATTTTCTGTTCCCTGTTCTGGAATATTCCTCCTATAAATATTTGCTCCTCTGTACTGACTTTCCCAATTTTCCCACTAGATAGTTACCTTCTTGAAACAAGAACTATGTCCTTAAGAGCACCAAGCACAGTGCCTATCATTTTAAAAAGAAAGGAAAGAAGCCATAAAGTAAACCTTAATGAAGAATTTGAAAAATAGAAAACTAGTGTATGAAATTTTCTACAAGAGGTTCCATAAGAATTGTGTAGCATCATGCAGGAAAATTTTTCAATATTTGCTACAATATAAATTGTAGTTCATGAGTTCATGAGTATCTTCAGGGGGAAAACATGTCTTAAGAATTGAAGGATTAAGAAAAAGACAATTCAGAAGTTGAATGAAATATTTTCAAATGTGGGAAAAAACAAAGGATCTGCACAAAAATATCCATGTGCTCATATCTGAGTAAACAGACAATTGGTATATGCATTTCTTTTTCACATTACTGTATTTTCCATATCTTCCTTAATAAATAGGTACTATTTTAAAGGGAAAACTTCTCAAACATATAACTACAAAACAAATTTCAAAACATTTAGATTCTGAGATTCAGCTTACATTCTGAGATTTGAATGAACTAGTTTCAAAAATATAAAGTGATTTCTTTAAAAAGAAAAAAAAAAGAAAACGAATATGGAAGTAAATGTCTTCAATAATTCTGCATAAATATAACTATTAAAGAGGAGACCTTCAAGATGGCGGAGGAGTAAGATGTGGAGATCACCTTCCTCCCCACAAATACATCAGAAATACATCTACATGTGGAACAACCCCTACAGAACACCTACTGAACGCTGGCAGAAGACCTCAGACCTCCCAAAAGGCAAGAAACTCCCCACGTACCTGGGCAGGGCAAAAGAAAAAAGGAAAAACAGAGACAAAAGAATAAGGACAGGACCTGCACCAGTGGGAGGGAGCTGTGAAGGAGGAAAGGTTTCCACACACTAGGAAGGCCCTTCGTGGGCGGAGACTGCGGGTGGCGGAGGGGGGAAGCTTCAGAGCCACGGAGGAGAGCGCAGGAACAGGGGTGCGGAGGGCAAAGCAGAGAGATTCCCGCACAGAGGATCAGTGCCAACCAGCACTCACCAGCCCGAGAGGCTTGTCTGCTCACCCGCCGGGGTGGGCGAGAGCTGGGAGCTGAGGCTCGGGCTTCGGTCGGATCGCAGGGAGAGGACTGGGGTTGGCGGCGTGCACACAGCCTGAAGGGGGCTAGTGCACCACAGCTGGCCGGGAGGGAGTCCGGGAAAAAGTCTGCAGCTGCCAAAGAGGGAAGAGACTTTTTCTTGCCTCTTTGTTTCCTGGTGCGTGAGGAGAGGGGATTCAGAGCGCCGCCTAAACGAGCTCCGGAGACAGGCGCGAGCCGCGGCCATCAGCGCGGACCCCAGAGATGGGCGCAAGCCGCAGTGATCAGTGTGGACCCCAGAGACGGGCATGAGACGCTAAGGCTGCTGCTGCCGCCACCAAGAAGCCTGTGTGTGAGCACCGGTCACTCTCCACACCTCCCCTCCCGGGAGCCTGTGCAGCCCGCCACTGCCAGGGTCCCGTGATCCGGGGACAACTTCCCCGAGAGAACGCATGGCACGCCTCGGGCTGCTGCAACGTCACGCTGGCCTCTGCCGCTGCAGGCTCGCCCCACATCCGTACCCCTCCCTCCCCACGGCCTGAGTGAGCCAGAGCCCCCGAAGCAGCTGCTCCTTTAACCTCGTCCTGTGTGAGCAAAGAACAGACACCCTCAGGCGACCTACATGCGGAGGCGGGGCCAAATCCAAAGCTGAACCCCGGGAGCTGTACGAACAAAGAAGAGAAAGGGAAATCTCTCCCAGCAGCCTCAGGAGCAGCGGATTAAATCTCCACCATCAACGTGATATACCCTGCATCTGTGGAATACCTGAATAGACAACGAATCACCCCAAAATTGAGGCAGTGGGCTTTGAGAGGAACTGTAGATTTAGGGTTTGCTATATGCGACTGACTGGTTTCTAGCTTTATGTTTATCTTAGTTTAGTGTTTAGAGTTTATTATCGATGGTAGACTTGTTTATTCATTCACTCTCTTTCTTTTATATACATATTTTTTGTTTGTTTGTTTTTTTCCTTTTTCTCTTTTTTTGAGAGTGTGTGTGTATGCTTCTTTGTGTGATTGTGTCTGCATATCTTTGCTTTTACAACTTGTCCTAGGGTTCTGTCTGTCTGTTTATTTTATTTTATTTTATTTTTGTATACTTTTGTGCTTGTTATCATTGGTGAATTTGTTTTTGGTTTGGTTGCTCTCTGCTTTCTTTCTTTCTTTCTTTTTACTTTTTTTATTTTTAATGCTTTTTTATTTTAATAACTTTTTAAATTTCATTTATTTATTTTTCTTTTGTTCTTTCTTTTTTTCTCCCTTTTCTTCTGAGCTCTGTGGCTGACAGGGTCTTTGTGCTCCGGCCGGGTGTCAGGCCTGTGCCTCTGAGGCGGGAGAGCTGAGTTCAGTAAATAGGTCCACCAGAGACCTCCTGGCTCCATGTAACATCAAACAGCAAAAGCTCTCCCAGAGATCTCCATCTCAACACAAAGACCCAGCTCCACTCAACAACCAGGAAGCTATAGTGCTGGACACCCTATGCCAAACAACTAGCAAGACAGGAACACAAGCCCACCCATTAGCAGAGAGGCTGCCTAAAATCATAATAAGGTCACAGACACCCCAAAACACACCACCAGACATGGTCCTGCCCACAAGAAAGACAAGATCCAGCCTCATCCACCAGAACACAGGCACCAGTCCGCTCCACCAGGAAGCCTACACAACCCACTGAAACAACCTTAGCCACTGGGGGCAGACACCAAAAGCAATGGGAACTACGAACCGGCAGCCTGTGAAAAGGAGACCCCAAACACAGTAAGTTAAGCAAAATGAGAAGACAGAGGAACACACAGCAGATGAAGGAGCAAGGTAAAAACTCACCAGAACAAAGAAATGAAGAGGAAATAGGCAGTCTACCTGAAAAAGAATTCAGGGTAATGATAGTAAAGATGATCCAAAATCTTGGATATAGAATGGAGAAAATACAAGAAACGTTTAACAGGGAACTAGAAGAACTAAAGAGCAAAAAAACAATGATGGACAACACAATAAATGAAATTTAAAATTCTCTACAAGGAATCAATAGCAGAATAACTGAGGCAGAAGAACGGATAAGTAACCTGGAAGATAAAATAGTGGGAAAAACTACTACAGAGCAGAATACAGAAAAAAGAATGAAAAGAATTGAGGACAGTCTCAGAGACCTCTGGGACAACATTAAATGCACCAACATTCAAATTATAGGGGTCCCAGAAGAAGAAGAGAAAAAGAAAGGGAGTGAGAAAATATTTGAAGAGATTAGAGTTGAAAACTTCCCTAAGATGGGAAAGGAAATTGTCAATAAAGCCCAGGAAGCACAGAGAGTCCCATACAATAAAAATCCAAGGAAAAACATGCCAGGACACATATTAATCAAACTATCAAAAATTAAATACAAAGAAAAAATATTTAAATCAGCAAGGGAAAAGCAACAAATAACATTCAATGGAATCTCCATAAGGTTAACAGCTGATCTTTCAGCAGAAACTCTGCAAGCCAGAAGGGAGTGGCAGGACATATTTAAAGTGATGAAAGGGAAAAACCTACAACCAAGATTACTCTACCAAGCAAGGATCTCATTCAGATTTGACGGAGAAATAAAAACCTTTACAGACAAGCAAAAGCTAAGAGTATTCAGCACTACAAAACCAGCTTTACAACAAGTGCTAAAGGAACTTCTCTAGGCAGGATACACAAGAGAGGGAAAAGACCTACAATAACAAATCTAAAACAATTAAGAAAATGGTAATACAGGAACATACGTATCGATAACTACCTTAAATGTAAATGGATTCAATGCTCCCACCAAAAGATATAGACTGGTTGAATGGATACAAAAACAAGACCCATATATATGCTGTCTACAAGAGACCCATTTCAGACCTGGGGACACATACAGACTGAAAGTGAGGGGATGGAAAAAGATATTCCATGCAAATGGACATCAAAAGAAAGCTGGAGTAGCAATTCTCATATCAGACAAAATAGACTTTAAAATAAAGACTATTACAAGAGACAAAGAAGGACACTACATAATGATCAAGGGATCAATCCAAGGAGAAGATATAAAATTGTAAATATTTATGCACTCAACATAGGAACACCTCAATACATAAGGTGAATACTAACAGCCATAAAAGGGGAAATCGACAGTAAAACAATCATAATAGGGGACTTTAACACCCCACTTTCACCAATGGACAGATCATCCAAAAGGAAAATAAATAAGGAAACACAAGCTTTAAATGATACAGTAAACAAGATGGACTTAATTGATATTTATAGGACATTCCACCCAAAAGCAACAGAATACACATTTTTCTCAAGTGCTCATGGAACATTCTGCAGGATAGATCATATCTTGGGTCACAAATCAAGCCTTGGTAAATTTAAGAAAATTGAAATTGTATCAAGTATCTTTTCCCACCACAAATCTATGAGACTAGATATCAATTACTGGAAAAATCTGTAAAAAATACAAACACATGGAGGTTAAACAATACACTACTAAATAACCAAGAGATCACTGAAGAAATCAAAGAGGAAATGAAAAAATACCTAGAAACAAATGACAATGAAAACACGATGGCCCAAAACCTATGGGATGCAGCGAAAGCAATTCTAAGAGGGAAGTTTATAGCAATACAATCCTACCTCAAGAAACAGGAAACATCTCAAATAAACAACCTAACCTTACACCTAAAGCAATTAGAGAAAGGAGAACAAAAAGAACCCAAAGTTAGCAGAAGGAAAGAAATCATAAAGATTAGATCAGAAATAAATGAAAAAGAAATGAAGGAAACAATAGCAGAGATCAATAAAACTAAAAGCTGGTTCTTTGAGTAGATAAACAAAATTCATAAACCATTAGCCAGACTCATCAAGGAAAAAAGGGAGAAGACTCAAATCCATAGAATTAGAAATGAAAAGGGAGAAGTAACAACTGACACTGCAGAAATACAAAGGATCATGAGAGATTACTACAAACAATTATATGCCAATAAAACGGACAACCTGGAAGAAATGGACAAATTCTTAGGAAAGCACAAACTTCCATGACTGAACCAGGAAGAAATAGAAAATATGAACAGACCAATCACAAGCACTGAAATTGAGACTGTGATTAAAAATCTTCCAACAGGGGCTTCCCTGGTGGCGCAGTGGTTGGGAGTCTGCCTGCCGGTGCAGGGGACATGGGTTCGGGCCCTGGTCTGGGAGGATCCCGCGTGCCGCGGAGCAGCTGGGCCCGTGGGCCACAATTACTGAGCCTGCACGTCTGGAGCCTGTGCTCCGCAATGGGAGAGGCCGCGGTGGTGAGAGGCCCGCGCACCGCGATGAGGATTGGCCCCCGCTCGCCGCAACTAGGGAGGGCCCTTGCGCAGAAGCGAAGACCCAACACAGCCAAGAATAAATAAATAAATAAATAAATAATAAAAATAAAGGAATTCCTTTAAAAAAAAAAAAAATCTTCCAACAAACAAAAGCCCAGGACCAGGTGGCTTCACAGGTGAGTTCTGTCAAACATTTAGAGAAGAGCTAACACCTACCCTTCTCAAACTCTTCCAAAATATAGCAGAGGGAGGAACACTCCTAAACTCATTCTATGAGGCCACCATCACCCTGATACCAAAACCAGACAAAGATATCACAAAGAAAAAAAAAACCAAAAACTACAGGCCAATATCACTGATGAACATAGATGTAAAAATCCTCAACAAAATACTAGCAAACAGAATCCAACAGCACATTAAAAGGATCATGCACCATGATCAAGTGGGGTTTATCCCAGGATTGCAAGTATTCTTCAATACATGCAAACCAATCAATGTGGTAAACCATATAAATAATTGAAGGATAAAAACCATATGATCATCTCAATAGGTATAGAAAAAGCTTTTGACAAAATTCAACACCCATTTTTGATAAAAACCCTCCAGAAAGTAGGCATAGAGGGAACTTACCTCAACATAATAAAGGCCACATATGACAAAACCCACAGCCAACATCATTCTCAATAGTCAAAAACTGAAACCATTTCCTCTAAGATCAGGAACAAGACAAAGTTGCCCACTCCCACCACTATTTTTCAACATACCTTTGGAAGTTATAGCCACAGCAATCAGAGAAGAGAAAGAAAAAAAAAAGAACCCAAATCGGAAAAGAAGAAGTAAAGCTGTCACTCTTTGCAGATGACATGATACTATACATAGAGAATCCTAAAGATGCTACCAGAAAACTACTAGAGCTAATCAATGAATTTGATAAAGTAGCAGGATACAAAATTAATGCACAGAATTCTCTTGCATTCCTATACACTAGTGATGAAAAATCTGAAAGAGAAATTAAGGGAACACTCCCATTTACCATTGCAACAAAGAGAATAACATACCTAGGAATAAACCTACCTAAGGAGACAAAAGACCTGTATGCAGAAAATTATAAGACATTGATGAAAGAAATTAAAGATGATACAAACAGATGGAGAGATATACCATGTTTTTGGATTGGCAGAATCAACATTGTGAAAATGACTATACTACCCAAAGCAATCTGCAGATTCAGTGCAATCCCTAACTAACTACCAACGGCATTTTTCAGAGAACTAGAACAAAAAATTTCACAATTTGTTTGGCAACACAAAAGACCCCGAATAGCAAAAACAATCTTGAGAAAGAAAAATGGAGCTGGAGGAATCAGGCTCCCAGACTTCAGACAAAGCTACAGTAATCAAGACAGTATGGTACTGGCGAAAAATAGAAATATAGATGAATGGAACAGGATAGAAAGCCCAGAGATAGACCCATGCACATAGGGTCACCTTATTTTTTATAAAGGAGGCAAGAATATACAATTGAGAAAAGGCAGTCTCTTCAATAAGTGGTCCTGGGAAAACTGGACATCTACAAGTAAAGAATGAAATTAGAACACTCCCTAACACCATACACAAAAATAAACTCAAAATGGATTAAAAACCTAAATGTAAGGCCAGACACTATTAAACTCTTAGAGGAAAACGTAGGCAGAACACTCTATGACATAAACCACAGCAAGATCCTTTTTGACCCACCCCATAGAGAAATGGAAATAAAAAGAAAAATAAACAAATGGGACCTAATGAAACTTAAAAGCTATTGCACAGCAAAAAACCAAAAACAAGACTAAAAGACAACCCTCAGAATGGGAGAAAATATTTGCAAATGAAGCAACTGACAAAGGATTGATCTCCAAAATGTATAAGCAGCTCATGCAGCTCAATATCAAAAAATCAAACAACCCAATCCAAAAATGGGCAGAAGACCTAAATAGACATTTCTCCAAAGAAGATATACAGATTGCCAACAAACACATGAAAGGATGCTCAACATCACTAATCATTAGAGAAATGCAAATCAAAACTGCAATGAGGTATCACCTCACACCAGTCAGAATGGCCATCATCATAAAATCTACAAACAATAAATGCTGGAGAGGGTGTGGAGAAAAGGGAAACCTCTTGCACTGTTGGTGAGAATGTAAATTGTTACAGCCACTATGGAGAACAGTATGGAGGTTCCTTAAAAACTAAGACTAGAACTGCTGTACGACCCAGCAATCCCACTACTGGGCATATACACTGAGAAAACCATAATTCAAAAAGTGTCATGTACCACAATATTCATTGCAGCTCTATTTACAGTAGCCAGGACATGGAAGCAACCTAAGTGTCCATCGACAGATGAATTGATAAAGAAGATGTGGCACATATATACAATGGAATATTACTCAGCCATAAAAAGGAACAAAATTGAGTTACTTATACTGAGGTGGATGGACCTAGAGTCTGTCATACAGAGTGAAGTAAGTCAGAAAGAGAAAAACAGATACTGTATGCTAACACATATATATGAAATCTAAAAAAAAAAAAAATGGTTCTGAAGAACCTAGTGGTAGGACAGGAATAAAGATGCAGACATACAGAATGGACTTGAGGACACGGGGAGGGGGAAGGGTAAGCTGGGATGAAGTGAGAGTGTGGCATGGACATATATACACTACCAAATATAAAACCAATAGCTAGTGGGAAGCAGCTGCATAACACAGGGAGATCAGCTCGGTGCTTTGTTACCACCTACAGGGGTAGGATAGGGACAGTCGGAGGGAGACACAAGGGGAAGGAGATATGGGGATATATGTATATGCAAAGCTGATTCACTTTGTTACAAAGCAGAAACTAACAAAAAGAAAAAAGACAAAAAAATATGACTATTAAAAATCCCCGGAACTCCCCTGGTGGTGCAGTGGTTAAACTGCGAGTTCCCAATGCAGGGGGCCTGGGGTCGATCCCTGGTCAGGAAACTAGATCCCACATGCATGCTGCAACTAAGAGTTTTCATGCCACAACTAAGGAGCCCGCCTGCCACAAATAAGACCCGGTGCAGGGGCTTCCCTGGTGGCGCAGTGGTTGAGAATCTGCCTGCCAATGCAGGGAACGTGGGTTCGAGCCCTGGTCTGGGAAGATCCCACATGCCGTGGAGCAGCTGGGCCCGTGAGCCACAATTACTGAGCCTGCGCGTCTGGAGTCTGTGCTCGGCAACAAGAGAGGCCACGATAGTGAGAGGCCCGCGCACAGGGTTGAAGAGTGGCCCCCGCTTGCCACAACTAGAGAAAGCCTTTGCACAGAAACGAAGACCCAACACATCCATAAAAATAAATAAATTAATTTAAAAAAAAACAAAAAAACAAAAAAACCACAAATGAATGGGAAGACCGACCCAGTGTAACCAAATTAAATAAATAAATAAAATATTTAAAAAAAAAAATCCCCGCTGCCTAATGTAATATTAGATGAGTTTGAGATTTGGCTCAGGGCTCCCTGGAGTATTAAAGGGTCTCCTAGCCCCCAGCGCACGGGCTGTAGAAGAAGAGCCAGAGGACGTTACTGCATCCTGAGCCCAGTTACTCAACCCAGAGCAGGGCCCTGAAACTGATTTCAAATGGGAACGGATGCAGCTGAGGAGGACCAGGTCCTTTCAGACTAACAGTGAAGGGGAACATTTGTGTCACACCTTGCACACAAGGGTGACAAAGTCCCTATTTGCCTCTGAATCATTAAGTCAACAGGAGTAAGAGGGGGGTCTCATTCAGAATCCAGCAAGTCTCGCTTCCATAGCAGAATTCAGTCCCAAACGGGCACCACCTTGAGTAAGTCTGCCCTGGAGTTGGGTGTGACTTTCTCGGCTCTGTCTAATCCACACAGTCAGATGGGTGATGGAGCTGAAACGATCACCTCCGTGTCACAGTGAGACAGTTAGTACCGCAAGCCTTACAATTACAGGCTTATCTCCACTGGAAAGCAAAGCCATGTTTCGGGCACTGCACGTGCTAGAGGAAGCATTTCAGCAAAGCATTAGCTAAGCCTGCGTCCCTGGTGTGCAAAGGGAGACATGTCTGATGCACACAGGCGGGGGCTGTGGATAGAGGAGACTTCTGCTAATACGACTCTTTTTTTTTTTTTTTTTTTTTATTTATTTTTGGCTGTGTTGGGTCTTCGGTTCGTGCGAGGGCTTTCTCCAGTTGCGGCAAGCGGGGGCCACTCTTCATCGCGGTGCGGGGACCGCTCTTCATCGCGGTGCGCGGGCCTATCTCTATCGCGGCCCCTCCCGTCGCGGGGCACAGGCTCCAGACGCGCAGGCTCAGCAATTGTGGCTCACGGGCCCAGCTGCTCCGTGGCATGTGGGATCTTCCCAGACCAGGGCTCGAACCCGTGTCCCCTGCATTAGCAGGCAGATTCTCAACCACTGCGCCACCAGGGAAGCCCTAATACGACTCTTATGACAAAGCCGTGACAACTGGAAGGCAGAGATTAACATTACGTAAACATTTGTTTAATGAGAATAAATAAATATGCAACCTTGGTTTTCATTCTCCGCTCCTCACCCTAAGGATGGGACGATGCACACCAACTTTCTCATCCAGATGTCAACCTGCGTGGTCCTCCCTACGGCACGTTGCCATCGCTAAAGCTCCCCACAGCTCTGTGGTCCAGATGCCCCGAGAGACGGAAGCTGGTGTGGGCCCCTCTAGAGCATGCGTGTTCTCCCTCCTAGAATCAGCACTGGGCACCCCTATGTGCCCCAGAGTCTCCCCAGTGGTGTCACTTACCCTTTCTCCTGTCCTGTCAGGGTGGCCTTGTTTAGGGGAAATTGGAAAGAGAATATCATTCATGAGGTTTTTTGTGTCATACCGTCTCCTTTGTACCCTCGTGTTCTTTACACGTCTGCCAGAATCCGAAAGGATTACCAGCTTAGGGCACCTGCAGCCTAGACTCGGGTTCGAAGGTGTAAGTCTCAGCCACACTCTGTAGCATCTGGTCACTGGCTGCATCGCACAGTATCCTTTGCCTTATGAACACTTCTGGTTTCTATGACTGCATAACAAACATCCCCACACTTGGTGGCGTTAAGCAAAACCCATGTTATTAAGCTCGTGGATTCTATGGGCCAAGAATTTGGACACAGCACGGAGGACTGGCTTATCTCTGATCCCCCATGACTGGGGCCTCAGACAGGAAGATGGGAATGCCTGGAATCCTCTGCAGGTTCCCGCCCCTACACGGCTAGCCAGACTCAGAGGCTGGGCTCATCGGCATTTTCAGCCCCTGTGGCCTGTCCTTGGGACCTGCCTTCTCTGAGTGCCCTGAGACATTCCTCAGAGGAGCCATGGCCTTTTAAAGATCTCATCTCGGAGATTCTTCCACACTCTCTTGGTGGAAGGAGCCAGAGGGTCACCCAGGTTCAAGAGGGATAAATGTAGATCCCAGAGAAGACCAAAGTTGAAAGCTGTCCCTCTGTCATCTGAGCAGTTTATCAAAGTGCCTGTCCACTAGGATGGTGATGAATGGTCTCCTCTACTTAGCCTGGTGCATCCAGGGTGTGTGCCTGTTTCAAACTCAGGGTACAACACAGATTTGAGGGGTGAGGGTCTCTCTACCAATAATGCCACCTCCTGTCAGAACAGAAGGTTCCCCTGAGCTTTGACCGTGATAATTCTCAAGAAGGGATAGAAAGCTTTCACCAAGTTACATTAATTCTTTATTTTTTTCCCAACCTCTATTATCTGTCATATTGGAACAGGAAGATAATTGGCCAAAATCCCATATCTCACAGTTCTTTCCTCCTCAAGTTCTGGGGAAGACGGATGTGCTCCGATGACAGTGCCAAGCCAGTGATGTATATTTACTAGCTCAGAGCCCTGGCCCCAATCCCCATTACCTGAGCCAATCACTGACATGCTTCATTCTATCACAATGACCTGCTACTGGACTGTCTCCCCAGAGACTGCAAATTCCCCAGTGGCAACAGCACCTTGCATTTGGATCTGCACCCTCAGGGTGCAACCCTAGGACCTGCCATGAATTATCTGCTCAAAAAAGACTTTTCCCTGTGAAAAGCATTTACTCAGTGTGGCCAGCGTGAGGGAGGGGACACAGGTAGAACTTAGTGTTCTAGGGGCAGGGAGACCATGGTTTCAGAAGGGCAGGCAGGTCACACCACCCTGAGATTTCCCTGAGCTACTGGTAGGTTCCACATTATCAGGCATCCTGTCTCCATTCCACCCCAACTCTGGGACTACAGCATCCTCTGTCCCCTCCTCAGCCCACAGCCTCCAGTCAACTTCTCAAGGTTACTCAGAGCCTGGCCCCCAAGCATGAGGGTGTAAGATCAAGAAGCTTGCTGATGCAGTGAGAACTGCTGGAGATACCAGGAAGGAGCCACGAAGGGTTCAGGGAAAAGAAGGGGGTGCTTCCAAGTCCGTATCCAGGTGGGCCAAGCAAAAGCAGCATGGAGACCTTCCCTATCACTGGCAGTTAACTAGTTTTGCCCGGAAGTGTCTCTGTGCAGAAGAAGTACTAACCTCTTTTCGAAGGTGGTGGATATGATGCTGGGGAGGTTACCTATCTCATCCAAATCACAGAGGCTCTGTGAGAACAGTGTGGGCAGCTGAGGTCTGGGGAGAGGGAGCACAGGTGGTGACCAAGGCCAGCTCCGCTACCAGCCTCTAGGTGACCTGGGACGTGTCACTGCAGCCTCTGTGACTCAGCCTCCTCAAGGGCAGAACCTCAAGGAATTATGACGGGGACAAGTGACAGTGGTGAACAAGGTTGGCACTGAGGGCACCTTTTACCAAAGTCAGCCCCAAAGTTAATGCAGCTAATGTTCCGGGGCTGGACCCAGGTATCATCCACTCCCCGCAGCACTCCCTGGGGCAGGAATTAATAATGCCTGGGGCTGCTAAACCCGGAGCTGGAGCCCTTCCCGTGCAAGAAAGTGCCGCTCAGGGAAGATCACGGTGGGGAGGCCAGAGGCGTGGTGTTGGGCTAAGTGCACACCAAAGCCCACGGAGCTTGCTCACGGTGAAGCTATCCCCCGCTCTCCATGACACAGGACGTACTTACTATTCCGTAATCACAACTCCCCATCTTCAGATAATATTGTCAGGCTTGGCGTGAGATGTTTAAGGAAACTGGGAAGGATATGAAAGGCATCGTACAGTCAGGCCATTCAGGATGGCTGTTCTCTTGCACTCTGTCCATCCCCTGCTAGACCAGTCCCTGCTTCTACACCTACTCACCTGACTACCCAATCCTCTTAACGACAGGGCTTAATCAGTAACAACCTCGGGGCTGGCCCCCTGCCTCAGCCGCTGGTTTTCTGGGTAACTGATGAGCCATCCTGACGTCACTTTTCCTTATAAATGGTAGCCTCCTTCCCCCTCAGGGAGTGAAGGTCACTGTCATGTCCTGCCTGCGGTTTGCTGTACTTGGTGGGGTCTCACTCCAGGACTTTTGCATCAGACGGGTAAGTTCCCCTGTCCAATAAACCATGGATGTCTCTGTCACTGTCTCCAGGCTCTTTCTTAGGTCTGCCAGCTGGGCAACTACAAGGCTTTCAGGACTGCGGTTGCAGCCCGACAGACATTTACAAATAAAAATACAAATAATAAAAATGTTTTCCTTTCATTTTCAAAAGTTATGGTTTATTTGATCTTTTCATTGACTACATTATTGGTCTTGTGTATTTATTTATTAATTTTTACTTTGTGATGTTTTGCTTAAAGTTTTTAAAACTTCACCCACCTGAAACAAAAATAAACCTCGGTTATCTGCCATATGCATTTTCAGGGACCCTCTCGGTCCCCCAGCACATCACACGAGGGTTTTACACTAGGGGTGCCTACTTACAAGTGTAAGCAACTACTGACTCATTTGTGCATAGTCAAATTTGTCCTTTGTAACTGTTTCCTTGTAATTATGTATGTTGCCGTGAAAAGCAGCTTTGATACTTTGCCTGTACTTTGGTCCAGGACTTGGTTGGGAAGACTGGGGACAGAAATGGCTGTTGCCAGGAGTCAGTGATATTTGTAAAAAGTACCCCCGACCCCTGTCCTTAGCCCTTAATGAAAGTTTGCCATGTTTGCTGTTTGTATCAACTGACTCAGAACTTTTTGCTCTTTTTTTCTTGCTTTCTTTTAGGAATTCTGTGGGTGAGTAGGCTGTGGGGTTGAAGGCAGGAACACCCTGCTGTTAGGAGCCAGAGAGGCTAATTCTTGAGGCCAGTCTCCCTGGCAACTGCCCACAGCCTTGACCTGTTTCCCCAAGGGCAGCAACTCACTTGCGGGCAAGGGTAATTTTTTTTTCAACTTTAACTTCCCAATTGTAAATGTTTGCTTGCTCTTTTCTCTTTTTTATAAAAGAAGTTTCTATTTGGAAAAGGAGCTTTGCAATTCTTGCTTTACTTGAGAAGAAATGACTAGGAAACCCCCTTTCTGCAGCCCTGCATAGATTACTGACGCTATGAATCTGCCCAGCATATCTTCTCCAGGGTTGTTATAGCTCTGAGATGAGAACTCTTGGCTGGAGAGGTTTCTGTCCTCTCTGGGGGGTCAGGGCCAGTGGCTAACAAAGCCTCTGGCTGCATGCCTCTCACTTTTCTCTCTGCAAAGAGTGTCCAATCAACCCTTCCCCCACCCAGAACTTTCTCTCAGTTCATCCTCATAAGGGTGCCGGGCCAGGAAACCCTCAGGCTTCTGCTTCCTTCCCTCCTTGAAGACTCTGCACACCCAGCTGGGCTGGTGGATGGAAAGGTGAGCTGCCCCCATTAGCACTGAGGCCCCTCCACCTTCCATGGCATCCAGGGATTTCCTTCTTTCCACCAACTCCTATTTCTCCCTAGGAGGGGGGTCAGGGTCCCCCTTCCCGGAAGCTGACGCCTAACAGAGATTCACATTTTAGTCTCATCCATGAGCTCCTCACTTGATTCCAAACAAGAGGTGACAGGTAGCGAGTGGGAAGAAATAAGCAAGAGGTGTTTGTGCCACAAACACTGCGACTGGCAGAGAATCCGAATTCCCGTAAAGGTAGCCGGGCCTACCTCGTTTTTCAATATTCTCCTTAAGGGAACTGTGTCTTTACAAGGATTGAAAGGAAGGTTACAGACGGACCCCGTCTCTTCCCACAGCAGCACATCGCGTGGTGGGCGAGGCCAGAGGGCTGCAGGTGCCGGCAGAGCCCCAGCCCAACAGCAGGACAGATGTGGGGAGGACTCCAGCCCAACAGCAGGACAGGCGGTGGTGGATTCAATCTCTCCACCCTGAAGGTAGGTGGTCTGTTCAGGCCTGGGTAGCAATGGGCACTGATCACCCTGATGGCACTAAGCAGATTCCTTAGATTCCCTTGTGTGTATGTGTCTTTCTAACCACCCAGCGGTGTTGGTAGCCATTCTGCAGGAGTTGAGGGAAACGACAGAGGAATTCTTTGCGGAGCTTCCTCAAGTTTCAGGTAAAGCTCTGGCTCTCGAATTCTCCCAGATGGAGTCCCTGACCTGGAGGCTGGTCCCTGTCACGACCAGCTGCCCCTCCTCTCGGATCCAAGAAGGGGTGGCGGGTGCTTCTGCAACACCCAGGGAGGGTCAGTGCCCTTGAGGTGACCACAAGAGGCCTGCTCTCTGCTCTGGGGGATGACGGGGCTGGGAGGTGGTCACTGCTAGGTGGCATGGCATGACAGGTCTTGCCCTCATGAGATGTGTAACCGGGATGGACCCGTGTCCATCAGCAAGTCATCACCCCAGCCCGACAGCAAGAAGGAATTCAGATGGAGGGAGAGCTCTGGCTGAGGAAGCAAGCCCTCTGGAGGGAGAGATGGCCAGGCTTGGAGGGAGGACGGGCTGGGCTTTGCCCGCAGAGGGGGCCTGTGGGGTGTTCCAGAAGCAGAGCAGACACACACCGTCAGGGGCTGCATCATGCCGAGGAGCTGGGTCCAGGCCGTGGGCGGCACCCCAGTGATGGCATTGCCCCAGGGGACGCCTTCGATGCCGACAGACTATGCGGAGACTGAGCCCACTCAACAGGCCCACACGCAGCGGTGACTCCACAGGGCACCCACTGATGCTTATTTCCAGGTGCTTCTCTGTCTTATTAGGCTCCCGTTTGCCAGTTAGTCATAACCTCACTGCTAAGCCAAGCAAGTCATTAAATTGCAGATGGAACCAAACTGGTGAGTGGTCACCATGTAGAAGAAACCCTACTCCTCAGTTTCAGCCCCATGTGGTCCTGGCAATGACAGGTTCCCACTGCTCCAGGACTTGCAGAATTTTAAAAACGGGAAGTCCTGTGTTCCTGGAAATCTCCCATCCAGTCCCCGCCAAGCTAGGTCAGTTGGTCGCCCTAACTTGGAAACGTTAAGATCCACCCACACTGGATGCAGAGGACATCAAAGCCAACCCCACAGAAGCCCTTGGGCTCAAATAAAGGAGCCTCATCCTGATGTTCCAGACACGGCCACCAGAGGGCAGCGGAGGATCATCGCTGTAACCTGGACTGGGGCTGCCAAGGTTAAATCCCACCTCTCAGGTCCAGGCCTCTTTTCTGGGTGGCATTATGGATTTCTATATACTTTTTTTCTAATGTAATGTCTTAGTCATAGTCTATCATCAGATATTTTAGGACTATGTTTAATGTTTAGAAGTGTGTTAGCACCACGCAATACTTACATCCCAGGTTCTCAAGCAGAGGTGGTCCACTGTGAGGACATTCTTGGCTGCAGTTATTATGGGCTGCTTTAAGATAGAAAACTGAATAGCAACAGTGAATACTGGGGAAATGTACTTTGCTCAGGAATAGTCCAGTTGTTGCAATATTTGACTGTCCATTTGGTTATTACAGAAAAATCCTTAACTGTTAAGTAGTGGTTGTTCCTGTAATAGTCTATTACCTGTGTTTCTACCTCTAGTGATGGGCTTTATGTGCTAGACCTTAATAGTCTTAAACCTGGGCAAGTGCATGGGTGCCTGTAAAAGAAACATGGTTTACAAGAATCAGGCACCATGATCAAGTGGGGTTTATCCCAGAGATGCAAGGATTCTTCAGTATAGGCAAATCAATTGATGTGATACACCACATTAACAAATTGAAGAATAAAAACCATATGGTCATCTTAATAGATGCAGAAACGGTTTTTTGACAAAATTCAGCATCCATTTATGATAAAAACTGTCCACAGGGTGGGTATAGAGGGAACCTACCTCAACATAGTAAAGACCATATAAGACAAACCCACAGCTAACCTCATACTCAATGGTGAAAAGCTGAAAGCATTTTCTCTAAGATCAGGAACAAGACAAGGATGCTGACTCTTGTCACTTTTATTCAACATAGTGTTGGAAGTCCTAGCCATAGCAATCAGACAAGAAAAAGAAAGAAAAGGAATCCAAATTGGAAAGGAAGAAGTAAAAATGTCACTGTTTGCAGATGACATGATACTATACTTAGAAAATCCTAAAGATGCTACCAGAAAACTACTAGATCTCATCAATGAATTCAGTAAAGTTGCAGGATACAAAATTAATATACAGAAATCTGTTGCATTTCTATACACTAACAACAAACTATCAGAAAGAGAAGTTAAGGAAACAATCTCATTTACCATTGCATCAAAAAGAATAAAGAACCTAGGAATAAACCTACATAAGGAGATGAAAGACCTTTACTTGGAAATCTGTAAGACACTGATGAAAGAAATTGAAGATGACACAAACAGATGGAAAGATATATCATGTTCTTGGAGTGGAAGAATCAATATTATTAAAATGACCATATTACCCAAGGCAATCTACAGATTTAATGCAGTCCCTAACAAAATACCAATGATATTTTTCACTGAACTAGAATAAATAATTTTAAAATCTGTATGGAAACACAAAAGACCCCAAATAACCAAAACAATCTTGAGAAAGAAGAACAGAGATGGAGGAATCACACTGCCTGACTTCAGACTATACTACAAAGCTATGGTAATCAAACTCGTATGGTACTGGCACAAAAACACACACATAGATCAGTGGGATAGAATAGAGAGCACAGAAATAAACCCATACACCCGTGGTCAATTAATCTACAACAGAGGAAGCAAGAATATACAGTGGAGAAAAGACAGTCTCTTCAATAAGTGGTGCTGGGAAAACTGGACAGTTACATGTAAAAGAATGAAATTAGAACATTTTCTTACACCATATACAAAAATAAACTCAAAATGGATTAAAAACCTAAACGTAAGACCAGAAACTATAAAACATAGTCAATACACTGTTTGTCATAAATCTTAGTAATATTTTTTTGAGTGTCTCCTAAGGCACGGGAAGCAAAAACAAAAAACAAACAAATGAGATCTAATTAAACTTAAAAGCTTTTGCACAGCAAAGGAAAGCATCAACAAAATGAAAAGACAACCTAAAGAATGGGAGAAAATATTTTTAAATGATGTGACCAATTAAGGGTTAATATCCAAAAATATATCAACAGCTCACACAACTCAACATTAAAAAACAAACAACCTGATTTAAAAATTGGCAAAATAACTAAATAGACATTTTTTCAAAGAGGCCAGATGGCCAACAGGCACGTGAGAAGCTCAGTATCACAAATCATCAGGGAGATGCAAATCAAAACCACAATGAGATATCACTTCACACCTGTTAGAATGGCCTCATCAAAAAGAACACATATAACAAATGTTGACAAGGATGTGTAGAAAAGGGAACCCTCATATGTAAATGTAAATTTGTACAACCACTATGAAAAACAGTATGGAGAATCTCTAAAAAACTATAAATAAAACTACCATATGACTCAACAATTCCACTTCTGGGCATATATCTGAAAAAAACCCTGAAAACATTAATTTAAAATGACACATGCACCCCAATGTTCATAGTAACATTATTTACAATTACCAAGATATGGAAGCAACCTTAGTGTCCATCAACAGATAAAAGGATAAAGAAGATATGGTATCTCTCTGCCATGGAATACCACTCAGCCATAAAAAAGAATAAGATTTGCCATTGGCAGCAACACAGATGGACTTGGAGCATATTATGCTAAGTGAAATAAGTCAGACAGAGAAAGACAAATACTGTATGATATCATTTATATGTGGAACCTAAAAAAGTAAAACAAACTAGTGACTATGACAAAAAAGAAACTGACTCACAGATATAGAGAACAAACTAGTGGTTTACCAGTGGAGAGAGGGAAAGAGGAAGGGGCTAGATAGGGGTAAGGCAATGACGTATCACCTCACACCAGTCAGGACGGGCATCATCAAAAAATCTACAAACAATAAATGCTGGAGAGGGTGTGGAGAAAAGGGAACCCTCATACACTGTTGGTGGGAATGTAAATTGATATAGACACTATGGAGAACAGTATGGAGGTTCCTTAAAATACTAAAAAGAGAGTTACCATATGACCCAGTGATCCCACTACTGGGCATATACCCAGAGAAAACTATAACTATAAAGGAGTCATGTACCACAATGTTCACTGCAGCTGTATTTACAATAGCCAGGACATGGAAGCAACTTAAGTGCCCATCAACATATGAATGGATAAAAAAGATGTGGTACATATATACAATGGAATATTACTCAGCCATAAAACGAAATGAAATTGAGTTATTTGTAGTGAGGTGGATGGACCTAGAGTCTGTCGTACAGAGTGAAGTAAGTCAGAAAGGGAAAAACAAATACCATATGCTAACACATATATATGGAATCTTAAAAGAGAAAAAAAATGGTTCTCAAGAACCTAAGGGCAGGACAGGAATAAAAACTCAGATATAGAGAATGGACTTGAGGACATGGGGAGGGGGAAGGGTAAGCTGGGACGAAATGAGAGAGTGACATGGGCATATATCCACTACCAAATGTAAAATAGATAGCTAGTGGGAAGCAGCCCCATAGCACAGCTCGGTGTGCTTTGTCAGCTCGGTGCTTTGTGACCACCCAGAGGGGTGGGATAGGGAGGGTGGGAGGGAGATGCAAGAGGGAGGGGATATGGGTATATATGTGTACATATAGCTGATTCACTTTGTAATACAGCAGAAACTAATACAGCAATGTAAAGCAATTATACTCCAATAAAGATGTTAAAAAAAAAAGAGATAGGGGTAAGGGATTAAGGGGTACAAACTATTATGTATAAATTAAGCTACCAGGATATATTGCACAACATGGGGAATATAGCCAATATTTTATAATACCTATAAATGGAGTATAACTTTTAAAATTGTGAATAACTATGTTGTACACCTGTAACATATAATATTGTATAGCAACTATAAATCAACAAAAAAACTAAAAAACTTAAAATAACTTACCTCTAAAAAAAAGAAACATGGTTTACCTGCACAACACTGATCAATTTTGAGAGATCATTAATGTCCTTGAAGTGGTTTTGTGGGTATAAACAGATGATGACAATCTGAATTACTCCCTCTCATTCTCGCAATGAAATTGTCTACTTAATCTATCAAGTCATGTTCATGCCCTGAGTTTATATACTTGTATCTATCAATAAACATTGTGATTCTCAGGAAAAAAAAGGAAGATGCCACGTTTGTGTCTATGAGATGTCCACAAAGTCAAATCAGATATTTTTCAGAATAAAGTCTTCACTAAAATTGTTTTTTTATTATATTTGAAGGGTGAAGACTTCTGGTAGTTTAGCGGAAAAGACATCCTGTGATTTTGGAAGAGATAAAAGTACATGACATATTTTCATCTGGAATGTGGAGAAGAAGGCAGGGCCTTAGAATGTCCGGATGGTTTACAGTTGGGAGAGTCCCGAGGTTATTTGCTTAGGCTGCTCCACTCTCTGGGGCGGAGACGTCTTGTGGAGCAGGAGGTGACCAGCAGGGCGGGATGCCAGCCTTCGGCTGGGTCCACAGCAGCCTCGATACCATCCTGTGCACTTCCACAGGTCCCTTCTCCTGTCCTGAGACCTGCAGGGAGGCAGGTGCTAACAGCTCCATGTCACAGGGGAGAAGCTGAGGTCAGGGCAGCACCAGGAATGGGCGTCTGGCCTGGGCTTCTTCTCTGTCCTTCTGGGCCCGCACAGCTCTCTGAGGACACCCCTCCTGCAGCACACACCTGCAGGGCCAGCCCTCAGGCCCAGGGAGCTCCAGGTGAGCTTGCAGAGAGCAGTGCAAACTAGCTAAAAACTGGGAATCAATCCCACAAGTTCTGGAGGCTGTGGGTTCCTATAATTTCACTCATTGTTTCCACAGTAGTGCCTGCCATGTAGTAGGCACTTAAGAACCTTTGTCGGGTGAATAATTATCCCAACGGACTGGTTCTCAAGAATAGGGTCCCAAGAAGGGTTTAGTCTTTGTTTTATTCCCTAAGCACTTTAAATGATATAACACTCTTCTTAGTTTCCTAGGGCTGTTGTAACAGATTGCCATAATCTGCATGGCTTAAACAACAGAACTGTGCTCCTTCACAGTTTTGGAGGCCAGAAGTCCAAAATCAAGGTGTGGGCAGGGCCACACTCTCCCCAAAGGCTTTAGGGGAGGGTCCCTCCTTGCCTCTTCCAGCTGCTGGTGTTGCTGGCAATTCTTAGCACTCCTTGGCTTGTGGCAGCATCACTCCAATCTCTACTTCCATTTTCACAGGTCACTCTCTTCCTTCCCTGTGTCCAAATCTGTCTTTCATAAGGCCACTGTCATTGGATTAATCCCGCTTTGATCCAGTATGATCTCACCTCAATCCTTACCCTAGTTACATCTGCAAAGACCCTATTTCCAAATAAGGTCATGTTCTGAGGTTCCAGGGGGTGTGAATTTTGGGGGCTCGCTGTTCACTACACTGCATACATCAGAACAACAGCACCTGTCGGCGCTGACATGGCAGTCCCTATGTTATGTGCTCTGCTTGTTTTCATATTTTATTCTCAGCACCACCCAACGAGGCAGGTACTACTATTATCATTCCCATTTTACATGTAGAAAAACTGAGGCAAGTTATGTAATTTGTCTGAGGTCTCAGAGATAAAGGTTGCAAACCCAGAGCTAGAATCCAAGTAGACATGAGACATTTGACCCTTGGGAGCACCTGGTGAAGCTGCCCAGGTGATGCCCTGTCTGGGATGATTCTCCAACACTCAGCTCTGCTGGGAAATACGCTAAGACACCTTTAACGAATCATTAGAACTAACTGAAATTTTATTTTTTCTGACTACTTTAAAAATTCTGGAATGTCCAGAAAATGAATATGGGAAAAGAACAAAGCCAGCTGTTGACATCCAGATGTCCATCCCCCTCTGTAAAATTCTTGGCCTGCCACACACCAGAGGGAGTTCTCACTAATCTTAGATCCCTCAACATGCCAAAAATGAGATCTTCATAACCTTCCAGGCTATAATTTTGAGGGGCACAAGGGAGGACAAAGCACATGATGCAGAAATTTAGGTCCTCACCGATCTCTTAGCCGGGGTGTTCACAGAACACTTAGGTGGCACATGTGGCCCCAGAGAGCACCCCTAGTTCACAGGCACTGTGGTGTCACACCTAAAACTAAGCCTTAGTATTAGGGACTGCCTTAACATCTGATGAAACTGGGAGGGACTTGGATGTTCTCACCACAAGCCCCCTCCCCACTCTGCTCCCTGGACACAGTGCCTTAGTCCGCACCTCCCCCTTCCCCCGACCAAGGGAGCAGACACTGTGCCTGCATCTCCCTTCAGGGTGGGTGTCAGGCCCTGCCAGCCTGTGAAATTATGAAACAAGTCAATCACATCTTCCTTCAGGAACCAGAGGTCACCTCACCCTCTCGTTACTACAAAGCCGGCCCCCCACCTACCCTGACGATTTCCTCTGTTCTGAGTACAACCTCCGTGAGGCCCTGGGTAGCCTGTGACTTGCGATATCTTCCACCCTGGGGGTTGTGAGTATAAGTGACTAATAAGCTGACACTAATCTCGTCTGTCCAGTGTTGTGGGTAGAGTGTTTGGCTGTCCCCATAACCCTGGGGCAGGAATCCTTCCCTCACTGAGGGGGTGAAGAGAGATAGCCACAGGGAGAAACATCTACAACACGATGTGGGAAAACATGAGACAAGAGACAAATGTGTGAAGCTGAAGGAAAGCAGAGAAACAAACAGTTTTCCCTGGAGCAGAGCTTAGAGAAGATACCAAGAGGTGGACCCTGGGCAGATGCAGCGCTGGAGGGACATTTGGGTCACGGGACAACGTAGGCATGGCTGTGACAACCAGCAGGGAGCTCGGGACACTCCATCTCACTCCTCAGCTCTTGAATCCAGACTCCAGCACTACTGTTCACTGGACACCGTGTGGATACCTTCTGAACAGGAGCTGCAGAGGTCACTGTAGGTGGAAGGGAGGTGTTTAAAGAGGCTCCGACTCTGACAGAGGAGAAATGTCTGCCTGTTGCCAGCTGTAGGGTGCCCTGGCCTTACCTGTAATCAAGAAATGGTACATGGTAAGGACTTACCTGAAATACTGCCTCCAGGTACTTTAGTGGATGGTATTACTCACTGGATTCGCAGTAGCTTCTTGGGGGCTTTGGTTGCATGGACACATTTTTGACAGAGCTGTAGAGGTAACTTTTAAAAACCCATATGAAATATACACTACCCTGATGAGGGTGAGGCGATTGCAATCTGGCAAAGGTTTTTTAAACAAATGGAAATGCAAGCCAAGGAGTGCACTGTCAGGAGGCAAGAGCAGCGAGCTGGATAAATCTCAAGCGTGCAAGCTAAAGGGCATCCTGTTAATATAACAAAAGAGCCAGAGTTCAAGGGGATCATATAACTGTCACCTCAAAAAAGGCAAGACTTGATTCATGAATGAGTCAGGATATGAATCCTTGATTCATATTCAATGCATGACATTTGTTCATGTTTCTGTGCCAATAATTTTAATTTAATAAGCCCATGTGTCAGGGGCCACTCAGATATGTTACAGCTGCAGCCTCCCCCTCCCTTATGCTTTGGAAAGTCCAGCTCCCTGGCTGGTTCCTCCCTCCAGCATCTACAGGGACATTCTGGGCTTGTATTTGCTGTATGCATGTGCCTTTCTAATGGGGCACAGGGGTACCTCCTCAGGTCACGCCAGCTGTAATGGCCCAAACGTAGCCTTCAAGACTCTATGAGCATGGCCTTCAGTGACTTTGGGGACATTCCCATGCAGTGGAGAAAAATGCTGAGAACAGGAAAAATACAGGAAGCAAATATATAGGTTACCTGAATTTGAGGCTAAAAATCAAAATCACTCAAATACAACAATGAACTTAAGCATGACAAGGACAATTTTCTGATTATGAATCGTTTTACAAAAGAGTATACAGTAAAAGGGAGATAATAGGTCATTTTTAATCCCACATAAGGAAGAGTATTGAAGAGGAATTAATATTAGGTCTCCTAATTAATTAATATCAATGGGGACTTACATACAACAAAGAGGTAGTGACTTTAACATAAATTCTTTTTTCTCCCTAGTCAAACAAAGAAAGACACTTGGCTAGGATTAGGAAAAATATGTTCCAAAATACCATCCAAGATTTGTATCCTTAAGTAAATGGGTATGAAAACGTCAAAGGAGAAGAAAGAATGAGATGACACTATAAGGTCTGGAACCTCTAAAAGGAAAGACACTGATAGAACCAGTCATTTGTTGAAACTGTGCCAACTTTCTGAACACCAGGCCATTGACATTTGGCAGGACCCATTCAACTGTCCCTAGATATCAATTTCTGAGCAGGTTTTGTTTTGTTTTGTTTTGTTTTTTAACTCAGTAATGTATGAAAGGACTGAAGATCTTGACAATAACCGAGCCCAGCGTACAGTGAGAACTCAATGTCCTTTATCACAGGCACCCTCAGCCAAGATGGCGCTGCCCTTGTCAGCATCAACACGGACCTGGGCATTGAGTTCTGATGCATGCAGTTCCGTAGACCAGTGTGGACTCTCAGAGTTCTCTAGAGGTCCAGTCTTCCAGATCCAAATCCTCTCTGGGCCCACATCGTGTTTCTCCATGTTATCTGGGAAGCACTGCTTTGTTTCTTTGATTTATAGTTTTTTATTGTCCTATGAGAGTTTTCCATGTATGCATTTTCAATTCCTCAAAACATTCTCAATACAACCCATAAGTATTTATTGATTTCCCCCTTTCAATTAACAGACTTCTTAAAATGTTGTTCCCATTTAACTAGGAATGGCTATTTTGTGATGCCCTGACCTTGCCTTTCTCTCTCTTTAACCTGAACAGCCTGCCCACCATCAGTTCACTGAACTTGCACCGAAGATGCACGTACCATTTCCCAGACACCAAGAAGACAGAGCCCACGATCTGATGGCTTAGGGACTTCCTCTTGGAGGCTGGCTTCCTATACGGGGAGTTTCAACAGACAGTGTCTGATATGCCAAGAGCTGGGTGTAAGAAGGTGAGAGAGTAGTGTGTCCAGTTTCCCACAAAGGAGGGGTAACTGGATAAAAGGAATTGAGTTTTGAGGGATAAGTCATCTTGGCCAGAGGAAGAAAATAAAAGTCATATTTTAGACAGAAGGGGCAGCTGAGCAGACGTGTATGGACAAACACAAGAGCACACTTATGTTTGGTAAATATTCACTACCGTGGAAAGACGTGAGGTGAGGGGAGGTGGGGTGGAAGACAGAGAGTCAGATGGAGCTTGTGAGAAGGCCGTCTTCAGCCTCTGGGGCTTTGAGCTTCTGTCTGTAGCAGGAGAGAGAGGTCAAAGTGGGATTACAGTATATGCACATCCAGTCAAGTGAGAAACCCCTTGACCTTTCAGACTAATGAGACAGTAGTTTCCTTTGTTGGCATAAGCTATTCTGAGTTGTCTTCTGTGATCTGCAACTAACACAAACGGGAAGCCACGGAAGCATTTGATGGGGGTAGGGACGTGGTCCCCCTGCATCTTAGAGCTGTCTTTAGCTGCCGTTGGAGGATCAGGGATGGGAGGGGATGGGGGATTCAGGACATGGAGCGGAGATTACTGCAATGAGCCCAGTAGAGTAGGCTCTAACATAGGACAGGAAGAGAGAAAGTTTAGAGAAAGAACAGCCAAAGGTCGAGCCCAATTAAACATGGAGGAAGTTTGTTGAGAATGACCCCGAGTTTCTGATGTTGGTGAGTAGCAGAGTGAAGGATCAGCTCTGGGAGAAGGTGGACCTGCTTGGTCTTTATTATTTGGAGTTTGAGTTATTGTTGGAGATTTAGGGTCGCAATAAATAATATACCTCTGCTTGAGGGTTCAATTCAGAGATAAACCGAGGGTCAGTTAATTAGAGAGGCAAGTGTGAGATTTATTATTGAAAAGATCTCTACAGGAAGATGGAGCTTAGGAGGACGGTTCATTGGGCCTATCAGTATACCCCTCTGCTCTGCATGGCCTAGAAAAGGTGAGAACTCAGAAACTGTGCAGACACATCAGCCCTGAAGGAGGACCCAGAAGAGCTGAAGCCCCACGCTGTCTATTGCTTCTGCCCAAACTCACCCATCAGGAGTGAGAGAAGAGGACAAGAGAGGTGAGGAGTGGTGTTATAAAGGCAGTTCTGCCACAGCAGACCCAGGAGTAGGGTGAGTGTTGCTGCCAGGAGACCTCTTACAACCTGTAAGTGAAGCACCCAGCAGGTCCTTCCAAGCCTGTGTCCGATGTTCACGGGGGAGATCCCAGGGCATGAAAGATGCACACGTGTGTGCTGGATACACATGAAATGAAATCTCAGGAAGGCATGGGCTGCCCCAGGGAGAGACTTTGCTTAGGAGACAGCAGTGGCCTGCAGTGGCCCAAGGATGATGGATCCCTAAGTATCACCACTGAAGAACTCTTTAATGAGACAAAACAGTGACTTCCAAGGAGAGCTAGCAAAGAGGAGTGTCCCAAATGCCAAATGTTATACTCTGTAAAGAAGTCCATTAGGATATGCAATGAAAACTGTCCTTAGGTTTCAGCAATATGGGCATCACACATGAAATTCAGAGAAATAGCCAGGGCAGGATTCCCATGTTGGTCAGGCTGTAGTATCGAGGGGGGCTACCTCCTGATCACTAAGTTGAACAGGGCCATTTCCTGTTGGGATCCCAAGTGCAAACGAAGCAGCATGACTCTGGGTGTTGCCTGCTGAATTCTCACTAGTGTAGCTCAGAGGGGAGGCTGAGTGTAATCACCTCAGAGCCCCTATGTTTTCAGCCAGAGGTTTTCAATCTGTGCTCCTGGGAACCTTGAGGTTTCAGGGATCCCTTAGAGCCAGCAAACGGTCGGCTTACCCCTACTCCAATGCAAGTGTCTCTGAACATTACAGCTCTACCTTTTCATCACATACCTGATACTCCACTTGAATGGCAGGGTCCCAATTTTCCTTAAAGTTTGAAAAGTTCTGTTAAAGACTAATAAAATGACATCTAAATTTACGCTACATTTTTTGTTTCATCTTGTTTTTATTCTTTGTAAATACACTAAATTAAAATACACACTGGAAAGATCAATGCTGAAAACACAAGGGTCAAAAACACTCATGAAATTATGGTTTGGCATTGAGTTGGGAGGGTATATGCATTTGTAGAAAAGATTGGATTTTGGCTGCAAGTTAAAAAACAATCCACACAAAGGACCTGTATCTTTACTGCTAAGCATAAGCTGAAATCATCTAAATATTACTCAAATTATCTGCCAAGGATATTTTTTATCGACTAAAATGTATATTTTCCTGCATATTTTTACATTTAATGGTGCATTTAATTATTTGATCTGTAAGATGTTTTCTGGATAGTACAAAGGTATTTTGCTGTATAAAATATGGGGTTGTGACAGAGATACTTCTTTAGAATTTTACTTGAGATATAAATAAGCTGCTCTTCACCTTGGTCTCATCAAGCTGCCTGTGACCAGAGGGAAGAGAAGGGACAGCAGGATAAAGGCAGGAGTCCTGAGGAGGGGGCTGGGAGGAACTTGGATTCAGCTAAAGGAAGTAAACAATGCAGAGGGTGAAGGCTACAGTTTGATTCTTCAAGAAAAGAAGTTCCCTTTTTCAACTGTGTTTATGGAAGAGTCAGTCAGTTGAGTCCTGGCCCTCCTTATATTCCAGAAAAACACCTTGATCGACAACCCAGTTTATGTAGCTTAGGAGAGGTCTCCTATCTATTGTAACTGGTTTTGTTTTGTTTCATTTTTGACCCTGTCTCTTTCTCCAATACTTACTGGAATCAAATGCTTAAGAAGCCCAAGCAGGCTGCTTATCCAGGGACCTGCAAGGATAATTTAGAAAACTGGTAAACTGGCATTTCCTTCAGTGGAGAAAAATCTAATGGAAGAAGAACAGTTGGCAGATGGGTCATAGAAGAACCAGCCAGAAGGTTCTAAAGAAGAAGGAGCTTAGTGGGATGGGATCCACCCCAAAACACCAAGCCCCATGGACTCTGCTCCTGGCAGGTGAACCTTGAATGATCTCTATTTCTTCTGGGTTCTCTCAAGTCTTCCTGTCTAAATGGTTCAAGCAGCAATGAAAGAGCTATGGAATTCAAGGAATGTTGTGTCTCCCATCGCTTCCTGGTGACTCTTAGAAGACTTGGTCATTCCACCTAGAGGGGTGGGATAGAGAGGGTGGGAGGGAGATGCAAGAGGGAGGAGATATGGGGATATATGTATATGTATAGCTGATTCACTTTGTTATAAAGCAGAAACTAACACACCATTGTAAAGCAATTATACTCCAATAAAGATGTTAAAAAAAAAAAAGAAGATTGGGTCATTATAGCAAAAGAATTTGCTCTCTAACAGTTTCAAACAATCTTTTTCCACTGCATTTGCCATCACATGTTGATTCTTTTCCAGAATTTAAATATCAGACGAAGAAAAAGGGGCGAGGGAGATAGCAAGAGCATGCCCGGAGCACTAATATGCAACGGTGCATTTATTTCCACACCACATGAAGGAAGGCTGGCCCTATCACTGCCTTATATGTGCAGTCCTTTAATGAATTCAAATACCTTGTGCTTTGAAAAACTAAGACATTAACATGTGTTGAGTTTCACATGTGATTTATCTCATTCCTACAACCACCCTATGCGACAGGTATTCCTATTCTCATTTTAAGGTGAGAAAACCAAGAACTAGCAAGGTGAGTGACTTCTTAGCATCAAGTGGCAGAGATAGGTCTGAAGCAGATTTGGGACTAACAGCTAGACAGGCCAAAAAGCAAGAACAGTCAGTAGGTAAAAAGTGAGGGGGAAGGGTAAGCTGGGACGAAGTGAGAGAGTGGCATGGACATACATACACTACCAAATGTAAAATAGCTAGCTAGTGGGAAGCAGCCATATAGCACAGGGAGATCAGCTTGGTGCTTTCTGACCACCTAGAGGGGGTGGGATAGGGAGGGTGGGAGGGAGATGCAAGGGGGAGGAGATATGGGGATATATGTATATGTATAGCTGATTCACTTTGTTATACAGAAGAAATTAACACACCTTTGTAAAGCAATTATACTCCAATAAAGATGTTAAAAAAAAAAGTGATTTGCTAACAAATATGAGGACATAATCATGTTCTCTTTAATAGAACCATCAAACCGCAAAGCGGAGCCAATTTACTCTGCTTCTTTTGTGTTGTCTTATTTCCCTGGGAATACAGAGTAATCTGTACATGTTTATCATCCCATTATTATTAACTTGAGTGAGGAGGATGGCTTCCAAGTGTTTCCCATGGCTTTCCACATTTTAAACCCACAGAGCCGAGCTTAGAGCAACTTTAAAATGTTAGCATTTGAAACCGATGTGTATTAAGACAAGAATGATGAGTGCATAAACTGTTCGGAATGAAATTTCAAAATTCAGCACGCGCCCCTTGAAGAACAACAAACACGCTGACCAGTCCGGCGATTGTATGCGGGATCTCAGTGCCAAGCACTCCATTATGCAAAAGTAGGTTCTCCCCAAGTGCTCTTTTTGATAAGGAAAACAGTGCAGATTTTGCCAAATTAAATCTGTCCTGTGTAAGGGAGGCTCTTCTTGCTGAGTTGAGAACTATCTAAAGAGAATAATAAAAGCACATATCCAAGTCCAGAGGGAAATAAAAGTATGGAGTTTTCCTGATTGCAATAAAACATTTAGGCCTGGCTAACCTTCCGTGACCAGGACTAGATGGGATTGCACAGCTTCTCTGATTTGTGTCCATCCCAAAGACCGAAAATGGCGCCCTGGTCCTCATCACGCAAAAGACAGGAAAGGGAGTCTTCGAGATGTTTGGAAACTCGTTTACAGAATCTATATAATAGAGCTCCCTAATTTCTAATCAAGCATGAAATTAAAATGCCTTTTTTCTCCTTCTAACTACCTCCCTGCTCTGTTTATAACAGAAGGAGATGGAACGATTCATGGGCTTCCACTTTGGTGATCAATAACTTTTAAAAATTGGAGATTTTAAAAAAAGATTTCTGGGCCTTAGCCTCATGGATTCTCATTGGCAGATCAGGTGGGCCTCCAAATGTGGTTTCTGAGGTGTTTTCTAGTTTTAATATGCACTGCTTCTTTTTTATTATAATCTTTCATTCATTTATTTTCCTTGCTAGTCAATGTTTATTCACCAGGCCCACTCAGTTTGATATTTTCCCTGTTAGCTCAGCCATCATAATTCAGTTGACCTTTGCTCATTAGACGTATTTTCTAACCATTTGATTATTTTCACTGCTCTCATGTGAATTTTCTAAAATTCCCAACCCCTTTAAAAATATTATTACATAAATCATATTATGATTATGATAATATTTCCAGAAGTGATATTTACCATTGTCAGACTGATAGCTCATATACATATATATATATATATATATATACACACACACACACACACACACATATATCACATATATATATATATATATATATATATATATATATATATATATATATATATATATATATATATAATTATCTCTGTTAAGTTACTCCGGGGAAATAACAACAAGCTATTTTTCCACTGACTCAATACTGTCTACTCTATAGTAGGTTTATTGCTACTATCATCTTTCCAGAAGTTGTCTCTTTATCCCCAGTTTCCCTGTGAAGAAGAGTTTCACTAGGATATTGCACTGTCTGGGGAAGGGGGTTTGTAGGTTGGAAGAAATGTGATTTAGTGCATTTTGAAGTATACTGTGCATCCCCATGAGACTAATAGATCTGTTATAAATAATTCCTCTTAGTTTCCTTGTCAGAAAAGGGTTAGTTCATCCCAAATGAGTATGGCTGTCCTAGGTCTATTGCTGTAGAGCTGGAGATGCAGTATCAAGCTGGTGAAGGTGTTTATTAGTTTATTTGGGAGATGCAACTGCTGACCGCAGATTAATTCACTTGCGCCAGGCCTACTGCACATGCTGAGTGCTGTTTGGTTAGTGAACTGGGTCTCATGTCAGTGCCTCCTGGTGCTAAGTTAATTGTCTGCTGGTGGTGGGAGCTTACACAGTTAGTCTCTGAGGAACTAGTGCAGATCGTGTGTTTGCACCTGGCGTCAGCTGGGAGAACTTTCATCGTCTAACTGTAGCTTCGTGGCTGGAATTTTTCAGCCACCACAACACAAAAGGTGAAATATATGGAATATTGTCTCTAGGCATTAACGAAGTAGAACTGGAGAGGGTCTATGATCTGAACAGAATCAGAAAGTGGTTCAGATCCCACTCATGGAGCAATCTCCTGTCACACACCTGGACCCGTGTGGCCAGCCAGGAGGTTTCCCACTTCTCCTGCAAAACGTAAATAGAAATCAAAGTTGACAAAGTACGTGGTATTGTGCGTGCGTGCATTTTAATCTACATTTAAGCCGTTCAGCTCATTCTGGCCACCGCCCCTTGGCTCTGTCTCCACGATGCATACGTGTGCCTGCTTATTTTGGGCTGTTGGTCAAAATCATGTTCTCCTTGACTGAAGATTCTTTCCGTGTCTCTACTTTGAGTGATATATCGTAATCCTATCCGTATTTCTCAACATAACTTTTTTATTATTATAAATAAACACCCAGGTGCCCCACTCTTCAGGACAACAGCTGGTCTAGAAGGAGCTGTCTACCTCCTCCTGGCACTTCTCACTCCCTCACCTGCAGGTACAATGCGGGGGGGGGGGGGTGCGGTCTGCCCTCTCGGAGTCGACACCCGGGTCCGCTCTCTCCTGAGGTGTCATCCTCTCCAGCAACTAGCCCCCATCCCCACTGCATTTCCCCAGGAGGAACAGCTCAGAACAGCAGCCTTCCTGACCTGTCACCCAGCTGTTCTAGGTGGGAGCAGAGCAAAGGGTGGACCGTGGTGAAGTCTTTTGCCTGAAGCAGTTTTGTCTCCCTTTAAAGTCCCTGCTATCTGAGTTATTTTATGCATGTTAATTTGTCCAATAAATCCTTATTGAGACTATTTGCAAGGCACCTTGATGGTTACGGATGAAGTTAATGAAGCTTCAGCATCAGCACCTAGCCCATCTGGCCCGTGGACCCGAGGATGGGCTCCAGAAATGCGTTGGTGTAATCATGTTTTAATGAAATTTGCCAAGGTAAGAATTAACTGAAATTGGGGTCAATTCCACCCCAATTACCCCTTTCCACATTCCCCTAGTGGCTGGGGATATTGATTGACCATGGACAATTAGGGATCTAGTCTATGGAGTTTCTTTAAAGATACATTTAACCTGTAACTTAACCTGATCTATTTAATGGCTTCATAGTCACTTCCCTGTGTAATTAAGTTACTGTTAGCTGTCCCTACCATCAGATCATGAGACACGTGCAAAGACCCAGGCCAGAGGTCCTGTGACAAGAAAATCTCCCACAGGTGTTGGCACCAGAGCCTGTGGTAACGGAGGAGAAAAGAGTTTCAAAACTGACAGCCTTAGAAGGTCGTTCATGGGAACGTCTTCCAATCCCCAGATGTGTAAAACTGTAAGCAGATTTCCTCATCGCAATGGATGTTCCCCCCATCAGACACATCCTCAGTAAAACAGCAATGACATTTAGAAATACATTCATAATTTTTTTTCCTTTTTGATGGAAATCTCCTGAAACAGAATTTATCAGTATCCTTGTGTTCGTAGAGCACACGCCCACTTCAGTGCTATAAATGGCAGGACCAACCCCATGTGAAGCTGCATGTTTTATGTTCAGCCGTAAAAATAAATTTTAAGCAAGTAACGTGAGGTAAAGGCTCAATTACCTTTCTAGTTTTTCTACGGAAAATCACAGTCATTTAAAAAGATGATCAAAAGTACTATACACCCCCAAATTACAGGAAAATAAAATAGTAGATCTGTAGCAGTTCACTCATTCATTCGTGAGTGTGTTTCACTTTAAATAATAATTTGTTGTTATTTACTTTTTCATTTGAAACAAGTATTCTTATTTGTACCATGTGTTGTAATCTTAAAACAAGCTTCAGATCTTGCAGAAGTCGAGTAAGAAAGACAGAATCCCTGCAGCTCCCTGCTTGTGTACCAGTTTGAGTGCACTGCTCTGTCCTGGCCTCATAATTCACGCGCCCTGAGTCCTGGATGCCAGGGGTTAAAAAGTGTCCTCACACTTTCCCTCTGTCTCTACATTCTGGCTCCTGTTGCCTCCACTCTTTGATCTGGTTTCAGGCCACCACCCCATTGCTCAGGAGTAGAAAAGTACCGGCTTGTTCTCCGGCACCCTGGTCAGAGTCTCTGAGCATCTTATATGATTACCCCATACTTCTGTTGGGTTTCTGTTAAGCGCCTCTTTCTGGACCTGGCAGGACTCACTTAGGCCCTCATCCCTGTTCAATCCCTGCACCCTGATGACGTTTTTCATATGCAAGTTTGGCAAGCTCATAACTTCATGCCATTGCCTGAAGCCAGGCTGGCCCCGCATCCCTCCACCTCATCGGTACTCTGCCCTTCACTGCAACTCCAAGCATGGCTAGTCCTGCCTCCATGGAACCCCTGGGATCACCTCCCAGCAACGTTTTCACACAAGGTGTTGGCCAGAGCTCCTGAAGATAGGGATTGGAATGTTTACTCAGCTATTAGAACAGATGATTTGTGTATGCATGCCAAAAAATGAGGGCATGACTTGCAAACCTGATACTAAGACTGTCTTTTCTTGTATCCTCACCCAGTGGCAAGGCCAGGGAGTGGAGACATACTGCCTCACTGATTTCTAAGTGCTAGAGGCTATGTTTATCCAAAAATCTGACAATTGCTGAGAGGATGAATTCATGTAGGTCAGTATTCCACACTGCTTCACAAACTTGGCCTGTACCTCTGGGATCATACCTCCAAACCTTGGTTATTATTCTTCTATGTACTCAGTTCTGCTCCAATCCTATATCTCCTTCCAGGCCATTCATGATCCTTACATGGGATCTGCTCTTCCAGGCTCCTCAATTTCCTGTCTCTGTAAATGTAGGCCCTTGTAATTCTACAGTACAGGCCTAAATCTTTCCACCTGGCATAGCTAGAATCCAACCCCAGGCAGCAAAGGAGAAACACTCTGCCCTTCCAGGGAGTCCCAATTCACAACAGCACGATAAAGTTAATCTCCATCCAGACCTTGGAAGCCCCCCCTTGTCTTATATTATGACACATATGTCACTATTTTTGCATTTGCACGCATCAACTGCTAATTCATGTCTGGGGTTTGTGCTTCCATAAATCAGAGCAAATCTCCATAAACTTAGGAATTGCTATTTCCTATGGAAATATACAGTAGCTGGGCCGGTGCAGAGCAAGAGGATTGTTCTAGAATCAAGCCTGATCCCAGTGAGGATTTAGACCTAGTGGGCATGGGAAGATATAGGCTCCGATTTTGCAATTTTTAAGTAGTGAGAAGGTAAACCATAGAAGGAAGATTGTGGAAGACTCGTGAGGCTGGTGCTTTAGATACATGGCAAGACCATATGGTCTTGCTCGATTCAGAGGACTGTATCCGGTTATAATACATTCCCAAGATGCAGTCTCTTCACTAGGGGAGGGGAAGATAGACAATAATAAACTATAGCTATTTACAAGTGAGCACTCATGGATATGGGTTGAAGAAATGTGTATAAACATTATGGATTGGAATGATTCCTTTTTGGAATAATGGTATTTTAACTTCTCCAGAATGCTGACTGATAGCTTCAGTATTGTGCAATTTAAAATAATAAATGGATTTTGCCCATTTCTTAATGATGCTTAAAATGATGCAGAAAACAATGCAAGAGCAATGGAAAGGAATAAACATGTTAGACTTAGACATGAAACATTCTGGCAGCTACACTGTGTTAGTAATTTTGACCTGCTGCCTTTGTCCACATGGATGACTTGGGTGGCTCAAGGCCACTGAGCCATGTGGCTTGAGTCGTTTCCCAGGGGGTATGATGGATCTGAACTGGTCCAGCCACAGTCTCCCACCCAGTCCCCCTTGTGACCAAAGGCATGTGTTTGTGAGAGAGCTGGATGTTTTCAGGGGTGAGATCGATGATGAAGGAACAAAGCAAAAAAGAAAAACGGCCAGCACAGCCATGAATCCCCAGCCGCTGGCTCCTCCGCAGTGTGTTCTGACCAACTAAGCAAACAGACTCTCGCCTGTAGCCTGAGAAAGAAGACTCGCTGGGGACCCCTGGCACCAGGACAGCTGTGTCCAGGAAGGCCTGTGTTGCTACACAGACTACCTAAAACCAAGATCTCAGGGAAACAAGGATCACAGCAGCTGCGAGCAAGAAACGTCCGACTTCTCTGCGGCATCACCTTGAGTATCGCAGGTATTAAAATGTGTCTTAAACATTCTTTTCTGAATCTTATCCTGTTCTTATAGTTTTCTAAAACTGTTTTAGGAAAACAGGAAAAGATCAAAACTTTTGATTTAAGTATATCCTATCCCAAACATTTCCATAAAATAATAATTGTGTCCTCTTGAAATAACAGTGATAAACCAAAAAAAAAAAAAAAAAGATTCAATAAAAACTTCCAACCAAGTTGATCAAGAATCTGCATAAAGTGTACTTCTTTCAACTGTCTATGTCAAGCAAAATTTTTGAAAAGCTTGGTAATTCCTGAACATTTCTGAGGAATTCAAAATTTCAGGGGTGGGGAGTGGATGGCTACAAATGCTATAGGGACTTAAAGTAAAACTTGGTATAAAACTAAAGGAAGAAATCTTTCCTCTCCTTCCTTACACTGGAATGTTTTCAAAATAGTGAATTATCTTATGAATATGCATTCTCAAGTAAAAGCAATGGAAAATCACCAAACAAGGAAGGACCTGCCAAAGACAAGATTAGAAACAACAAACTAGAAGATGTGAGATGTACCGTATATAAAAGGTAGGAAAATAAGACAACAGACCCCAAATGAAAGATATTCTCACATACACTGCAGGATTTTAAAATTTAAGGTACTGCTTCAATGACATGTCTTAACATAATTTGCCTAGGACTTCCCTGGCACAATGGTTAAGAATCCACCTGCCAATGCAGAGAATGTGGGTTTAAACCCTGGTCTGGGAAGATTCCCACATGCCGCGGAGCAACTAATCCCATGTGCCACAACTGCTGAGCCTACGCTCTAAAGCCCGTGAGCCACAACTACTGAGCCCGGTGCCACAACTACTGAAGCCTGAGTGCCTAGAGCCCATGCTCTGCAACAAGAGAAGCCACTACAATGAGAAGCCCATGCACTACGACAAAGAGTAGCCCCCACTCGCCACAACTAGGGAAAGCCCATGCACAGCAATGAAGACCCAACACAGTCAAAAATAAATAAGTTAATTAATTAATTTAAAAAAGTAATTTGACCTAATTTAAAACAACTTCATCATCAAAAACAGCAAAAATTAAAAAGTTTTATTGATAAACCTATCTGCAGTTTAACAAGGCTTTCAAAACTGTGTACACATCTGACCTAGGTAATTCTCAATAGCAACGTTTAGATCACTCTTCTGGCTAAATATACTCATGGGAGCCTCATTTAGTTCCATTAATTGAAATTACAGTCACCGCTTGATGGTGTCTCAGTGTCTCTGACTCTGCATGTGAACAGAACTCTCACTGGAGCCTGAGAACCCAACCCAGGAAAGAAGAGCTTAAGAAGTTGGGTCCAACACACACTACTATTTTCTTTTCATGTTAGTCTCTTACAGGAGTTGAAAAAAAGGCTTGTTTTTGCCTGGTCCACAAGCTAAGAATAGATTTTACATTTTAAAATGTTTAAAACATAATAAAAGAAGAATGCTATTTGGTGACACATGAAAATAATCTGAAATTTAAATTTCAGAGTTTGTAAATAAAGTTTTATTGGAACACAGCCACACCCATTCATTCATGGGTTATTGGCCACAGCTGCTTTGCACTAAACTACATGCATAGTTGAACAGCTACAGCAGAAACCATATTGCCCACGAAGTTGAACATATTAATTAGCCCTTTACAGAAAACCTTTGCTGACCTCTGGTCTGGTGGCAGAGACAAAGGATTGGAAGATGGGCCTCTCATGCTTCTTGAGAGGCATCTGGTCACCAGTGGAAGGCCAGGGTTGTCCTGGGCAGGGGGATCACCCCTGGGGACATCAGGAGGTAGCTCCATGTAGAGAGGGGAAGAAAACCAAGTGGTCAAATAACCTGTCACATGTTCATGTTTCTAAGAATACTATAGCATGTGCCCCCCATGGGTCAAGGAACAGGCTTCTTTATGTTCCAAACATTTGACTCTTTCCAATAATAACGTCAAACTTGGAAATCACAACATGAGAATTTCTTGAGTCCTGGAACCACAAAGAATGTTTGATATATATGTCATATTAAGACATAGAGTGTCCCCCTGACATAGAGCTGGGCTGTGGGGCTGAAATTGAGGGGTGCCAAGTTAGAATCAGAAAATTCCCAAGGCAATGCATTATGGAAAAAAAAAAAAAAAAACACACACACACTTCCTTCATATAAGAGCAAATAGCCAAAATCAGGAGGTGGAAGCACAGGTCATACGTATTGAATAAATACTAAAAATCACAAAAACATCCTTGTAGAGGTTCATTCAGAATGTGATGAGACACTACACTGAACGCACTTTCTGGTAGAAGTAATTGTTTCCCCTAGCTGGGGAATCTCACCTATACCCAGGTGAAGTTTTCCCGGGGTCCACACCACAGACGGCACTCTGGGAGCAGAACTGTTCCTCCATCAGACTTCGCTAGAATGTGCACTTCATTCTGCTTGGAGGCCTGGCATGAGGAGAATATGCTGTCCAGCCTGCTTGCTTCCTGGGCTCTTAAGCGAGTTATTTCTGATCAATGTCAGTAGTTTCCAGACTACAGGGGAAGCCCGGGACCCTCAAGCTTCCTCTTCCTGACACCTGTATCCACAAACATAAAAACTGAAGGTCAAAAAGATGGTGGCAAAAGAAGAAAAAAACTATTCAGATCAGACAGGGTTTGCTCTGAAATAATTTTCTCTGGTGAGAGACAAAACAACCACGTGATCCAGGGTGTGCCATGACAGCTTCATCTCAAAGGTGAGTCGATGCTGAGAAGGCTGCTCATTCCTTCTTCCTACTTCAGGGTGTGGAAGAACAGGCCATGGCCCAGCGGAAAGGAGGGAGAAAACCAGTCCCTGAGCAGATGCTCTCATTCCAGCGGGGCGAGACTCCACAGTGGAAGGGAGGTTGAGTCAGGAGACCCTCATGTGCCTTCCTGCAGGGGAAGAGGAAAGAGTATTTGCAGGGATTCCTGTGGGGCTACAGTCCTGGACCAGAGAAAGGAGTCAGGCGTGGCCCAGGTGTGGAGCAAATGAGCCAGCGCCACATCTTTGTAAGGGCACCACTCTCTTCCCCTATTTTCCGGCGAAGTAGAGCTGGACCAGTTGCAACCTTCTTCTTCTCCAGAACATCTACCGGTATGAAGGGAGCTGGTACTGGACTGCTGTCCCTGTCACTCTGCCAAATTGAGAGAGAGTCAGAGCTAGATATTTCACTTATATCCCTTGTTTGATGCAAAACATGTGTGGACGAGGAATGTAACCGGCTTGGTTGCAACAGGAATTCAGGCCAACAGATGACAGTTTTTATGGCCCTGACACGTCTTCTTACCACAGCAATTAGTATCTGGTGGGGACCAGGCACTGTCTGCTTGTCATTTTCAATATCTTGTTGTTACTTAACATTATAAAGTCCCAAACATAGCATGAAGTCACAATCCCGTGTTGTCAGTTACAGAGGCTTAAGAGGCTTAAGACCCTGTGTCACTGCTCTGCGGGGAGTTTCAGAATTATTATTCGGCATTTTCCTCTCAATAGGAGATTGTGTTTAAGGATTTGTCATGGAGAGGAGCTCTGGGCTTATTTGTTTCCATCTTCACTTGGACACGCCCTCCCTGATGGGACCAGCCAGCCCCACCAGTTGGTTGCTCTGGGCTCCTTCTCCTTCATGCCAACAGACCTACAGTCTCCTGGGGGACAGCACGGGGGCTCAGGCCCCACAGATTTCATGCTGTGTGGCTGTCTCCATGAAACCGCCCACACAAAAATGCAGGCCTTTCTTTGAGCCATGGGCCTGGATGTCAGGTCCAACCAGGGGAAGGTTCACAGCGGCTGGGAGAGGAAGAGAGTCAGGAGTCTCTGATCCTGCAATTAGCTCCTCTTTGCTGGGCAGTTGTCCTTAGGTCCGGAAAACCATCCATATTACTACTCCCCCCCCCAAAAAGTGGCAACATCAGTGTTCACCTCTCCATCTAGGTACCGTGTGAGGGAGAAGGAAGGCTTTCCATGAGGTAAAGGAAGCATCTGAAGCAAGCTGGCTTCAAAACATTTGAAATCTTACCAGGTTGGATGATAATGCTTTCTCCTTACTATCTCCACGTGAAGATTCACTCAGATTTTCGGTTTTTTTAAATGCACACAAGTAAGCACCAAATTCTCCAACCTCCTACAGTATATCTTGTCCAAGTCTTTGTAATATATCAAGGCAGGAACAGTTCAACAATTAGAACTAATTAACATTATGGTTTTATTAGAGTCATACTAATTTCTTCAGCTCAGTGAACAACCAGAAAGTGCCAAAGCACAGATAACGCTGAAACTGAGCCTTCTAACCTTCCAGAGAAGACAGGGAACATGGAGTGAGGGACTGAGATGTCCGGCCTTTGCCTGGTACAGCTGGGCAGCAAGGAAAGCAAGGTTTAGGCAAGGATCGTAAATGTGATATCTCGTCACATTTCCAATTCTCAGATTCTTAAAATCATATCTTTTTCTGTTTTCTATTACATGTAAACAATTATCAGTTGGGTAAATGCTTTTGTAATAATATAGACCTGGCTTTGATATAAAATATAGGTAAACATATGTGAGTTTGCATGAAAGGAAAAATTATGCCCCTGCTTGAGTCTCTTTAAAGCATAACACAAAGTAAAGAAAAAAAATGATGTGATGATTTGTGGGGCTTTTAGTATTTGACTGACTTTTCTGTGCAAATCAATTAAGAAGCTGTGACTAGTCTTGAGGAAAGGATGTAAACAAGGCAAGATTTAAAATCTGTTTCCACTGAGGACCTGGTTGTGTGATTGACCACCATCACACTGTTTCCTCTCTAAGCTTTTCTCTCTGGCTCCAAGTCCCCATGAAATTTCAGGAGGAGTTTGACATCTTGGTCCTTCCCTGCAGGTTTTCTAGGGTGAGACCAACACACACACATACACACACACACACATCAAAAAGACAATTAAAAGATTAAAAGGATCAAAGGACAGCTGCTAAACAATATGTTTCACAAGGACAATTTAGGGGTGGGTCATAGGCAAGACCAGAGGGACAGATTCCTCCAACTTATGTCGGTGTCAATGGCACTTTATGGTTCCATGAACATAAATGTAAAATTAATCCCTTATGAGTCATTCTCTAAGAAACTAAAAACCAAAGTGCTGGCACAAGGCAACAAGCCCCAAGGACCCAAGAAGTGTCCTAATACCAAGGAAATTTATTATTTTCAGTCACGTCCTGGTATGTACTACATTAATTTTTTTAAAAATCAAACTTTATCTTTTCTTAGTAATTTTGCTTTGGAATTTTAAAGATCAAATTTTCTCATTCATTGCCTTTTATTTAGTAAAATTTAAATTCAACCCAGATGAGCAACTAAGATCTTAAGGAAACATATTTATTAATCTACTGAAAGCATTTTAAGTGAAACTTTGAGAGTATTATACTATATTGACATCACTCTTTGAATTCTGTCTAATTCCTGTAGTGTCGAATTGGTAGATCACTAAAGTAATAAAGTAATATTTTCCTTATAATTCATATATATGAGCAAACTAATAATATTGTTTCATGAGGAATAGAATATATACATATATATACACATATATATGCCTCCTTTATAAGATTGCTATAATAGATAAATATATGAGAGCAACTTCTACTTCCTGTCAAGAAAGGGACTGTATTTACTCTCTCACCTGAAGCAACCAAAAAAAAAAAAAAAAAAAGACAAAATATATGAAACCCACATTGTCAAGGCTGGACAATCAAGCAATGATCCCTGAGAGATGAAAACCCAAATATGTGAGCCCTACAATTGCCCCAGCTTCCTGCCTTGAGTTTCCAGGCCCAGGCAAGGGGTGAGGGAAGCAATCAGAGACCTGCAGCCTGTCTGGGTTGAGAAGCTGGCAGTTCAGGTGGGCACAGGCAGGTAGAATTCCCTGCAGAGAGCACCAGAGAGGAGTTAGCACTGAGAGACAAGAGACCCCCAGAGACCTGCAGAGGGTTGCAGAGGAGAAGTGGGCTGAGTACCAATGGAAACACATGTGTGTGGGGAAAGTATTCAAGGCCAGGGCAAGAACCACAGGAAAGCATGGGGGAAACGGTGTCAGCAACTCCCATGGGGTTAAGAACAGTGCCTGTTCCCACCAGCCAGACAGGAAAACTCACGATTTATGGGCTACTGGGCAAAGTACACAGAAGGGTCTTGTTTGAGTTTTGTCTAAGGCCCAGACCAAGGTTTTTCAGTCTTACACTGTTGGTATTTTGGTCTGAATAATTATTTGTTATGGAATTTTTGTCCTGTGCATGGTAGGATGTTTAAGAGCACCCCTGATGTTAGCCGATTAGATGCCAATACCATAGACCACACAGACGTTGCCAAATGTCCCTTGAAGACAAAATCATCCCTTGTTGAAAACCACTGTCTTAGACTGACAAGTCTTACATTAACCCGTCTTAGACCAACTTTTCCAGTCCTGCATAACAAATCTTCTAAGCAAGACAGGAGAGTATCAAAATATTTACATGTAAATTAATGGCATCTCAGGGCCAAGTTCAAGATATTTATAAGAAAACAAAATTACCCAATACATAAGATATAATCACAGTACCTTGTATCATATAAAATTTACCAAGCTTTCAAAAAAATGAGAAAACATACCCTATAAGGAGAAAAATCAATCAATTGAAATTGACCCAGTGCTAGCACAGGTGGTATATTTAAGCAGATAATATCTTGAAACAATTATTATAGCTGTACCTCACATGTTCAAAGTGCTAAGTAAAGACATGGAATATTTAAAAAACACCCAAATCAATTTTCTAGAGATGAAAAATATTAAGTGGTAGATTTTAAAATACACTGGATAAGAAAAATGACAGATAAGACATTACAGAGGAAAACACAAATGAACTTTAAAACATAACACTGTAACTTGTAAATGAAACAGGGAAAACAGAATTAAAACGAATTTATCTGTGAGCTCTAGGACAAATGTAAGCAGAATAATATACAAGTAATTAAAGTTCTTGAAAGAAGATGGAAAGAGGAAGGAAGGAAAGAAGGAAGGAAGGAAGGAAGGAAGGAAGGAAGGAAGGAAGGAATGGGGAGAAAACAAAGAAGGAGGAGGGAAGGAGAAAGAAAGAAAGAAAGAAAGAAAGAAAGAAAGAAAGAAAGAGAGAGAGAGAGAGAAAGAAAGAAAGAAAGAAAGAAGAAAGAAAGAAAGAAAGAAAGAAAGAAAGGAAGGAAGGAAGGAAGAAAGGAAGAAAGAAGATATAATGATAAAAATTTTTCCTAATTTGGTAAAAACTACAAACCCACAAATTCAAGAAACACCATGAGACACAAAATATATAAAGAAAACCATACCAAGAAACCTTATAATCAAACTACTCAAAACTAATGATAAAGATAAAATCTTAATTATGATAACTGCAGATTTCTTATTCGAAACAACACAGGAAAGAAGACAGAGTACAACTTCTCTAAGGTATTGAACAAAAAAATGGTCAGCCTATGATTTTATACCCAGAGAAATGATCATTCAAAAGTAAAAGTGGGGGGAAGAGCTTCAAGATGGCAGAAGAGTAAGACGTGGAGATCACCTTCCTCCCCACAAATACATCAGAAATACATCTACATGTGGAACAACCCCTACAGAACACCTACTGAACGCTGGCAGAAGAACTCAGACCTCCCAAAAGGCAAGAAACTCCCCAAGTACATGGGTAGGGCAAAAGAAAATAGAAAAAACAGAGACAAAATAATAGGGACTGGACCTGCACCTCTTGAAGGGAGCTGTGAAGGAGGAAAGGTTTACACACACTAGGAAGCCTGTTCGCAGGCGGTGACTAAAGGTGGCAGAGGGGGGAAGCTTCGGAGCCACGGAGGAGAGCACAGCCACAGGGGTGCGGAGGGCAAAGCGGAGAGATTCCCACACAGAGGATCGGTGCTGACCAGCACTCACCATCCCGAGAAGCTTGTCTGCTCACCCACTGGGGCAGGTGGGGGCTGGCAGCTGAGGCTCGGGCTTCGGAGGTCAGACCCCAGGGAGAGGACTGTGGTTGGCTGCATGAACACAGCCTGAAGGGGGTTAGTGTGCCACAGCTAGCTGGGAGGGAGTCCGGGGAAATGTCTGGACCTGCCTAAGAGGCAAGAGACCATTGTTTCAGGGTGCACGAGGAGGGGGGATTCAGAGCACCGCCTATATGAGCTCCATGAAGTGCACAAGCTGCGGCTATCAGCATGGACACCAGAGAAGGGCATGAAACACTAAGGCTGCCGTTGCAGCCATCAAGAAGCCTTTGTGCAAGCACAGGTCACTATCGAAACCTCCCCTCCTGGGAGCCTGTGCAGCCCACCACTGCCAGGGTCCCGGGATCCGGGGACAACATCCCCGGGAGAACACATGGCACACCTCAGGCTGGTGCAACGTCACTCTGGCCTCTGTCGCTGGAGGTTTGCCCCACATACCGTACCCCTCCCTCCCCACAGCCTGAGTGAGCCAGAGCCCCCTAATCAGCTGAGACTTTAACCCCGTCCTGTCAGGGCGGGGAACAGACGCCCTCAGGTGACCTACACGCAGAGGCGAGGCCACTCCAAAGCTGAACCCCAGGAGCTGTGTGAACAAAGAAGAGAAAGGGAAATATCTCCCAGCAGCCTCAGGAGCAGCAGATTGAACCTCCACAATCAACTTTATGTACCCTGCATCTGTGGAATACCTGAATAGACAACGAATCATCCCAAACTGAGGCAGTGGAAATTGGGAGCAACGATATATATATTTTTTCCATTTTCTCTTTTTGTGAGTGTGTATGTGTATGCTTCTGTGTGTGATTTTGTCTGTATAGCTTTGCTTTTACCATTTGTCCTAGGGTTCTGTCTGTCCGTTTTTGGGGTTTTTTTTAGTATAGTTTTTAGCACTTGTTACCATTGGTGGATTTCTTTTTTGGTTGGGTGGCTCTCCTCTTTCTTTCTTTCCTTCTTTTTTTTTTATTACTTTTTGATTTTTAATATTTTTATTTTAATAACTGTCTTTTCTTTCTTTCTTTCTTTTATTTTTCTCCCTTTTATTCTGAGCTGTGTGGATGACAGGGTCTTGGTGCTCCGGCCAGGTATCAGGCCTGTGCCTCTGAGGTGGGAGAGCTGAGTTCAGTACACTGGTCCATCCACCAGAGACCTCCCAGCTCCATGTAATATCAAAAAGTGAAAATCTCCCAGAGATCAACATCTCAACTCCAAGACCCAGCTCTACTCAACGACCAGCAAGTTACAGTGCTGGACACGCTATGACAAACAACTAGCAACACAGGAATACGACCCCACCCATTAGCAAAGAGGCTGCCTAAAACCATAATAAGGTCACAGACACCCCAAAACACACCACCAGATGCAGACCTGTGCATCAGAAAGACAAGATCCAGCCTCATCCACCAGAGGACGGGCATTAGTCCCCTCCACCAGGAAGCCTACAAAACCCACTGAACCAACCTTAGCCACTGGGGGCAGGCACCGAAAACAATGGGAACTACGAACCTGCAGCCTGTGAAAAGGAGACCCCAAACACAGTAAGTTAAGCAAAAAGAGAAGACAGAGAAATGCACAGCAGATGAAGGAGCAAGGTAAAAACCCATCAGACCAAACAAATGAGGAGGAAATAGTCAGTCTACTTGAAAAAGCATTCAGAATAATGATAATAAAGATGATCTAAAATCTTGGAAATAGAATGGACAAAATACAAGAAACATTTCACAAGGACCTAGAATAACTAAAGAGCAAACAAAAAATGATGAACAACACAAAAAATGAAATTAAAAATTATCTAGAAGGCATCAATAGCAGAATAACTGAGTCAGAAGAAGGCATAAGTGACCTGGAAAATAAAATAGTGGAAATGACTACTGCAGAGCACAATAAAGAAAAAAGAATGAAAAGAATTGAGGACAGTCTCAAAGACCTCTGGGACAACTTTAAATGAACGAACATTCAAATTATTGGGGTCCCAGAAGAAGAAGAGAAAAAGAGAGGGAGTGAGAAAATATTTGAAGAGATTATAGTTGAAAACTTCCCTAATATGGGAAAGGAAATAGTGAATCAAGTCCTGGAAGCAAAGAGAGTCCCATACAGCATAAATCCAAGGAGAAATACGCCAAGACACATATTAATCAAACTACCAAAAATTAAACACACACAAAAAATATTAAAAGCAGCAAGGGAAAAACAACAAATAACATACAAGGGAATCCCCATAAGGTTAACAGTTGATCTTTCAGCAGATAATCTGCAATCCAGAAGGTGGTGGCAGGAAATAGTTAAAGTAATGAAAGCGAAAAAAACTACAACCAAGATTACTCTACCCAGCAAGTATCTCATTCCGATAAGAAGGAAAAATTAAAATTTTACAGATGAGCAAAAATTAAGAGAATTCAGCATCACCAAACCAGCTTTACAACAAAGGGGAAAGGAACTTCTTTAAGCAGGAAACACAAGAGAAGGAAAAGACCTACTATAACAAACCCCCAAAAATTAAGAAAATGGTAATGGGAACATACATATCGATAAATACCTTAAATATAAATGGATTAAATGCTCCAAACAAAAGACATAGACTGGTTGAATGGATACAACAACAAGACCTGTATAAATGCTGTCTACAAGAGACCCACTTCAGACCTAGGGACACATACAGACTGAAAGTGAGGGGATAGAAAAAGATATTCAATGCAAATGGAAATCAAAAGAAAGCTAGAGTAGCAATTCTCATATCAGACAAAATAGACTTTAAAATAAAGTCTATTACAAGAGACAAAGAAGGAAACTACATAATGATCAATGGATCAATCCAAAAAGGAGATATAACAGTTGTAAATATCTATGCACCCAATATAGGAGCACCTCAGTACATAAGGCAAATGCTAACAGCCATAAAAGGGGAAATTGACAGTAACACAATCATAGTAGGGGAATTCAACACCTCACTTTCACCAATGGACAGATCATTCCAAATGAAAATAAACAAGGAAACACAAGCTTTAAATGATACATTAAACAAGATGGACTTAATTGATATTTATAGGACATTCCATTAAAAAAGAACAGAATACACTTTCTTCTCAAGTGCCCACAGAACATTCTCCAGGATAGATCATATCTTGGGTCACAAATCAAACCTTGGTAAATTTAATAAAATTGAAATTGTATCAAGTATCTTTTCTGACCACAATACTATGAGACTAGATATCAATTACAGAAAAAAATATGTAAAAAATACAAACACATGGAGGCTAAACAACATTACTTAATAACCAAGAGATCACTGAAGAAATCAAAGAGGAAATTTTTAAAAACCTAGAAACAAATGACAATGAACACACGACGACCCAAAACATATGGGATGCATCAAAAGCAGTTCTAAGAGGGAAGTTTATAGCAATAAAATCCTACCTTAAGAAACAAGAAACATCTCAAATAAACAACCTAAACTTATAACTAAAGCAATTAGAGAAAAAAGAACAAAAATCCCCAAAAATTAGAAGAAGGAAAGAAATCATAAAGATCAGATCAGAAATAAATGAAAATAAATGAAGGAAACAATAGCAAAGATCAATAAAACTAAAAGCTGGTTCTCTGAGAAGATAAACAAAATTGAAAAACCATTACCCAGACTCATCAAGGAAAAAAGGGAGAAGACTCAAATCAAAAGAATTAGAAATGAAACAGGAGAAGTTACAAGTGACACTGCAGAAATACAAAGGATCAAGAGAGATTACTACAAGCAACAATATGCCAATAAAATGGACAACCTGGAAGAAATGGACAAATTCTTAGAAATGCACAACCTTCTGAGACTGAACCAGGAAGGAATAGAAAATATAAACAGACCAATGACAAACACTGAAATTGAAACTGTGATTAAAACTCTTCCAACAAAAAAAAGCCCAGGACCAGATGGCTTCACAGGTGAATTCTATCAAACATTTAGAGAAGACCTAACACCTATCCTCTCAAACTCTTCCAAAATATTGCAGAGGGAGGAACACTCCCAAACTCATTCTACGAGGCCACCATCACCCTGATACCAAAACCAGACAAAGATGTCACAAAGAAAGAAAACTACGGGCCAATACTACTGATGAATATAGATGCAAAAATCCTCAACGAAATACTAGCAAAAACATCCAACAGCACATTAAACGGATCATACAACATGATGAAGTGGAGTTTATCCCAGGAATGCAAGGATTCTTCAACACACACAAATCAATCAATGTGATACACCATATTAACAATTTGAAGAATAAAAACCACATGATCATCTCAATACATGCAGAAAAAGCTTTGACAAAATTCAACACCCATTTATGATAAAAACCCTCCAGAAAGTAGGCATAGAGGGAACTTACCTCAACATAATAGAGGCCATATATGAAAAACCCACAGCCATCATCATCCTCAATGGTGAAAAACTGAAACCATTTCCACTAAGGTCAGCAACAAGACAAGGATTCCCACTCTCAGCACTATTATTCAACATTGTTTTGGAAGTTTTAGCCACAGCAATCAGAGAAGAAAAAGAAATAAAAGGAATCCAAATTGGAAAAGAAGAAGTAAACCTGTCACTTTTTGCAGATGACATGATACTATACATAGAGAATCCTAAAGATACTACCAGAAAACTATGAGAACTAATCAATGAATTTGGTAAAGTAGCAGGATACAAAATTAATGCACAGAAATCTCTTGCATTCCTATACACTAATGATGAAAAATCTGAAAGTGAAATTAAGGAAACACTCCCATTTACCACTGCAACAAAAAGAATAAAATACCTAGGAATAAACCTACCTAAGGAGACAAAAAACCTGTATGCAGAAAACTAGAAGACACTGATGAAATAAATTAAAGATGATACAAACAGGGGGAAAGATATACCATGTTCTTGGACTGGAAGAATCAACATTGTGAAAATGATTATACCACCCAAAGCAATCTACAGATTCAATGCAATCCCTATGAAATTACCACTGGCATTTTCCACAGAACTAGAAAAAAATTTTCACAATTTGTATGGAAACACGAAAGACCCCAAACAGCCAAAACAATCTTGAGAAAGAAAAACGGAGTTGGAGGAATCTGGCTCCCAGACTTCAGACTATACTACAAAGCCACAGTAATGAAGACAGTATAGTACTGGCAAAAAACAGAAATATAGATCAATGGAACTGGATAGAAAGCCCAGAGATAAACCCATGCACCTACAGTCACCTTATTTTTGGTAAAGGAAGCAAGAGTATACAGTGGAGAAAAGACATCCTCTTCAATAAGTGGTGCGGGAGACCATGGACAGCTACATGTAAAAGAATGAAATTAGAACACTCCCTAACACCATACACAAAATAAACTCAGAATAGATTAAAGATCTAAATGTAAGGCCAGACACTGTCAAACTCTCAGAGGAAAACATAGGCAGAATACTCTATGACATACATCATAGCAAGATCCTTTTTGGCCCTCCTCCTAGAGAAATGGAAATAAAAAGAAAAATAAACAAATGGGACCTAATGAAACTTAAAAGCTTTTGCACAGCAAAGAAAACCATAAACAGGACGAAAAGACAACCCTCAGAATGGGAGAAAGTATTAGCAAATGAAGCAACTGATGAAGGATTAATCTCCAAAATCTACAAGCAGCTCATGCAGCTCAATATCAAAACAACAAATAACCCAATCCAAACATGGGTCAAAAACCTCAATAGACATTTCTCCAAAGAAGCTATACAGATTGCCAACAAACACATGAAAGGATGCTCAACATCACTAATCATTGGTGAAATGCAAATCAAAACTACAATGAGGTATCACCTCACATCAGTCAGAATGGCCATCATGAAAAAATCCACAAACAATAAATGCTGGAGAGGGTGTGGAGAAAAGGGAACCCTCTTGCACTGTTGGTGGGAATGCAAATTGATACAGCCACTATGGAGAACAGTAAGGAGGTTCCTTAAAAAACTAAAAATAGAACTACCATATGACCCAGCACTCCCACTACTCAGCATATACCCTGAGAAAACCATAATTCAAAAAGAGTCATGTTGGGGCTTCCCTGGTGGCGCAGTGGTTAAGAGTCTGCCTGCCAATGCAGGGGACACGGGTTCGAGCCCCGGTCTGGGAAGATCCCACATGCCGCAGAGCAGCTGGGCCCGTGAGCCACAATTACTGAGCCTGTGCACCTGGAGCCTGTGCTCCACAACAACAGAGGCCGCGATAGTGAGAGGCCCACGCACTGCGATGAAGAGTGGCCCCCACTTGCCACAACTAGAGAAAGCCCTCGCACAGAAACAAAGACCCAACACAGCCATAAATAAATAAATAAATAAAATTTAAACCCATTTGACTTCTTTAAAAAAAAAAAAAAAAGAGTCATGTACCACAATATTCATTGCAGCTCTATTTACTAGCCATAATATGTAAGCAACCTAAGTGTCCATCGACAGATGAATGGATAAAGAAGATGTGGCGCATATATACAATGGAATAATACTCAGCCATAAAAGGAAATGAAATTAAGTTATTTGTAGTGAGGTGGGTGGACCAGAGTCTTTCATACAGAGTGAAGTAAGTCAGAAAGAGAAAAACAAATACCATATGCTAACACATATATTTGGAGTCTAAAAAAAAAAAAGTGGTCATGAAGAACCTAGGAGCAGGACAGGAATAAAGACGAACACGTACTATAGAATGGACTTGAGGACACAGGGAGGGGGAAAGGTAAACTGGGACAAAGTAAGAGAGTGGCATGGACATATATACACTACCAAATATAAAACCAATAGCTAGTGGGAAGCAGCTGCACAGCACAGGGAAATCAGCTCGGTGCTTGTGACCACCTAGAGGGGTGGGATAAGGAGGGTAGGAAGGAGGGAGACTCAAGAGGGAAGAGATATGGGGATATATGTATATGTATAGCTGATTCACTTTGTTATAAAGTGGAAACTAACATACCATTGTAAAGCAGTCATACTCCAATAAAAAAAATAATCAACTATATGTGTACATGTATGTATACATGCATGCATAAAAATAAAAGATTTTTTTCGAGACAAAAAAAATGTAAAAGTGAAATAAAGACTTTTTCAGACTTAAAAAGCTGAAAGAAATGATCACAAATAGAATGGCACTACCAGAAATACTAAGGGAAGTTTTTCAGAGGGAAGCAAAATGACCAGATGGAAGTTGGATCTATAACAAGAGAATGTAGAGAACCAGGAATTGTAATTGCATAGGTAAATATATGAGATTATTATGATTATTAAATCTCCTTTTAAAGAGAATTTAACAAGTAACATAGAAATATAACAATGCAGTGTGGAATTTATAGAAATATTAAATTTTAATGTATGGCAAAAAACAACATAAAAATCCAATGAGACGGAACTATGCTATTGTAAGTTTCTTATATTATATCAGAAGTTGTATAACATCACTTGAAAGTAGACTGGGATGAACTTTTATATTATAAACCGTACACTAAAATAATTAAGCAAAAATTATAGAAAATAAGACAAGAACCAAGATAAAATGGAATCATAAAAATACTGAGTTAATCCAAGGGTAGGCAGAAAAATAGGAAAGGGGGGACAAAGAACAGATGGGACAAATGAAATACAGATGGTAAGATAATAGATATATACTTAGTTATATCAATAATCACAGTTGACATAATGGCCTGAATAACCTCATTGGAATGCAGTGGTTGTCATAATTTCAAAAAGCTAGACCTAAATAGACACTGACTACAAGAAACATACTTTGCTTATAAGGATACAAATAGATTAAAATTAAAAGGATAAGAAGAGATATATCATTTTAACACTAATCCAAAAATGTTAAAAGTCTGTATTAATTTCAGACAGAATATATTTCCATGCAAAGAATATTAGCAGGGATTATAAAAAAGGCCATTTCATAATGATAAAGGGGTCAATTATTTAAGTAAATGTAGAATCCAAAGCTTGTATTCAGGCAACAAGACCTTCAAAACACACAAAGCAAAACCAAATGGAGCTGCAAAAAGGAATAGCTATACTTGAAGATTTCATAGAATGAGTTGGGGAGTATTCCTCCCTCTGCAATATTTTGGAAGAGTTTGAGAAGGATAGGTGTTAGCGCTTCTCTAAATGTTTGATAGAATTCACCTGTGAAGCCATCTGGTCCTGGGCTTTTGTTTGTTGGAAGAGTTTTAATCAAAGTTTCAATTTCAGTGCTTGTGATTGGTCTGTTCATATTTTCTATTTCTTCCTGGTTCAGTCTCAGAAGGTTGTGCATTTCTAAGAATTTGTCCATTTCTTCCAGGTTTTCCATTTTATTGGCATATAGTTGCTTGTAGTAATCTCTCATGATCGTTTGTATTTCGGCAGTGTCAGTTGTTACTTCTCCTTTTTCATTTCTAATTCTATTGATTTGAGTCTTCTCCCTTTTTTTCATGATAAGTCTGGCTAATGGTTTATCAATTTTGTTTATCTTCTCAAAGAAAAAGCTTTTAGTTTTATTGATCTTTGTTATTGTTTCCTTCATTTCTTTTTCATTTATTTCTGATCTGATCTTTATGATTTCTTTCCTTCTGCTAACTTTGGGGTTTTTTTGTTCTTCTTTCTCTAATTGCTTTAGGTGCAAGGTTAGGTTGTTTATTTGAGATATTTCCTGTTTCTTAAGGTAGGATTGTATTGCTATAAACTTCCCTCTTAGAACTGCTTTTGCTGCATCCCATAGGTTTTGGGTCATCGTGTCTCCATTGTCATTTGTTTCTAGGTATTTTTTGGTTTCCTCTTTGATTTCTTCAGTGATCACTTGGTTATTAAGTAGTGTATTGTTTAGCCTCCATGTGTTTGTATTTTTTACAGATCTTATCCTGTAATTGATATCTAGTCTCATAGCCTTGTGGTCGGAAAAGATACTTGACACTATTTCAATTTTCTTAAATTTACCAAGGTTTGATTTGTGACCCAGGATATGATCTACCCTGGAGAATGTTCCATGAGCACTTGAGAAAAATGTGTATTCTGTTGTTTTGGGGTGGAATGTCCTATAAATATCAATTAAGTCCATCTTGTTTACTGTATCATTTAAAGCTTGTGTTTCCTTGCTGATTTTCATTTTGGATGATCTGTCCATTGGTGAAAGCGGGGTGTTAAAGTCACCTACTATGATTGTGTTACTGTTGATTTCCCCATTTATGGCTGTTAGTATTTGCCTTATGTATTGAGGTGATCCTATGTTGGGTGCATAAATATCTACAATTGTTATACTTTTTCTTGGATCAATCCCTTGATCATTATATAGTGTCCTTCTTTGCCTCTTGTAATAGTCTTTGTTTTAAACTCTATTTTGTCTGATATGAGAATTGTTACTCCAGCTTTCTTTTGATTTCCATTTGCATGGAATGTCTTTTTCCATCCCCTCACTTTCAGTCTGTATGTGTCCTAAGGTCTGAAGTGTGTCTCTTGTAGACAGCATATATACGGGTCTTCTTTTTGTATCCATTCAGCCAGTCTGTGTCTTTTGGTGGGAGCATTTAGTCCATTTACATTTCAGGTAATTATCTATATGTATGTTCCTATTCCCATTTTCTTAAATGTTTTGGGTTCGTTACTGTAGGTGTTTTCCTTCTCTTGTGTTTCTTGCCGAGAGAAGTTCCTTTAGCATTTGTTGTAAAGCTGGTTTGGTAGTGCTGAACTCTCTCAGCTTTTGCTTGTCTGTAAAGGTTTTAATTTCTCCACCAAATCTGAATGAGTTCCTTGCTGGGTAGAGTAACCTTGGTTGTAGGTTTTTCTCCTTCATCACTTTAAATATGTCCTGCCACTCCCTTCTGGCTTGCAGAGTTTCTGCTGAAAGATCAGCTGTTAACCTTATGGGGATTCTCTTGTGTGTTATTTGTTGTTTTTCCCTTTCTGCTTTTAATATGTTTTCTTTATATTTAATTTTTGATAGTTTGATTAATATGTGTCTTGGCATGTTTCTTCTTAATTTATCCTGTATGGGACTCTCTGTGCTTCCAGGACTTGATTAACTATTTCCTTTCCCACAATAGGGAAGTTTTCAACTATAATCTCTTCAAATATATTCTCAGTCCCTTTCTTTTTCTCTTCTTCTGGGACCCCTATAATTCGAATGTTGATGCGTTTAATGTTGTCCCAGAGGTCTCTTAGACTGTTCTCAGTTCTTTTCATTATTTTTTTGTTATTCTGCTCTGCAGTAGTTATTTCCACTATTTTATCTTCCAGGTCACTTATCTCTTCTTCTGCCTCTGTTATTCTGCTATTGATCCCTTCTAGAGAATTTTTAATTTCATTTATTGTGTTGTTCATTGTTGCTTGGTTCCTCTTTAGTTCTTCTACGTCCTTGTGAAATGTTTCTTGCATTTTGTCTATTCTATTTCCAAGATTTTGGATCATCTTTACTATCATTATTCTGAATTCTTTTTCAGGTAGACTGCCTATTTCCTCTTCATTTGTTAGGTCTGGTGTGTTTTTACCTTGCTCCTTCATCTACTGTGTGTTTCTCTGTCTTCTCATTTTACTTATCTGACTGTGTTTGGTGTCTCCTTTTCACAGGCTGCAGGTTCGTAGTTCCTGTTCTTTTTGGTATCTGTCCCCAGTGGTTAAGGTTGGTTCAGTGGGTTGTGTAGGCTTCCTGGTGGAGGGGACTAGTGCCTATGTTCTGGTGGATGAGGCTGGATTTTGTCTTTCTGGTGGGCAGGTCCACATCTGGTGGTGTGTTTTGGGGTGTCTGTGGCCTTATTATGATTTTAGGAAGCCTCTCTGCTAATGGATGGGGCTGTGTTCCTGTCCTGCTAGTTGTTTGGCATAGGCTGTGTAGCACTGTAGCTTGCTGGTCGTTGAGTGAACCTGGGTCTTGGTGTTGAGATGGAGGTCTCTGGGAGATTTTTGCCATTTGGTATTATGTGGGGCTGGGAGGTCTCTTGTGGACCAGTGTCCTGAAGTTGGCTCTCCCACCTCAGAGGCACAACCCTGATGCCTGGCTGCCGCACCAAGAGCCTTTCATCCACATGGCTCAGAATAAAAGGGAGAAAAAATAGAAAGAAAGAAAGAAAGAAGGAGGATAAAATAAATAAAATAAAGTAAGATAAAATAAAATAAAGTTATTAAATTAAAAAATAATTATTAAGAAAAAAATTTTTAAGTAAAAAAAAAAAAAAAGGATGGACAGAACCCTAGGACAAATGGTGAAAGCAAAGCTGTACAGACAAAATCTCACACAGAAGCATACACATACACACTCACAAAAAGAGGAAATGGGGAAAAAATAATATATCTTGCTCCCAAAGTCCACCTCCCCAATTTGGGGTGATTCGTTGTCTATTCAGGTATTCCACAGATGCAGCGTACATCAAGCTGACTGTGGAGATTAAAAGGTTCTGAAGAACGTAGGGGTAGGACAGGAATAAAGATGCAGATGTGGAGAATGGACTTGAGGACATGGGGAGGGGGAAGGGTAAGCTGGGACAAAGTGAGAGAGTGGCATGGACATATATACACTACCAAATGTAAAATAGATAGCTAGTGGGAAGCAGCCGCATAGCACAGGGAGCTCAGCTCAGTGCTTTGTGACCACCTAGAGGGGTGGGATAGGGAGGGTGGGAGGGAGATGCAACAGGGAAGAAATATGGGGATATATGTATATGTACAGCTGATTCACTTTGTTATAAAGCAGAAACTAACACACCATTGTAAAGCAATTATACTCCAATAAGGATGTTAAACAAAACTCAACATCTGATATTCATAAAACCTTTCAGCAAACTAGGTATAGAAGGCTGCATCCTCAACCAAAAGATGGGTGTGTGTGAAAAAGCCACAGTACAGGTAATAACATACCTGAGGCGAAAAAATCAGTGCTTCCCCATTAAGATCAGAAACAAGATGTGGTTGCCAGGCACAGCTGATTGAAATATAAAATGCTGCGACCACTTTGAAAAAGAATGTCTTTCTTAAAAAGTTAAGCCTACATCTACCTTATGATCTAGCCATAGGCATTTACCCCAACGTAAAAAAAGTATACATCCATACAAACACTTGTACACAGATTTTCATGTCTTCTTTATTTGTAACAGACAAGAAGTGGAAAAAACCCAATTGTCCATCAACCAATTTAGGATAAACTGTTGTACACCTGTATCACGTGATACTACCTAGCAGAAAGAAGGAATGAAATATTGATACATGCAATGACATTTATGGGTCTCAAAATAATCAAGCTGAGTGAAAGAAGCAAGACAAAAAAAAGAATACACAACATATTATTCCACTTATGTAAAATTCTAGGGAAGACAAACTAATTTATAGTGATAGAAAGCAGATTAGTGGTTTCTGGGGTAGAGGTGGTGATGAAAGACAGCGGTAGGAAATTTGTAAATGTTAGATTTTCCTGCTAGCAACCCACCTTTAAAAGAAGATGAGGAGCTTCAAGATGGCAGAAGAGTAAGATGTGGAGATCACCTTCCTCCTCACAAATACATCAGAAATACATCTACACGTGGAACTGCTCCTACAGAACATCTACTGAACGCTGGCAAAAGACCTCAGACCTCCCAAAAGGCAAGAAACTCCCCACGTACCTGGGTAGGGCAAAAGAAAAAGGAAAAAACAGAGACAAAAGAATAGGGACAGGACCTGTACCAGTGGGAGGGAGCTGTGAAGGAGGAAAGGTTTCCACACACTAGGAAGCCGCTTCATGGGCAGAGACTGCGGGGGCAGAGGGGGGAGCTTCGGAGCCATGGAGGAGAGTGCAGGAACAGGGGTGCGGAGGGCAAAGTGGAGAGATTCCCTCACAGAGGATCGGTGCCAACCAGCACTCACCAGCCCAAGAGGCTTGTCTGCTCACCCGCCGGGGCGGGCGGGGGCTGGGAGCTGAGGCTCGGGCTTCGGAGGTCAGATCCCAGGGAGAGGACTGGGGTTGGTGGCGTGAACACAGCCTGAAGGGGCTAGTGCCCCACAGCTAGCTGTGAGGGAGTCCGGGAAAAAGTCTGGAACTGACGAACAGGCAAGAGACTTTCTCTTCCCTCTTTGTTTCCTGGTGCGCAAGGAGAGGGGATTCAGAGAGCCCCTTAAAGGAGCTCCAGAGACGGGCATGAGCCGCGGCTTTCAGCGCGGACCCCAGAGACGGGCATGAGACGCTAAGGCTGCTGCTGCAGCCACCAAGAAGCCTGTGTGCGAGCACAGGTCACTCTCCACACTGCCCCTCCCGGGAGCCTGTGCAGCCCGCCACTGCCAGGGTCCCATGATCCAGGGACAACTTCCCCAGGAGAACGCACGGCGTGCCTCAGGCTGGTGCAATGTCTCGCCGGCCTCTGTCAGTACAGGTTCGCCCCGCCTCCTCTGTAACCCTCCCTCCCCCCAGCCTGAGTGAGCCAGAGCCCCCTAATCAGTTGATACTTTAACCCCGTCCTGTCAGGGCGGGGAACAGACGCCCTCAGGTGACCTACACGCAGAGGCGAGGCCACTCCAAAGCTGAACCCCAGGAGCTGTGTGAACAAAGAAGAGAAAGGGAAATATCTCCCAGCAGCCTCAGGAGCAGCAGATTGAACCTCCACAATCAACTTTATGTACCCTGCATCTGTGGAATACCTGAATAGACAATGAATCATCCCAAATTGAGGAGGTGGACTTTGGGAGCAAAGATATATATTTTTTCCCTTTTCTCTTTTTGTGAATGTGTATGTGTATGCTTCGGTGTGTGATTTTGTCTGTATAGCTCTGCTTTTACCGTTTGTCCTAGGGTTCTGTCTTCCATTTGTTTGTTTGTTTGTTTGTTTGTTTTTACTTTAAAACATTTTTTACTACAAAAAAAAGAATTTTTTTTCTTAATAATTATTTTCTATTATTTATTTTAATAACTTTATCTTATTTTATTTTACTTTATGTTATTTTATTTTATCTTCTTCTTTCTTTCTTTTTTTTCTCTCTTTTATTCTGAGCCTTGTGAATGACAGGCTCTTGGTGCTCCAGCCAGGCATCAGGGCTCTGCCTCTGAGGTGGGAGAGCCAATTTCAGGACACTGGTCCACAAGAGACCTCCCAGCTCCACGTAATATCAAATGGCAAAAATCTCCCAGAGATCTCCATCTCAACGCCAAGACCAGGCTCCACTCAAAGACCAGCAAGCTACAGTGCTGTACACCCTATGCTAAACAACTAGCAAGACAGGAACACAACCCCACCCATTAGCACAGAGGCTGCCTAAAATCGTAATAAGGCCACAGACACCCCAAAGCACACCACCAGACATGGACCTGCCCACCAGAAAGACAAGATCCAGCCTCATCCACCAGAACACAGGCACTAGTCCCCTCGACCAGAAAGCCTACACAACCCACTGAACCAACCTTAGCCACTGGGGACAGGCACTGAAAACAATGGGAACTACGAACCTGCAGCCTGTGAAAAGGAGACCCCAAACACAGTAAGTTAAGCAAAAAGAGAAGACAGAGAAACACACAGCAGATGAAGGAGTAATGTAAAAACCCACCAGACTAAACAAATGAAGAGGAAATAGGCAGTCTACCTGAAAAAGAATTCAGAGTAATGATGGTAAAGATGATCCAAAATCTTGGAAATAGAATGGAGAAAATACAAAAAATGTTTAACAAGGACCTAGAAGAACTAAAGAGCAAACAAACAGTGATGAATAACACAATAAATGAAATTAAAAATTCTCTAGAAGGGATCAATAGCAGAATAACTGAGGAAGAAGAACGGATAAGTGACTTGGAAGATAAAATAGTGGGAATAACTACTGCAGAGGAGAATAAAGAAAAAAGGATGAAAAGAATTGAGGACAGTCTCAGAGTCCTCTGGGACAACATTAAAAGCACCAACATTTGAATTATAGGGGTCCCAGAAGAAGAAGAGAAAAAGAAAGGGACTGAGAAAATATTTGAGGAGATTATAGTTGAAAACTTCCCTAATATGGGAATGAAACAGTGAATCAAGTCCAGGAAGCACAGAATCCCATGCAGGATAAATCCAAGGAGAAACACGCCAAGACACATATTAATCAAACTATCAAACATTAAATACAAAGAAAAAATATTAAAAGCAGCAAGGGAAAAACAACAAATAACACACAAGAGAATCCCCATAAGGTTAACAGCTGATCTTTCAGCAGAAACTCTGCAAGCCAGAAGGGAGTGGCAGGACATATTTAAAGTGATGAAGGAGAAAAACCTACAACCAAGATTACTCTACCCAGCAAGGATCTCATTCAGATTTGACGGAGAAATTCAAACCTTTACACACAAGCAAAAGCTGAGAGAGTTCAGCACCACCAAACCAGCTTTACAACAAATGCTAAAGGAACTTCTCTCGGCAAGAAACACGAGAGAAGGAAAACACCTACAGTAACAAACCCAAAACATTTAAGAAAATGGGAATAGGAACATACATATAGATAATTACCTGAAATGTAAATGGACTAAATGCTCCCACCAAAAGACACAGACTGGCTGAATGGATACAAAAACAAGACCTGTATATATGCTATCTACAAGAGACCCACTTCAGACCTAGGGATGCATACAGACTGAAAGTGAGGGGATGGAAATAGATATTCCACACACATGGAAATCAAAAGAAAGCTGTGGTAACAATTCTCATATCAGACAAAATAGACTTTAAAATAAAGACCATTACAAGAGACAAAGAAGGACACTACATAATGATCAAGGGATCAATCAAAAAAGAAGATGTAACAATTGTAAATATTTATGCACCCAACATAGGATCACCTCAATACATAAGGCAAATACTAACAGCCATAAAAGGGGAAATCAACAGTAAAACAATCATAGTAGGGGACTTTAACACCCCGCTTTCACCAATGGACAGATCATCCAAAATGAAAATCAACAAGGAAACACAAGCTTTAAAGGATACATTAAACAAGATGGACTTGATTGATATTTATAGGACATTCCATCTAAAAACAACAGAATACACATTCTTCTCAAGTTCTCATGGAACATTCTCCAGGATAGATCATATCTTGGGTCTCAAATCAAGCCTTGGTAAATTTAAGAAAATTGAAATTGTATCAAGTATCTTTTCCAACCACAACGCTATGAGACTAGATATCAATCACAGGAATAAATCTGTAAAAATTACAAACACATGGAGGCTAAACAACACACTACTTAATAACCAAGAGATCACTGAGGAAATCAAAGAGGAAATCAAAAAAATACCTAGAAACAAATGACAATGAACACACAATGACCCAAAACCTATGGGATGCAGCAAAAGCAGTTCTAAGAGGGAAGTTTATAGGAATACAATCCTACCTCAAGAATCAAGAAACATCTCAAATAAACAACTTAACCTTACACCTAAAGCAATTAGAGAAAGAAGAACAAAAAAAACCCCAAAGTTAGCAGAAGGAAAGAAATCATAAAGATCAGATCAGAAATAAATGGGAAAAACAATGAAGGAAACAATAGCAGAGATCAATAAAACTAAAAGCTGGTTCTTTGAGAAGATAAACAAAATTGATAAACCATTAGCCAGATTTATCAAGAAGAAAAGGGAGAAGACTCAAATCAATAGAATTAGAAATGAGAAAGGAGAAGTAAAAACTGACACTGCAGAAATACAAACGATCATGAGAGATTACTACAAGCAACTCTCTGCCAATAAAATGGAAAAACTGGAAGAAATGGACAAATTCTTAGAAAAGCACAACCTTCCGAGGCTAAATCAGGAAGAACTAGAAAATGTGAACACACCAATCACAAGCACTGAAATTGAAACTTTGATTAAAAATCTTCCAAAAAACAAAAGTCCAGGACCAGATGGCTTCACAGGTGAATTCTATCAAACATTTAGAGAAGACCTAACACCTATCCTCTCAAACTCTTCCAAAATATTGCAGAGGGAGGAACACTCCCAAACTCATTCTACGAGGCCACCATCACCCTGATACCAAAACCAGACAATGATGTCACAAAGAAAGAAAACTACAGGCCAATATCACTGATGAATATAGGTGCAAAAATCCTCAACAAAATACTAGCAAACAGAAGCCAACAGCACATTAAAAGGATCATACAACATGGTCAGGTGGAGTTTTTCCCAGGGATGCAAGTATTCTTCAATATAGGCAAATCAATCAATGTGATACACCATATTAACAGATTGAAGGAGAAGAACGATATGATCGTCTCAATAGATGCAGAAAAAGCTTTTGACAAAATTCAACACCGATTTATGATAAAATCCCTCCAGAAAGCAGGCATACAGGGAACTTTCCTCAACATAATAAAGGCTATATATGACAAACCCACTGCCAACATCCTTCTCAACGGTGAAAAACTGAAACCATTTCCACTAAGATCAGGAACAAGACAAAGTTGCCCATTCTCACCACTATTATTCAAAATAGTTTTGGAAGTTTTAGCCACAGCAATCAAAGAAGAGAAAGAAATAAAAGGAATCCAAATCAGAAAAGAAGAAGTAAAGCTGTCACTGTTTGCAGATGACATGATACTATACATAGAGAATCCTAAAGGTGAGTCCAGAAAACTACTAGAGCTAATCAATGAATTTGGTAAAGTAGCAGGATACAAAATTAATGCGCAGAGATCTCTTACATTCGTATACACTAATGATGAAAAATCTGAAAGTGAAATTAAGAAAACACTCCCATTTACCATTGCAACAAAAAAATAAAATATCTAGGAATAAACCTACCTAAGGAGACAAAAGACCTGTATGCAGAAAATTATAAGACACTGATGAAAGAAATTAAAGATGATACAAATAGATGGAGAGATATACCCTGTTCTTGGATTGGAAGAATCAACATTGTGAAAATGATTATACTACCCAAAACAATCTACAGATTCAATGCAATCCCTATCAAACTACCACTGGCAGTTTTCACAGAACTAGAACAAAAAATTTCACAATTTGTATGGAAACACAGAAGACCCCGAATAGCCAAAGCAATCTTGAGAAAGAAAAATGGAGCTGGAGGAATCAGGCCTCCTGACTTCAGACTATACTACAAAGCTACAGTCATCAAGACAGTATGGCACTGGCACAAAAACAGAAATATGGATCAATGGAACAGGATAGAAAGCCCAGAGATAAGCCCACGCACATATGGTCACCTTATCTTTGATAAATGAGGCAAGAATATACAGTGGAGAAAAAACAGCCTCTTCAATAAGTGGTGCTCGGAAAACTGGACACCTACATGTAAAAGAATGAAATTAGAACACTCCCTAACACCATACACAAAAATAAACTCAGAATGGATTAAAGACCTAAATTTAAGGCCAGACACTATCAAACTCTTAGAGAAAAACATAGGCACAACACTCTATGACATAAATCACAGCAAGATCCTTTTTGACCCACCTTCTAGAGAAATGGAAATAAAAAGAAAAATAAACAAATGGGACCTAATGAAACTTAAAAGCTTTTGCACAGCAAAGGAAGCCATAAACAAGACGAAAAGACAACCCTCAGAATGGGAGAAAATATTTGCAAATGAAGCAACTGACAAAGGACTAATCTCCAAAATTTACAAGCAGCTCATGCAGCTCAATAACAAAAAAAACACAACCCATTTCAAAAATGGGCAGAAGACCTAATAGACATTTCTCCAAAGAAGATATAGAGATTGCCAACAAACACATGAAAGAATGCTCACCATTATTAATCATTAGAGAAATGCAAATCAAAACTACAATGAGATATCATCTCACACCGGTCAGAATGGCCATCATCAGAAAATCTACAAACAATAAATGCTGGAGAGGGTGTGGAGAAAAGAGAACCCTCTTGCACTGTTGGTGGGAATGTAAATTGATACAGCCACTATGGAGAACAGTATGGAGGTTCCTTAAAAAACTGAAAATAGAACTACCATACGACCCAGCAACCCCACTACTGGGCATATACCCTGAGAAAACAATAATTCAAAAAGAGTCATGTACCAAAATGTTCATTGCAGCTCTATTTACAATAGCCAGGACACAGAAGCAACTTAAGTGTCCATCAACATATGAATGGATAAAGAAGATGTGGCACATATATACAATGGGATATTCCTCAGCCATAAAAAGAAAGGAAATTGAGTTAATTGTAGCGAGGTGGATGGACGTAGAGTCTGTCATACAGAGTGAAGTAAGTCAGAAAGAGAAAAACAAATGCCGTATGCTAAGAAATATATATGGAATCTAAAAAAAAAAAAAAAAATGGTCATGAAGAACCTAGGGGCAAGATGGGCATAAAGACACAGACCTACTAGAGAATGGATTTGAGGATATGGGGAGAGGGAAGGGTAAGCTGGGACGAAGTGAGAGAGTGGCATGGACATATATACACTGCCAAATGTAAAATAGATAGCTAGTGGGAAGTAGCCACATACCACAGGGAGATCAGCTCAGTGCTTTGTGACCACCTAGAGGGGTGGGATAGGGAAGGTGGGAGGGAGGGAGACGTAAGAGGGAAGGGATATGGGGACATATGTATATGTATAACTGATTCACTTTGTTATAAAGCAGAAACTAACACACCATTGTAAAGCAATTATACTCCAATAAAGATGTTAAAAAATTTTTTAAAAGATAAAATAAAATAAAAGAAGAAAGTATTCCGTTCAGTTGGAGAAATGCATAAAGGAAGGATATTTTATTTATACATGTAAAATCCCAAATTATCCTAAAAGTATCTTGGAAGCTATGGTGCCTATTTAGATTCTCAAGGTTTGGAAATGACACTGATTGTAACTGATAAGAACTTGCAGAGCAAGTTGAGACGAACTAAGAAGAAACTTACTGGTTGTATCCTTACGTAGGAAAGTCTCACAAGCTCCAGAAACAGGACTTAAAAATGAACACATGATTTGAATATATTACAGAATGTGGGCTGTGAATGAACAATTATACATCATCACTAAATTCCGGATCTGTCAGCCAACATACACACTCTCTGAAGGAGAGGACACCCGATTTCCTTGAACTTCTTAAAAATGATGGACAGCTATGAAATTGTCAGCCAGTGGGGAGATAAATCCGCCAGGTAGGGCCAAGAATTCTCCCTTCAACTTTAAAAAAACTGTAGTTTGAGAGATCGGAGAGGGTAAAAAAGAAGGTGCTCCCCCTTCCTGGGTTGCTTAGAGTATAAAATATATCACTGCTGTAGCTATTTATGGCACAATCAAATATTAACCCAAACGCCTCAGAAACAGAATTAATGGATTGCATAAGCAACCCAGGACTCAGAATAGCATCTATAGATGCTCTAAATATGGTAAAATCTCAAGGCCCGTTAACTAGCCCAATCTGGATTTAAATCACTGCCCAGCTGAGACACGGGAGCATTCCCTACAGAGTGATAGCATCCTGAGCTCTGAAACCAAGATGCCCAGCCTCCCCCTGAAGCGTCCAGTAATGTATTCAAAACTGTTGGAAACAGGATAACAACATAAATTGACCATGTCGTCCGTGATTCATTCTGATAAAACCGTGCCAGGATCTCTGAGAAACCTCCAAGTTATTAGATAAGCAGATGCATCCATCATCAGAAAAGTCAGCTTAGCTTTGATAATAATGGCTGACTAATTTTGCATTTTTTCTCTATAAAGCCAACAAGAATTATTGAAGTAAGAGTGGCTTTCATGCTTTTACATGAATAGGATGATTTCTGTGCAGTTAGAAAAAGTGGGGCTCCACATTCTCTTTCTGCCTCTCTGTTTATGTTCAGACCTCAACAGACCCATCTCTAGTGGTGACAGACTCCTCTGTCCCCAACATACAGCCGCCACCTCTGATACCACGGAAGAGACTAGTTTTGTGGCTAAGCACATTTTGTTTTATGGACAAAATACTTGGTTAACAGAAGGAACAAACAAAGGAATTAACTTACACACACAAGCACACAAGTTAGAAATCTTGAGAAACATGAAAATATTCTTAGTCTTTTCTCTACCTGGTAACTGGATTACTGTTCTATATGGTACAAATCTAATCAACATAACACCTGAAATGTTAACAATGGAATGGCTTTTATTTATCTCTAAAAACTGTATGCCCCGTCACAGAAACCAAGACAATCCAGGAACTCTGCATCGACTCCCAGGGCACGTGACTCTAGGTGCCCATCACTGCATGCCCATTCAGCTCCTGGCTGAGCAGGGACCCCCAGCTCTACCAACAGACCCAGAAGTCTGGCATTTATTCAGGCTTTTTCATCATTAGCACCATGGACCAGGCACCAGGATGCACTATGAACAAGACTGATGGGGGAGGTGTCTGCTCTCAGTGAACTCACATTCCTTTGGGAGAGAGCTAGCATGGAAATGGGTACGTAAACACAGCAATACCACAAATGTTGAACAGCACTGCAGGTGGCCCAGAAGATTTTTTATGTGAAATGATTATAGCTGCCATCTCCTAGGGAGTAGCCAGTGGAGCTTAGGTGCAACTGATGTGCTGGAACCAGCCAGACAAGCAAGGGCACAGGGCAGAGCCTTCCAGACTGGGGCAGGGGGGGTGAAAAGGCCCTGCTGTGAGAAGGAGCCTAGCTTGATGCAGAAGCAGAGATCTGTGTGCTGTTCCTGCAGTGTGGTCCTCTCTTTAGGCTTGGGGGGCCACAGCAAGCAAAGAGAGACCTCTGGAGCCTTCAGAGCAACAGAGTGACAGGCAGGGTACAGGGATTAAAAGAATCCCTATGGCTGGGTTCAGAGAGAATCATCCCTTACCTGTGGGCCTGAGCATCTAGTCTGTGTGGAGAGGAAAGGAGAACAGATTTACAGGGAGGCAGAAAGGGCTCCGAGTGGCAAGGCGTTTCTCAGCTAGAGGAGAAGAGAGAAAAGTCACCTGGGTGGAGAATGAAGGTAGTTCAGCAAATAGCACCCCATCGTGGGACAGTAGAAGCAGACACTGAATGGCAGACAGAGGCGGGAGTTGGTGGTCTTGACCTCCGGACTGTGTGGTCAGGGCAGAGGCCTCCAAAATCGCTACCTGGATGTGCAACATGATGAGGACCAGGTCTCTGCAGTGCTGGGGAGGAGGTTAGCAGAGTGAGAGACAAGACAGAAGGTGCAGGAGGATGGAGAGCCAAGTTCTGTCCCCACTGTTCCTCATTGCCAGGGGCTGAGACATCCAGGTGGAAAAAGAGGAAATGAAGGCTCCAGAGAGAAGTCACAAATCTGAGTCATCCCCACAGGACAGATGATTGAAACCATCCACCCCTTAACTCACACCTGTGCAGGGACATGATGTCAGCTTCACCTCTCGGGGAACCACCAGTGCAAGTCTCCAGGCACCTTTATGGAAAAAGCAGGAGAAGAGAGTTCTGGAGCTTAGGGAGCAGTGTGTGTACTGAGCAGATATGGCAGCTGGTCTCTGGGTCAACTGAGAGCACTTGCATCCAAGGATTAGGAGTAGGAACACTTGACCGTGACTGCCTGGTAGTGGCAATATATGTGCCCAGCGTTTTATCTGCAGTTCTAATGGAAATTATCAAAAAAAAAAAACCCTGTGTTTTGGGGCTGCAACGATTTTGTCTGTCATGATCAATAGTATGTGGTTAAGACCTCCGAATCCATAACTGTGTTTCTTAGGATGAATGTTGTCACTAATCATCCTTTTCCCATCAATATGCTGAGACAGGGGTGACGCGGTCATCACAACTCAGGGACTCAGGTAACGGTTAGGCTGCCTTTGGGGTGATGCTAGAACCTACGTTCTGTTTAGTGAGACAGGGTTGTTATTTAGTGTTGCAAACCATGACAACCCGAGCAAAGAAATCAACTGAGATCAACTGGTGACTGTTGAATTTCATATGTATTTTTTTTTTAACAAACTTGATTTAATGGACATATAGACAACACTGTATCCAGTAATATCAGAACGCATGTTTTTTCACATAGGGAGTATTTACAAAAATGATCATATACTGGATTATAAAGCCAAATATCAATACATTTAAAAGTAATGACAATAAACAATCCAAAATAATATTAAGAAAACAGGTCCATCTACAATAGTATCAAAAGAATAAATCACTAGGAATAAATTTTGCAAAAAAAGTACAAAACTCATACTTCAAACACTATAAAAATTGTTGAAAGAAATCAGTTAAGACCTAGATAAATGGAAAGATATCCCATGATCATGGATCAGAATACTTAATATTGAGAGGATGGTAATACTCTCTTCCTGACTATCCCCTACCCTTTCCCACCTGCTGAACTGATCTAGAAATTCAAGAAAATTCTTATCAAAATCTCAGCTGGCATTTTTGCCGAATTTTAAGAGCTGATCCTAAAATTCATATGTAAATGCAAAGTATACTGAATAGCCAAAACAATCTCAGAAAAGAACAAAGTTGGAAGACTTACACTTCCCAATTTTAAAAAATTATTAAATGCTATGGTAATTAATGTAGTGGAGTACTAGCATAAGTCTAGACATACAGATCAATGGAAAGGAACTGAGAGTTCAGAAATAAATCCTTGCATTTACTGTTTGTTTGTTTTTTAACATCTTTATTAGAGTATAATTGCTTTACAATGGTGTGTCAGTTTCTGCTTTATAGCAAAGTGAATCAGTTATACATATACATATATCCCCATATCTCTTCCCTCTTGCATCTTCATATGTATTTTTAAGCCAGCTTGCAACCGAGGAACATGCATGGCAGCTGCTGTCAACTGTACACTTCCTGGCCTGGGTCTGTCGTCCCCCACAATCGAGAAGAGACACAGGGGTGGAGTAAATCCAATGTTAAAGACCCATGAAGATATCCTTAGGCAGAAAGCTTATGCTGATTCAAACTGCAGGAAGGCAGATTGCCCTCCACAGAATGAGAAATCTCTGTGAGCCAATAAGGCATCATTTATAGTCAAATGCTATAGATATGTACATGAATATGCAACAACAAACAAAACTGCATGTTTTTTCCACCTACATATCCCTTGTTATAATTAAATGTGTTTAGCATACGAATCCTTCTTGAGATACTGTACAATAGAAAAGAAGAATATTAGAGAGTTCTCAAATTCTCTGGAAGCTAATTTCCAAAGCTGCCAAGAAGGACCATTGCATTTTTATCTTTCTGAAGTCCTGGCTTGAACGAAAGATTCATACTATTCAAGGCCACCATGCCTCCCGCGTTTAAACATTCCTGCTAGCAGCCTTACAGATGGGGTGCAGCTCTCAGCATTGAAACAGCTGCTTTACCACCCCTTGTAAGGGAGCTCCAGAGGTGAATCCCAGCCTGGGCAGGGTGCCAGGAGTAGAGAGGACCACACGGGACAAGCCCTGGGGAAGAAGACTCCACGGATGGGGCACCGCCTGCTGTGTGCTGGTGGCTGATGCTTAGGTGATGATGGACATGTGGAACACGGAGGGACAAACAGGGCTAAGTTGCAAGTTGCAAACGTCACCTCGAGTGGGCCTGTAACTTCAGCAAGGCTTCTGGTGCCCTGCTTTGCTCCCCTCCGTCTGTGATGTCATGGCAGCTGGTGCTGAGGTGTCAATTTTACAGACTGGTGGGGTCGTATTTTAGCATGATGTAACATTCCGCCCTAAGCAAGCAGCCCAGGTGCCAGGGTTTCTGCTGTGACCCATGCCCTGCTTCTGCTCCAAATGAGAACTCCTCGGGTGCCAGTGGGTAGTGATGGTGTGTGAGCTTCCATTTCTGAAGCAACTCGCTATTTGCTACGGTATTACCGGGAGTAATTCTTTCCAGCACAGTTTTATGGATCTTGCTGCTTAAAACATCTAGCTATTCTTGGAACTAGACCACTGGGGATATAGAAATACTTCAACAATAGGCTTTGCCTGTGGCAATAGCCCAGAAGACCAATGGCCAATTCTGTCATCTGAGATATTCCCAACCATTAACCTTGAGTGTCAAAATCAACTACAGTTGTGAAGATGACACTTATGATGTATCTATGGATTTCACAGGCTATTTTTTAAATGGAGAGCTCTGTGTTTTTCTCATCCTTCTCTGTGTACAACTTTAGTGTATTGCCTGAGAAATATAGGTTCCAAACCTACTCTGTGCTGCTCACAGCTCAGAGGCATAAATTGGGAAGATTAAGTCGTTCTAGTTATTAGGATGGGCCCAGGGAGGAGGCATTTATTGACATGGTGGAGAGGTTTCCAGAAACTATTTTGTATCCCTTCCTGTCCCTTGATGCCCGTGTTCTCTGTTGGACCATGAGGAAAGACAAATGCTTCCCTAACAGTCGAGCTTTGCGAACTTCATTGATGGGTAAGTAGAAAATCAGAACTCCAGATCTCAGAGATCAAGAAGAGAGGATACACTTCTACTTCTACTTATGGGAGAGATGAAAGAGTATTCTAGAAACCAAGCTCTTCAAGACTGCAGGTTTCTCAGCTTTGTGTTTTTCTCGTCCCTCCTTTCTCTCTCTGGAGCAGGTTTCTTGACCTCGGTACTACTAACATTCTGAGCTGAATAACTGGCTCTTGTGGGGGAGGGGTGGGGGAGGGGTCGGGGAGGAGTTTCCCCTGCATAGTAGGACATGGCAGCATTCCTGTCCCCCCCCACCCCAAGAGATGCCAGAAGCACCTTCGCCAATTATGAAAAACAAAAATATCTCCAGTGATTGCCAAATGTCCCCTGGAGGGCAAATTGCTCCCAGATGAGAACCACTGTTCCAAAATAACAATATAATGAAAAATAGGTCAATGATGATCATTATAATTCACTAGGTATTTGGCTTCAAATGCATTATTATTATTTTTAATCATTAAAACAACTCGGGGACTTCCCTGGTGGCACAGTGGTTAAGAGTCCACCAGCCAATGAAGGGAACATGGGTTCAATCCCTGGTCCGGGAAGATCCCACATGCGGCGGAGCAACTAAGCCCGTGCGCCACAACTACTGAGTCTGCGCTCTAGAGTCCCCGAGCCACAATTATTGAGCCCGCATGCTGCAACTACTGAAGTCCATGCACCTAAAGCCTGTGCTCCGCAACAGGAGAAGCCACTGCAATGAGAAGCCCGCATACCACAAGGAAGAGTAGCCCCCCTTTGTTGCAACTAGAGAAAGCCCGCATGCAGCAACGAAGACCCCACGCAGCCAAAAATAAGTAAATAAATAAATAAATAAATAAAATTTATATATTAAAAAAGAAAACTCATACCAGTTGGTGCCACTACTCTTCCTACTTCACACATGAAGAAACTTGAGGCAAAGAGAAGTTAACTTTCTTAGGTAAACTGAGGGCGGAATCCAAAGGTAGCATCACTGTTTTACACAGACCATACTATGCTACACATATTACAGACACACACACACGTGGTGTCACACATGATGCTGGGAATATGGCAGGCACTTCACAGATGTCATAAAATAGAAATTTTCAAGTAGTAAAATCTGTTAGAAGATGCAGTTTGTGTCCTATATTTAAAACTGTGTCTAGAGTTTAACTTACTTCGTCAGCAAAGGTGATGTCCTTCCTGAGGCAGAAGCCCCGTCACTCACCTGCTGCTTATGGCTGTAGGGCTCTTCCTGCCTCTGCTACTAAAGTGCTAAAAGAGCATCATCTGGGGAATCACTGCCCCTCTCAGTCCCAGACGCTCCTGTCTCCTCCTGCCCACGAGGGACCCAGTAGCTCACAGCATTTTCCTCCTTGATTGTCTGTCTCTCCTTGGGGCACAGGAACCATGGGACTCCACACCAGTACTTCCTGTATGGATCTGAGAATAAAATCCCTGGTTTACCTTCACATGCAGCTGGGTCCCCTCAGGACACGCTCCCGCTTGCCAGGTGGGAGAACAGCTCTGCACTGAGAGCCTTCCTTTCCTCTGAGCACGGGTGGGGCATGATGCTGAGCAGGGAGAGGTACTCTTGCAAGCAGGAACATCTGGGAAGCATTGACTGCAATCAAGGGCCAGCCCAGCAGTAGAAGGAAACCAGGGACATGGGGTGAGTCTTCTCTAACCAGGCACTTGTCTCCAGCACCAGCCACGTAGATGTGCTCTGATCTCTCTCTGCTCCTATGCCAGGAACAAGCAATGCCCATCTCCAAGCCCAAGTCGTTCCAGTACACAGCTGTGACCCTAATCAGAAGGGCATTCACAGAGATCCATGGAAAGCAGAGGAGGTCATTTCCCGGGTGGTGATGGATGACTTCAGAGCGGAAGGCAGGTCAGTGTGCTTATATATATATGTGTATATATAATGATTTATACGTATATATATACACATAAATACATATATATATATACACATAGTCTATATAATATATATACAATGCCACTATATAATGTATATAAACTATTATATAATGTATATTATATACACACACGTAATATACATTACACAATAGTTTGTAGTATTAGGTATTAGATACATAACATCTGATATGTTAGTTTATATGTGTTTATATGTTATTATGGAGTATTTCAAACATACCCTAAAGTAGGCAGACTAGTATCATAAACTTCAATATACCATCATCCAGCTTCAACAACTATGACACCATGGGGTACGTCCATGCACTTGCCCATCCCTGTATTAATTTGAAGCAGGTATTTCAGAGTGTATCTCTGAAAGATGGAGTCTTTTTTAAAAACATAACCAGGATATGATCACATCTAAAATAAATACACATATATAGACACACACATATAAAGTAATATATAGGGTATATGTGTATATGCTGTATGTATTGTATATAATACCAGAATATTTACTATATGTACTATTACATAATGTATAATAAACACACACACACATATACATGCATGCATATATGTACACACACATACACACCCCCACACACACACAGACACACACACACTTGGCAACACCACTGATGGTGTGGCTGTGGAGCATCTGGACCTCTCCTCACTGCTGAAAGGGTACAAACCGGCCCAACCCCCAAGTCATCACCCTAGCAGTCAGTCATCTGCTAACATTGAGCACACACACTGTATGACGCAGCAAACCTGCCCCAGGATACTCACCAGAAATGCATATGCATGCACAGCAAAAGTGTGTGCAAAAATATCATAGCAGCATTATTCTTGATAGTTCCACACTATAAAGAATGCAAGTGTCAACCAAGAGTAAAACAGATAAATTGTTGGATATTCATAGAATGAAATACTTAGAATAGTGAAAATTAACAAGATAGTGATTCATATAACAACCCAAATGGATTACACACATAAAATTTAAATGAAAGAAGTCAGACAAGAAAGAGTACAGACCATACTACGATTCATTGTGTCTGAAGCCAAAGGAGAGACAAGATGGGGTGATGGAGAGCTGGTGGGTGAGAGGCTCTCAGGGCGTGGTGTGTGCGGCATCCTCCTTCCTGAGGGGCTGGTGGGTACAAGGTGAAACCATAACCTGTGCCCTCGCCGTCCACATATGATGCACCTCAATAAAAATATGTTAACTGTTATTTTCATATTGATGCACAAAGGACACACAGTTATTAAATTGATATTAAGTTACGTCTAGCTAGAATTGCTCAGGCCACCCAGATTTGCAATATTTAGTTCAAACTTCTGACTTGTAAATGAATTGAAAAGGCTTTGCATAATCTCAATTGAAATAATATTCATATAATTGTTCCTGAAATGTAAATGCTATAAAAATGTTAGATTTTGCCATGATATTAATTAATTTAAGGTTTCTGTAAAGGATGTATATATAATTCTTTTGTTTTGGTTTTTTAGAAAGGAACAAAAACTTCAACTTAGAAAAAGAGATTGAAATTAAATGTTTTTTGCAGGGAAGTTTTAAGGAATCCCTTGGGTTTCATGCCTTTGCAAATGAGTATTTTGGTCCTTAGCTAAAATCTTTGCACATCGAGATGCTCCCATATTCAGATCCATAAAATAGGAGCCATGATATCTGTCCCATGGGTTTGTTTTGAGAATTCAATGAGACATGGAAGGGGAAACTCTTGGAATTCTGCCTGGCAGAGCAATGGCAAACACTACATTTTTTTTTTAAGTTATTAGAACTTTGTTTTGCAAAATATATATCAATGCGATGTCTTCTTTTTATCAAGTTTTCAGCACAGATACTATTGCTTTTTTTTTTTAATCAGCTATACGTATACATATATCCCCATAGCTCTTCCCTCTTGCGTCTCCCACCCTCCCACCCTCCCTATCCCATCCCTCTAGGTGGTCACAAAGCACAGAGCTGATCTCCCTGAAACACTACCTATTTTAAAATAAAGACAAAGTTTAGCTCAATTCAGGGTGATGGTTCACAGTGAAGTTGAGTTACTGTATGTGTACTGTGCACTTGGCTTTCTGCACAACAGAGGTGCACTTCTCTCCTTCAGAATCAATGGATAGAAATGGACAAAACTCTGACACGTGGCCTCTTGATTTCAACGTTATATTGTCATGGCACTGTGCAACTCAGAAAGTCACATTTGAGAAAGAATTGGGGTGCTGTGTGTGTGAGTGTGTGTGTTTTCTCACTGCAGGAAAGGGTCAGCGTCCGGAAGCAAGAAGAAACTAGGCGAATGGTGCAGGGGATAGCTCTCTATCTTCACATTGGCTCACATCCACGTTGGTGGGAAATTAAGGATTGGTGATCAGGAGAGACTCAGGTGCTGAGGAAGCAAATGTGCTGTGCAATTCCGGGTCTGGGAAAGTGCTCCAGGGAGTTTTTGTGGGCTGTGAAGACCATGGACCACCCAGGAATGTCTTCAGGGCTTTCGTGGGGCTCTGGAGAGAAGAAGACATCCTCCAAGAACCTCTAGCCCTGTAACTAGACTAGTTGCTGACTAGATCTGAACCCTTTGCAACCCAGTGGACCCCTCCCCTCCCTCACCTTTGGGGTATTTGATTTAATATCTTTCACTTCAAAGCAACCCCTAAGCATTCGGAAGTGTCTTCTGAGTTGTGCAGCATGCATGCGAGACCAGAGTGCATGTCCCTGGCCCCGCCCTTGAGCCTTTCCAGGAGTACAGAGTCATCCACACCAGCTAAGCCCGTGCCTCTGGGAACCCTTTGGCTGTGCTCTTGCTGAGAAGGATGTGTTGCCAGGAGTACCAGCCTCAACCCAAGCTCTCTTTGCAAACACACACTCTTAGGAACATTGGAACATCATTCCTCACACATTTTTTTATTTAGTAAAAATGTAATATAAAAGGTGTGGCCGTAATATTCTGTCCAAATAACCCACGTGATGTGGCCTCCTTATTTTCCCTAATAGCTGCCTGAATTCTCTAACTCACATTTCAGGCAGGTGACTGATTGGCAGTCAAAATAGAATCCAAGCTTAAAACAATTAACTAGCTTGTAGACATTTTTCTTTGCTTATAGAATTCAGACAACAGGTCTTTGAGTTTTTATGAATATATGTAATAGCCTTGCTTTGTTTTAGTTGACTTTTATGGTGCTATTGTAAAAAGAAAAAAGCCTCTATTTCTGTGACCTGTGTGTAAAAGCATGTGTGACAATCTTGGTACGTCAGCCCCTCACACACAGACTGTGTGCTTAGCCCCACTTGGTTAGGTGTGGTCCAGTCACTATGGCTGAGCCCTAGCAATGGATGTTAGGTGCTCTCTCCGCAGACAGGGCGGATGTGTGAAAATCTCTTTCATGACCTTTGCAAACTGTCCCTTTCTGTGATGACCCTGGAAGCCCTTGACATCTGAAGATGGCTGACCCTCAAGATGCAGGAGCGCAAGTCCCTGCTTCACTGCAGTTAGGACACTGCCCTTCAACCCAGCATCCTATACACAAAGGGAGGGAGTGAGAAATAAACTCGATCATTTAGAAGCCAGGGAGATGTTAGAATTTTTATAATGTAACTTCATCACTATCATTACATTAACATGCATACTATTTAGAAGTAAGGTCTAGTTTTACTTGGAAAAGCTTCAGATAAACTGCATGAAAGAGTGGAAATCCCCCAACTTTGGCATCAGGCAAGTATGTGTTTGGATCTGGACATGACAGCTAACCAGGTGTGGGGCCCTAGAAGGTAGTTTAAGCTCTGAACTTCAGTACAATTATGATGATATTGATTATTATTGCTGGAGATATGTCACAAGAATTCATTGTGATGATTCATATGAAGTTCTTTTCATAATGCTGTTTACTTAACAGGTACAAAATACATCTTTCTTCTTTTTCTTCTATTGTCTCTTACTGCCAATGCCAGGGAAAGTTTATTTCCTGAAATCAAGACCAAGAATGTCAACAGTGCAGCTCTTATATTTTAACCATTTGTCATAATTTAGGAACACATCAGAGTTGCAAAACACACACACACTTCTCCTTCCTCATGACTGGCTCTCTTGTTCTCTTTCCTGCATCTTCAAATCTCAGTTTGAACATTACAGTCCTTGAACTGTGAGTTATTAATTACCAGCACTTCATCTGCTCTGACAGCAGTCTGATCTTTCCCTTGGTTTTACTTGTCACCCTGTATTGTAATCACCCATTAGCTTTTATGACTATTTCCACTGGTTTTACCCTCACGTAAGAATCCTATCTGCCAGCATCACCACTTTGCCACAGTGCCCATCATCTAGGAAAAGTACAAGAAGGGTTGAGTGAATGAAAAAAGTGACATTTGGTGTATCTCCACGATTGCTTCATATGCATGCCATGTAACCTTCTAACATGCAACTCTTTGCACACAGCCTTCCTAAATTGTCTACATCATGATTCTGAGCTATTTTAGCCGCAATGCTAAAGGTGTTAGAACTGCTTAGAAGTAGCAGAAGACTTTACTGTTTTTTCCTGTAGGCATAAAGTGTGCTATTTCTATATTAATCCATGTTGCAAGTTTTCTGTGAAATTACAGCTCTTGAAAGTCCGGACTCTTCTAGCTAGGTTTCTTGCTCTTATTTTGTTCAAACTACAGTTGCTCCTGCATGTATGTGCTAGAAGTCGACCAGTGAAGTCCTTGCTTTCAGAACATTACATATATAAATGTAAAGACCAATGGCCAAATCTTCTACATCTTAGCACCTAACTTCCTGCATAAAAATGTTCCTGGTTGGGATTTCAGAGCAAAATAGAGGAAATTTTCTCAAAAACCCACTTTAAGAGTGTTCTTCAAAGATTCAAGAATGTCACCTCCTGGAGAGGCTGTCCTGGTCGTTGGTACCATCCCAAGCATAAAAGCATGGACAAGTGACCTTTGTCATTTAAAACATGGCACAAACTGCTTAACATTTGCCACTTTATGTACAGGATGGCCCAGCCCCATGAGGTCACACTGGACCCTGGAAGACCAAGGCTTTCTCTGCATAATGACAGGTTGCCAAGGCAACAGCAATACAAATCTGTCAGCTCTGGAGACCTTCACTCAGGGGCACCTCACTATTGTGAAAATCACCATGGGGAGGAATTTCTATCTCAGCCCTCACTACTGAAAGCAAGAGAAAGGAACATGCCAATGATGGGACATGCTTGAAATGATCTCTTCTCCTTCCAAAGCACACACTTTCCTTTTTCCTGAGGGTCTAAACTAGCATTTCTTACAATCAAGGGCTGATAATTAAAGAGTATGATTTAGGAACAAAGTGGCAAAACCCTCTGCAGCTGGCATTGCCTGGGTGGTGAGGTGATGCCACAAGCTGTGGCTAAAAATACTTCAGGCATTCGTGCACAGGCACTCTCCAAGTGTTGCACACCAAACTTGTAAATGTCCTGTGCCTAGAACCAGCCAGACGTCCAGACAGCTGCCTCAGCATTAGACCTCAGAAATGCATTGTCAGCAGGCAACTTAAACGTCAGAAGGGGAGGGGAGTCATCAAACTGCTTACCTGTCAGACTGCCAGGTAAGACAGTCAGACTGTCATGAATATCTGCCATCTCTGGCCTCTACTTCATTTACAGACACATTCAGAAATGCTTAGCCCGTGACTCCCATGTGCCCACGCCTCTCACAGGCACCGCGGGTACATGAGTTGGAGGCAGCTCTCTGTGGGTCTCTCGTACTTCCCACGTCTTGTGAGCAGAGGCACTGACTACATTTGCTCCAGACCAGCTTTTCAAGGATGTTTGTACAGTGAACAGCCTTAAGAAGTAGAGGACTAGTCTCCCTCTGAGCAGAAGTCAGGACTTCCTACTGCCCAGCATAACAAAGAGAAAGTCTTCCTTTGGGGCAAAGTAGCAGGCAAATCACATTCTTTGATACCTAAGCATTTCATCCGAGTGAAACCTCCCACAAACATTAATTCCAAGTGAAATCTAGCCACAAGCATTAATTCCTGTTTATGTTTCTTGACGATGAGGATTATTAATTCTTTTATGTCACTCCAGACATGTTGGTGAGGTGAAACATGTAGACAAATCATGCTGGAACTGCAACGTATTTATAGAATACGTCTAAATTATGCTATGATTATACACGTTATAGAAATTTAGTATGACATAATCAATATATCTAGTAGATTCCTTGAATATGTACCTATGAGAGCTACATTGTAACTTTCTTTTTCTAAGTTTTACATCACTGTTTCTATTGTGTTTTCTAATATTTATGGAAAAAAATCAGCCTAAACTTTTTGTCACAGTAGAATTACAAAGTCTATAATAGAAAACAGTCTTTCAATCAATGAAAAGCTGACAGCAGGACCAAAAGAATAATAATTTAAAAGTTAGGGATATAATAGACTTAAGTCTTGAATCTTGTTTCCACTCTTCCAAAACTCATCACCCACAGGCTCACCCACGAAAAGAACTGTGAATGTACAATACATGGATCCTATACACGGTTTCCTAGGACTGAGCAATGGAATTTCCCTAACGTCTTTGCGCATGGTATCCCTTCAGTTCAGGGATGGACGGTATAATTTGAGGAAGGAAGAATATTATTATACGTAAATCACGGGAGAGAAACATGGTCCCCCTTGGACAGAATTTTCCAGCAGTTTGAACAGAATATACTTTTTGCAAAAGCAGAAACTGAAGCTGGTAGATGTGACAGGCATGTAATGTCTAGTTCCCTTGAGCTTCTGCCAAACCATGGCTTCTGTGTCTGCTGATCTTGTGACTTCACCGCACAGCCCTCCTTCCTTGGATAACTCTCATCCTCTTCCACCTCCCTCAGCCTTCCCTTCACTCCCTATCTTCCCAACAATTTCCTCTGTTCAACGGCTGAAGACAGAGCTGGCAACAGCAAGTGAAGCTCAGCAATAAGATTTTGGATTAATAGTCACAGAGGGTATTTGAAAGGTAATTGATTTCTATAGTTGGTTTGAACTCAATTTAAGAAGCATATATAAACTTCATTTTATGGGTAAGTGCTGTGAGTTCTGGGACAGGCCCTGCACAACCAATTACAGTGATATGTCTTATTCTCTGAGTGACATCACTAATGAAATAAAGTCTCCAAGGTCTTATTGAGTTGGCACAGGATGGCAGTAATGCGGTCTTTCTCACTTCTCTTTAAAACCCAGTCTGTGCTTTGTAATGACCTTAAAAGTAATGTTGTCAGGCACACACTTTACACATTGGGGTTGATATGTTAACATAACTAATAATGTTTCCTTTTGGGAGCAAATAAACTGTGAGACCCCTTTAAAGACTGAGCTGCATTTCTCAAGCAAGATCACAGTTTGAGTCAAACTCAAGGTTCTCAAAAACCTTCTCCTGACTTGTGTTTTATGAGCAGTGGCTTCCCAGGGCCTGTCTGGACATCTTCTCCAGGAAGATTCAGGCACTCCGCAACAGGCAGAGCTATTTGGTGACACCCTGACCTCTCCTGACCTCTCACCAATCCCTGATCCGGCCGGTTGCCTGGCCTCTGACCTCAGCCTCACTCATCTCCGACTGAGCCCAGACTCCCACGTCAGAATGCCCTGACCCCTTGCCTGACATCTCCGCTCCATCACTGGCCTCTGGCAGTGTGGGATGGCCTCTTTGAATTCCTCTCGTCCGGGCCGACATGCATCTGCAATGCCACCACAGGGCCCTACTCCTTGACTAGGAATTCTTCTCAGGAAGAGCTTTCTCTTTTCCCTGGAACTTTGGGTCCCTTCCCCTCTGGAGACACTGCCTGAGTGGCTGCCCTGCCTGAAGGACCTGAGGATGCTCTGTTGACCTTCCTGTCATGACCATGATGGGCACTCCTGGCTGGAAGGATGGCTTTTCTCCATCTGGCCAATTGGTGCTATGCTGCCACCTAGGGGACCTCTCTGCACACTGCAGGTGAACCTTGCCCACAGTCCCCAAATGCTATTTTCCTGTCAAATTAAAAGCTGGCGCTCAAGCCAACTCTATTGGAGGACACTACATGTCTGTCACACATTTTCTCTTGCAGGTGTCACCTGCTCCGGCAGCACTGAGGGTCACAGGAGATCTGAGAGCATCTGCATCGGGAGGGGGGACAGCTGTGCCCTGGGGTCTGCCCTAGCCAGCCTTCCGGTCTCTGGCTCTGGCCCATGACCTCGGCTGGGCTAACAGCTGTCCCTGGGATTCCCTCACACAGACCACACAGGTGTTTTTGAGATTGTCCTGTGGAGCAGGCCCAGCATCCAGACAGAGTGGTGGTAGCAGGGGTGCCTGGGGAGTGGCTAGATGAACCAGCCATGACCACAGGGATGGAAGCTCCACAGACTGCCCGGGGCACCAGGCTCCTGTGGAGGAGAAGCAGATGGGAAGCTCTGGAAATAAATGCCACGAAGAGCCTCAAAAGGACCAGCAGGAGGTGGGTTGTTCCTGGGGCTTGAGGCATAGAAAGCACATCTAAGCCATAGGTTTTGTAATGGTACCCAGGAACTGTTTTAATCAGGTACCATAAGATGCCCAGATAGGGAGATGACCATGGTCTGGAGTGTGAGGGTCTGATAGAGGAAACAGCTGGGCTTATGGACTCAGGATTGGTTGGTTTGCATATGAAAGCCCTGTTCCAGGCTAGTTGTTTACTATCCCCTTCTAGAGATGACTCTGGGAGGGGAAATTCCTCCGGGATCATTGAGGCCCCAAGATGTCAAAGCTTCAGAATTCAGAAAATAAAAGACTAAGGCTACATGGAGGCCATGGTCAGAAACCCTGACTGGTGCCCGGCTGCCAACCTCACATCACCATGGTCCCCATGGCCCAGCCCTGGGCAGCAGGCATTCACGGAGTCTGTATCCAAGTAGCAAAGGCTGGGCTTCCAGGCTCTGAGGACAACTGAAGGACACAGCTGAGCCCCTGGGAGGAAAGGATGCCTGTGTCCTTTCAGAAGTTCAGACCTAAGAGAGGGGAATGGGGCTCACTTACCAGCACAACAGGAAGTGCACCCCAAAATAAGAGTTACCATGAATAAAGGGATCCATCAAAAACTATCTCTAAATACTGTACATTGTTACCAAGCAAGGGCTTGTTGCCCGACACATAGGAGCCAATACTACGGCACCGGCACTGACTTGAGAAAAGAAAAAGCTTTATTGTGAGGTTGACTGGCAAGGAGACAGGAGGCAAGGCTCAGATCTGTCTCCCCAGTCCAGGGTTTGGTCAAACTTTTATGACTTAGGGAGGATGGGCTGGTACACAGAAGCCCTAGTGGGGCAGCTTTCAGTTGGAGGGCCTGAAACTTGACCATTTATGGTAAGGTATGGAACGGTGGGTTTCAGCACCAGATCTTCCTGGACAAGGACCCTTTGCTTCAGGTCAAGTCGAGATCCTTTGGTTCTGTGAGGTGGCGGGAAACTTTGGTTCCAGTGTTGAGGTTAAAAATTTCCTCCTCCGCATGCTTCAGCTCCAAAACTTGCAGTCATGTCTTGTGGTCTCTGAAAAACAACTCTGCATCTTGTTAGAAATAAGATGGGGCCAGTTTGGGTTGGTTCTGGGGTTATGCAGTATCTAACAGTAAGTCCAGGCGCTAGGGGCAGGGAGATATAAAAGAAGAAGGAAGATTATTTATTCCCACCTCTATTGGGTTTATGATCCAGCTGTCGATATGAGATGGATCAATACAAGATAAACAAGAGCAACCGTGGTTGGAAGTTGTGTCTCCGTCTCGTTTTCCCTGATAGCAACATACATGGAAAGCACTGCTAACCATTTCACATGATGATATTTATTTCTTATTCCAAACCTGCATGGGCACAGACATACAATAGACTCTGGAAACAGTTTTACAAAGAGTCAGACTGGCAGTGGCCCCAGGCCCTCTCCGAGGATCAGGCTCCCTGGGTTTTCCCTCATTTCAATGTTTCAGAGGATGGACAAAGCAAGCCCCCTCTACTCTACATTTTCCTTTTAGTGGGCATTGGATTACTTCCCTTTATTCATGATTGCAAATCCTGCTGCAATGCATTATACAGATGATTGACTATATGTGTGAGACTCTTGAGAAACAGTCCTTGAAATGGAATTGTTAGCAAAAGCATGGGTGCATTTAAAATTTGATAGTTAATAACAAATAATCTTCCCAGAGACTGTGATCACTTCTACTCAGGTCAACCGTATACAAAAGTTTCACGGTTTCTTGTATCTCTGGATATTTTCAACATGCAAACTTGTAAAAGTTCACCATATGGGTAATGGCAGCACTTTGTTGCTCATGCATCTTCCTAAATATCAAGGAAGGAGCATCTTTTTATCTGTGAGCTAGTTAAGTCCCTTTCATTTCTTTGTGACTTGCTGTTTCAGGCTTTCGTCTATTTTTCCACTGGGCTTTGATATTTCCCTTACTGGTTTGCAAGCTCTCTTTTTACTTTATGGATATCATGGCAAATGACTTTGTCTAGGCTACTGCTTGAAATTTTTAATCTGTATTTTAGTTGTCTTCTTGATAGCTTCTTTGTTTTATTTGTTCCCAAGAAAAGCCATCTTTATTCTAAGATTATCAACTAAGAACAGCATTTTCTAATTTGTAATTTTGTTTTCTTGTATTTAGATCTTTAAACCATGTAGAATTTGTTTCTCTGTGTGGTGTAAAGCAGGCATCTAAATCGACTTATTTCTTCCAGATTGTTCTCCAACTGGTTATTTAGCAGTCTATTCTTTTCACATTTACCTGGATTGTATCTTGTTCACATATAGTTGCTGAGATATACCCGGACCTCTGAGGTTTCCCTGTCTCATTGGTGCATTTGCCTATTTCAAAATAGTAGTCATGTTGTTAATTGACTAATTTTATACAAATTATTTAATAGAAATATAAGCTGTTTATACTCCTTCAAAAATTATTTCTAGAATTTTTAATCTCTAAAATGAGTATAATTTTATTTTTGTTGAGATGTTGAACATCTCAGCTTTTTCACATACTATGTGACTTCATTTAAGGTACTCCACCTCTCTGTGCCTGTTTCATCTTCTGTAAAACAGAGATAATGATAGAACCTCCTCCATGAAGTTTTTGTAAGGAATAATCGAGTAAATACATTTACAAGTTTAGCAAAGTGCATGCTGTATATAGTAAATGCTCAGTAAGTATTTGCAGGTTTAATGAACCTCAGATTCTAATGTGCAGTATCATGAACATGTTAATTAACTTTGCAGCTTACACAGTGCCTTCTATAGCTGCATGGGACATCGTCATTGTTCCCAATCAACTGGGAAGGATACTGAGAAAATAATTTGGATAATGTTACAAACCTATTATTATGCAAAGGGGATAGAGATCAAATGCTGTGGGGTTTTTTGTTTTGTTTTTCCTGCTAGACCTTTAGCCTGTGAAATTGTAGGTGCAGAAAGTAAAGTGTTACCTGTGTACTTTTTCATGGACATGTTTGGATGGTCTCTGGAGAAATTAAATCAGCCCATGTTTGTGTGTTTATTTGGTGGGTTTTAATTTGCTTTTTTGTTGGGATTTTCTTCTCCCCCTTGATCGTCCCGTGTTATCATATTCCTCTGAGGTTTCTGGCTGGTAGCGAAGGGCCAATTGATAAGGGTCCAGCTGTCCCAGTAGATTCCCGTAACTGGTCTCAGAGGCTGCATTCCTGACGTCTCCTGGGGGCTGGGATGGGGCATGGAGGATGGGTTTCCTCCAGCTGGACATTTGAAGTCTCACCTTCTGCCTGGGCAGAAGGAGATACAAATTCTCCACCTTTTCCAGATATCACATCACAAGCCATTTTGCAAGCAAATCCCCCAGAGTCCTGCAGGGTTCAGAGCATATGGTTTTCTGGGCTCCTCCCTCAGATCAGAGGAGGCCTTATTGCTCAGATCTCTTCTAGGTTGTTCTGGGAACGCTCCCTGGTCTTTGTGGAGTGATGCACGCGGCTGGAATCCTTGCTCCGCTTTCTCTTTTACCCCTCTCTTCGATACCTTCCTTCCTAAGCCCTCCACAGAGTCCCTTGAGTCTTCCCCCCATATCTTTATTCCAAGTAACAGAAATGGAGCTCCCCCTCTTCCACATCGGGAATGTCACAGGAGCCCACCTCGGCAGCTGCTGCCAGTGGAAGAATTTTCTGTGACAAGTGGAGCCTGGACATTCATGCTGGTCTCAATCTGCTGACCTAGACCATGACCAAGGCCTGGGAGAGAGGAGGGGCTCAGGTAGAAGGGAGACAGGAGGGGGCCTTTCCTTCCAGAACACAGTTCTTTATTTCATACAGTATCTAAAATAAAGTGTGTCTCTCTTCTTCAAGGATAATTTTTCATAGAAGACATGAGAAGGTAACCCTCTTTCTAACCCCAGGTGTTATAACACGTGTTGACTCGGATGTTATGGCTTTGTTGTGCTGAGAGAGTTCTGCCCGCTCCCCTAGGCTACGAGTCACCCCACAATACGTCCTCTTTACCACGAGACCCTGGTTGGTCCCCCATCTCCACGTGGCAGAAATCTCAGTGAGCCATGCCCTCAACCACAACTTGAGTCCCTCAACCTCCTGACCAATACTTCCATCCCAGGAATCCTTTATTTCTCACTATCAACATGATTTATTTCTTTTGGCTCTGCTTAGTCTGATTTAAAATCCAATATTTTTTTCTTGAGGAACAATTTGATCCTCTCTATATTACTGTTTATACCCCGACTTCTGAAAGGCCAAGAGCCAAAACAGTACTTTTAATATCACATTCCCAAGTCCCACATGGAAGACTCATCTCAAAGAGTTCCCAGAAAGGAAGAACACTGTTCAATTCCAAAACACATATTTAAATATTTTTCATCTACTTAATGAAGAAATGACAAGCTGTGTTTGAGCAATCAGAAGTTTCAATTTCGTGAGATGGTCAGGAATGTGCCGAAGTGGTTGGCGCCACAGACCCATCCACAGTGACACCAAGTTCTGCCTTTGGAAACATAAACATTTGGTCACAAAGAATAATGCATTTGGCATGAAGAGGTGCTGCTTTGTAAAACAGTTTAATTTGCAGGGAGTAAGTCAAAGACTCAAGTTAGTCACTTGTCATAAATGCAATACAGACTTATGATAAATTGCTAAGCTGCCTTTTTCTTCATAACTCAAAGTGCTCTGCTATTTGATTCTTCTGGAATATGTTATCTATTAATTTCTTATTATCACAGTGACTACGTGGTTTATACGTCCTCTCTAGCTTCTCCTTAGTGGATGCTCTGGGGAACCCCAGGCGGGTAGCCCCAAGCAGAGGATGGGAGGAGAAAAGCCCCATGCGAAGAATGGATCCCCTTAATGAACAAAATCGAGGCTCCGTTGACACAGAATCCACAGGCTTAGAAAGTTCCCACTGACTTCAACAATTAGGGAGTGACTGTTATCGGGTTCTGGAACAGTGCTTGGAATTCCTACCTCCGTTGGCTCTGAATTGCAATATATGCAATCATACAGAAAGAGTGTAAGTCCAGAAATAATGTTGATGTCATCCTTAAGTTGTGGGAATAGAAAATAGTGATACTATCACAGATGTCTATAACTAACTCGACTACAAAGTCTTGGTTCTTAGGAAAGAGTAAATCCATGCAGTTGGCACTTGGTCACTCTATCAGGCAGGGTGGGCTTGTTACTAATCATTATTGTATTCACTAGGTTTGCTTTGCAAGTGGGGCTCATCCAACTCAAACAGCTATGTCAAAGGGGACTTTGGCTGCAGAATCCCAGGGCTATTGAGAAGGGCAAAGATGTGGTTGGGCTTTGAGGGTGGGGTCAGACTTGAAATTAGAAAGTTGTCTTGTTTTTTTTTTTTCTTCCTTTGGGTTTACATTTTACAAATGTGGAGTTTGTCTGAGAGTTCACAAGCCTTCAGCCAACTCGTGATAGAATGAGCTGGTGGGCTTCCCTCTCCCCTATATCCAAACATCCCAGGGAGCTCCTCTTCGGTGTCGCCTGGTTAGGAATCAAACCTGGCTGAACAAAATGCGCCAGGGACGAGGGAGGAGAGGAAGGCTGAGGCATTACGACTGACCTAGGTGGGTCCACAGACCTACTCCTGGACCAAGTGACAGTGTCTAGGTGGACAGATCAGATCCTGTGGCCCTTCCTCGAACAGGAATTCTGGACAAAAATAACCACTGAGACGCACAAAGCAAAAAGGCCTGGGAAACATCTTATGGATCCTGTGAATTATAAAGCTTTTTCTCATACTCTCTTGTTTGATCACCACCTTGTGTAAGGCAGTATTTTTATTTTCCTCTTTTTAGAAATAGAGAGACTGAGACTTGGTTAAGTCCATATCCTTGGTCATCCATATCCTTGGATGACACATTTCAGGAAGTTTTAGGTTATTAAAAAGACATTAAATTAAACCATGTTTTGTATCTGAACAACTGAGGGGAGGGAAGGGCCCACAGGAAAAGAGGTGTGAGAGTCTGCGGGAAACAAGCCTTGGGCAGGAGCGTAGGAGCCGTCTTTCAGAGGGTGACGGTCTTCCTGCGATTCAGCAGAATATTCTTGTTGAGGTCCAAGTAGTGCAAAGTGAGCCATGACATCTTGTGACAGTGTGGTGTGTGTTTTACAGAAGAAGTTGAACACGTCCGTCACCAGATAACAAATGTCAAGCGTCCTGACTCACCTAATTTAGGAAAACCAAAGCATCAGTGGAAGAGCAGCACCATTTGTGAGGCCAATGCCCACCGCATGGCAGGAGGATGGAGGAACCAGTCACATCAGCAAGAACTGAAATGTGGAGGACTCCAGCCAGGCAGCCCAAAAGGCTGCATGCAAGTCACCTGCATGCAGCGGCCAAGAGATGACATCCTCAGAAGCAGCACTCTTCAAATGGATCTGCAGTGCTTGGTTGGGACCACCATCATCACTATTCCTTCCCAGGTGCAGGCACATGGGAAGGCTAATTCCAGACCTGTCACAGCAGACCTATGACAAGGACCACAGGGACCAGGGATGTCTAAGCTTAGAGTAGAGCTCAACCTGCCAGCCAGGTGAGGGGATGCTGTTCCAGTGACCCATCCTAAGAGGCCAAATAGTGTATTGTCCTTGTGCTAGAAACAGAGGCCTGGAGAGACATTCAAAGATCCTGAAGCCATTGCCTAGGCCAACTCATCTCAAATAAGGTCACCCCTGCCTATTGTTAGATGTGACTGTAAGATCCTTGGAAGCAGACACTGTGTTGCATTTTCTTCATATAGTATAGGACTGGATGATGTTTGAGAGATGCCCTTGGGGCTCTTATACATCAGTGCAAATGTCCTGTAGCTGACTAGCAGCCCAGTATGGTATGTGGTTGAACAAGAAAGAGACCTCATCACGCTGATGCTTAAACAATCTGGGGCATCTTCTGTAAGAAGCAGCTCCAAACCCAAGTAGAACAGATCAAGATATCACCACTCAAGTATCATCAAAAACATTCAGTGGAGAAGGGGTGCAGTACAGTAATCTGCTCAGGCTGCCCTAACAAAGCATCACAGTCTGAACACCTTAAACACAGACATTTATGTTCCCACAGTTCTGGAGGCTGGAAGTCCAAGATCAAGGTGTCAACAGGTTTGGTTTCTCCGAGGCCACCATCCATGACTTGCTGGTGCTACTTTCTCTCTGGCTGTGTCCTCACATGGCCTTTTCTCTGTGCATGCACACTGCCTAAATCTAAGGTGGACACATGTCCTTGCCTTTGTGGCCAAAGCCTGAAACACTGCCTGTGACAAGATGCTCACTGAGAACAGGTGCCTGGTCCTGATGCAGCAGAAACCCTTCTCCTTGGACAATAAGGTCTATTTCCTCTCATTTAAAGGTTCAGTTTGAAGCCTTTAAAAAATATTTTGTCCATCCCACCACTTTAATAACATTGCAATAAATTCTTTCACTGAATGTAATATTTTATTAATCTAGCAAATTAAGACAATGTCTATCAATAAAAATGATCTTCACAGGCTTTTTAGTGTACTTGCAGTGCCTTCCTGCCACTATCAAGATGATAGTGACATTCTTCTTTGTGACTGCACACTTAGAATTTGCTCAGTGCTGGAAGCCACCATTTAAGAAGGAACAGGAATACACTGGGGTGTTTACAATGGTTAGAACTTGCAGGGTCTGGAACCCACAACACATGAACAATCATTGGACCAACCTCGGAAGCTGAGCCTGGAAAAGTGAGATGCTGGGTCATGTGATGCTGTCTTCCTGGGCTGAAAGGTAATATCTGTTACATAGCTCATTATTATGAACCAAAAGTTTGTATCCCCTTGTATTGTAAGGACCCGACATTAAGCTTTTTGATTGCTGAGGCATCCTTTTCAAAGATATCCATCCCTAATAAGCATATTGCCAGCTGTATTAGATAGTTACTAGCAAAAAGACCAGATAAGGAATTAAGCTATTTCCACCCATGAAGCTCCCTCTTCCATAAAGCCCTGGGTAATGAGATAACTGACCATTTGAGGGGCCCCACGTCTCCTTTCCCTTGCCCTATTTACTGCTCTCATGTTTTAAATTTGCCCATAAAGAGTGAACCAACAGAACCCTAGGCACCCCACCCTTGACCCCAATAAAGACAGAGTCAAAGACCTGCAATCTCTCTCTCTCTCCTTCCCCATGACTTCACTGTGTGGCTTTGGGTGTGCCCTTTACCCTCCAGGACATATGAGTAATAAATCTTGTTTCTCAAAGTTCCCTGATAGTTTTTGCCGAAGAGTATCCTGTAATTATAATAAGAATCACAAGGGTTGGTCCAGCTACAAAATTGGCTCCCACTGGGGAAATGTCTGTAGGGTCCCCACAAGTAGTTCAGGTCTGGGCCAGTGCCCCAGGCATTCCTAGCCAAGAGCATCGCTATCTAGGGTCTGAGACCAACACAAAACCCCCCAAAATTCATATGTTGAGGCCTTACACCAAATGAGATGGTGTTTGGATATGGGACCTTTGGGAAGTGATTGGGGTCAGATGTGGGCATGAGGTCAAGTCTCATGACCTCTCTTCAGGCTCATGCATGTGAAGAAGGGCCATGAGAGGACACAGTGAGAAGGCAACCATCTACAAGCCAGGAATTGGGCCCTCACCAGAACCCAGCCATGCTGGCATCCTCATCTTGGACTTCTAGCCTGCAGAACTGTGAGAAAATAAATTTCTGTTGTTTAAGCTGCCCAGTCTGTGGTATTTTGTTATGGCAGCCTGAGCAGATTAAGACAACCACTTATAATACTTCCTCTTCTATGCCTCATTTTTCCTGAGTCTACAAAATGAAAAAAAAAACACATTATTTATAACTACAATTACTTTGTTATTATCCATTTAGGTATTAAGAAATGTTACCCACAACCCCTCCAGAGGTGTGAAAGGGATAAATCAAAGGTGACATTCTTGACAGACATGAGATCACCACTAGATTCCAATTGTTGGTGTGTTTTACAAATAGTAAATGTGAAAGACATTGGCTCTCTGAGCAAGAGAAGTTAAGTTTGAATTTTACTATAAAAAATCGGTCTAAATTATCTAGTGTTTAGTGAAATTTTTAAAAAATGTATAAATCAGGAAGAGTTCAAGAACTTCTAAAAGACCCTTGGCTGATATGATGAAATGATCTAGAATTCTAGTTGATCCCAGAATTCTTGGGGCTCTTTTGCTATTTCTGGAGCATAACCTAAACAGTTTTTAGAAATAAAGCTCTTTTCTCAAAGAGCCAGTTGGTCTTTTTTTTTTTTTAGTTTTATTGGAGTATAGTTGATTTGAATGTTGTGTTAGCTTCATGTATAAAGCAAAGTGATTCTGTTATACATATACATATATTCACTCATTTTCAGATTCATTACCTGTATAGGTTATTACAGAATATTGAGTAGAGTCCCTGTGCTATACAGTAGATCCTTGTTGGTTATCTGTTTTACATGTAGTAGTGTGTGTATGTGTCATCCCAGGCTCCTAATTTATCCCTCTCCCCGCCATCTCCCCTTTGGTAACCATAAATTTGTTTTCAATAGCTGTTAAGCCTGTTCTGTTTTGGCCTTATCCAAACCAAATACATTAACTAAACATGAAAGTCTTCTAAATAATGCAGTGGTTGACAGCTCAATATCAAAAAAACAAACAACCCAATCCAAAAATGGGCAGAAGACCTAAATAGACATTTCTCCAAAGAAGATAAACAGATTGCCAACAAACACATGAAAGAATGCTCAACATCATTAATCATTAGAGAAATGCAAATCAAAACTACAATGAGGTATCACCTCACCCCAGTCAGAATGACCATCATTAAAAAATCTACAAACAATAAATGCTGGAGAGGGTGTGGAGAAAAGGGAACCCTCTTACACTGTTGGTGGGAATGTAAATTGATACAGCCACTATGGAGAACAGTATGGAGGTTCCTTAAAAAGCTAAAAATAGAACTACCATACGACCCAGCAACCCCACTACTGGGCATATACCCTGAGAAAACCATAATTCAAAAACAGTCATGTACCAAAATGTTCATTACAGCTCTATTTACAATAGCCAGGACATGGAAGCAACCTAAGTGTCCATCAACAGATGAATGGATAAAGAAGATGTGGCACATATATACAATGGAATATTACTCAGCCATAAAAAGAAACAAAATTGAGTTATTTGTAGTGAGGTGGATGGACCTAGAGTCTGTCATACAGAGTGAAGTAAGTCAGAAAGAGAGTAACAAATACCATATGCTAACACATATATATGGAATCTAAGGAAAAAAAAAAAAAAAAAAAAGGTCATGAAGAACCTAGGGGCAAGAAGGGAAAAAAGACACAGACCTACTAGAGAATGGACTTGAGGATACAGGGAGGGGGAAGAGTAAGCTGTGACAAAGTCAGAGAGTGGCATGGACATATATACACTACCAAACGTAAAATAGATAGCTAGTGGGAAGCAGTCGCATAGCACAGGGAGATCAGCTCAGTGCTTTGTGACCACCTAGAGGGGTGGGATAGGGAGGGTGGGAGGGAGGGAGACGCCAGAGGGAAGAGATATGGGAACATATGTATATGTATAACTGATTCACTTTGTTATAAAGCAGAAACTAACACACCATTGTAAAGCAATTATACTCCAATAAAAATGTTTTAAAAATTAAAAAATAATAATAAAATAAAATAAAAACACACACAAAATAAAATAAAATAAAATAAAGAAAAAATAATGCAATGGTTGAAATAAATGGTTGTATGTATTTCTAAAATTTCTTTGAATCCCTGCTTTAATTAGAATGTGGATCTGAACTTTGATTCTTTGTTTTTAAGAACCATTACAGTGTTTTTTGGACTTTGAAGCTCATTATTAAGTTGACAAAGTGGCCCTTCACTTTGTGATCTTTTAATCACAACAATTCTGGCAAACATACAAAGTTAGACTATTTAAGCTGCACTCATTGTTTCATTTTTTTTAAATTTGATGTGAAATTGCATCATTTTCTAAAATGTTGTCAATCTAACACAGCTTTCCATGATGTGAACAAGTATGACATTTAAAAGAGGAAATAATTTTGTATGTATTTTTTAGCAAAAAATGTTTGGGGAACGCAGAGTTAAGTAAATCTATTCCTCTACATTTTTTTTCAAGTTCAGAGTTTCTAGAACCCATTAGTGATGTCGTGGTGCATCTGCAGGAAATAAGGTGTTCGACATTTCTCAAACTTCCTCTCGGCCGTTGTCTGGGACCTTGCCGATGATCAGAGGCTGCAGGCAACGTATTCCTGGCTTTAAGTGTCGGTATCAACAGACGGGTGAGGCACACAGCATAATACACCAAGAGGGAAGGGTTTGAGATGCTGCCCCAAATGGTCCGTAGACATGGGAGAAAAAAGCCCAGCTTCCTTTGTTTTAGCGATAAAAGTCAATGCATTGGGAACAAACAAAGATAAGTATTTTAATTTAACAAAGACAAATATAACGCAGGATTTCACGTCTAAATAAAGGAGGAAGTGCATCCTAATAATTGTGGCAATTACCCACTGGGCTTAATTAGGCAAGAATACCTGTCAATTTGGAAGCTGGATGATTCAGAAGATAGAGCCAATAAATAATGCTCATTGGCTCACTTGGGTGACTGACAACAGTAGTTCTGGTACTAAGTTAAGGGACTTCTAGATAAATGATTTTATATCCTAATAATGTTAATCAAAATGAATTTTCACATTTCAAGGGTCAGAAAACAAGGAAAGAAGATCCATACTTCAATGCAGTGTCCATGGGGATTTCTGGAAAACTCTTTTATTTCTTTGCATTCTACTTGGTAGTGAATATGAACAATTAATTTTATTATTTACTTAAAGAGGTTTTGCAATGGTTTTTAAAATTAAAATAAAGTAGGGGTTTCCCTGGTGGCACAGTGATTAAGAATCCACCTGCCAATATTGGGGACATGCGTTCAAGTCCTGGTCCAGGTGGATTCCCACATGCCGTGGAGCAACTAAGCCTGTACGCCACAACCACAGAGCCTGTGCTCTAGAGGCTACGAGCCTCAATTACTGAGCCCGCGTGCCACAAATACTGAAACCTGCGCTCCTAGAACCCATGCTCCACAACAAGAGAAGCCACCACAGTAAGAAGCCCACACACTGCAACGAAGACTCAATGCAGCCAAAAATAATAAATAAACAAAATAAATAAATTTATTAAAGTGAGGGTTTGTCTTCAGGTTGTTTATCTATCTTATTACAACTAATGGAATTATAAAACAAATATCTTTCTAATACTCGTGTTTGTCATCCGATTGCAGCACAATCATTGAAAATACATTCTTTTGCGTGTTTTCTTCTGGTCCCAGACTATGTTATGTACCCTGTCTGTAAGTTGTGCTCTCAGAACCTACAGACCAACATCCTTGCCAATATCCAGGTGCTGAAGACTGAAACATAAGGACAAGAGACCCCTCCAAGCCATTTGATTAGCTGTGGTTTTTGCTGTGTGTTGAATTCAAGTTTATCCCAACAGATGCAAATGTTGTTGAGGGTGGGAAGCAGAATTATTCTCTTTGTGCCACAGATATGATGCGTGTCATGCCCTGGATGCCTGCTTTGAGTAAAGGAGCCGTGAAGTTAGCCCCACACCAACATTCCCTAACAGGGAATTCAACCACCTCCCCTCACCTTTCAGTGACACATTTTGAACCTTGCACATTGTCTGCATGTGCAAAGAGCAATGTGCTCAGATCTATGCCTGCAAAAGTAAAGAACCATGTTGTTCTACGTCGGAAAGACATTCACAGAATATGTACAACTACTACTAAATTCAGATGTCATCTTGATTGAAAATCTCCTTGCTCTTAAAATACCTCCCTTGATCAAGGCCTAAAGAACAGAATGTACAAAATAGGTCATAAAAATGTGGCTGGTCGAAGCCCTAAAAGACAAGTCTCAGGTGAAAAGCAAAATGAAACAGTAACCAGAATTAAAATATCTTAGAAATATATTTTTCTCTTAAAATCTAACAGGCTTTTATCTTCTAGCAAAAAAAAAAAAAAAAAAGAGAGAGAGAGAGAGTGAGAGAGAGAGAGAGACCAGATGGCACTGAGTCATGCAGTGATATGAATGTATGCATTATTGTTGGAGGAGTGGAACTGTTTCTAGGGAAACATACTGCCCACTCAGATGTAGGCATTTGCTTTCCAATTTCAAAATGATTCCAAAAGTCATCCTTAATAGCTCGCTACTTTATGAGTAAATCACTGATACACTAATAGCCCTGATAGATCCATTTTATTTGATTAATCAAGTTGCTTGGTGCTCCTCCAATTGTTTGGATTCACAAGGGAGATCGGATTGCGTGATGCACACTTTTTCACGCAGATTCCTCTAATTACCAAGCTTTAATGCAGTTTCTGGTCAAAAATCACAAATGTATTTGATTTAACAAATGCTTCTTTCACCACAAACAAAGCCCTTGAGGTATGCTTTTAGAGGTGGGGATGGTTTTCTTCTTCGGCATTACCTAATCTGATAAAGTACAGCCAGATGATTCAAAGTGAAAATCCAGATGCAGAAAAATACTTTAAAAGTTTCAGAGCACTTTTTAAAATTCCTACAGGCTAGCCTATCATGCTGTGTCATGGCAAGTTTGCCATGTGTGATTTAAGCTAAATCGGCTATGGGATAAGTAGAGTTAGTGCAACTAGCTCCAATGTCCAAGTGTGAAAATTATATTTGCTGAAAATGCAGGCCACTTAAGGGCAGAATTTGCTCCACAGCATATCCTGAAACACAGATCTAATCTAGCTATGTGAAAAATGCATTATGGAGACAAGATCCTTTGGGAACCAGTTAGAAGGAGTTACCCAAGGAAAGCTCTGAATTAGCTCTTTGGAAGGAATGCAAAAAGATAGGACATAGGTAGATAGAGGGGGAGTAAAATATGTCTACAAGCCAGTAGAGTCCCCAGTCTTCTCCAGGGATTCAGGACTGAGGGACTTGAGCACCAGAAGTGACTTCAGGGTATGTGGGTTCCCAAAGGAAACAGAGAGAGAGATCTCTTCTTTGGAAGCAAACCAGAGACTTTTTTATCCTTGTCCAGGGCAAAAAGAGGTACTTCTCCAGGACAAAGAACTCTTCCATGGAAGTGAGAGGCAAAGGAAGTCTGTATGAACTACAGTGACTTAAAACATGAGCATCTGGACACAAGAGTAAGTGAATCCTGAGTCTTCTTATGTCAGCTAAGAAAAAAGGAAAGCCTCCACAACTGAAACTCTTTTTGAGTCTCACTATATGTCATTGGTCTCTCCATACAGCCTACCTACTTAATAGTTGATTATGCGTGGACACCATCATTTTCTTAGTCAAACGTTTTCCTATAAATCTGTGGTTGCATCATTGATCTGAGATATCTGAAAAAGGGGACAAATGTAACCCAGTTAAAGTAGTCTGTCTAGTGACTGAACAAGGTTAAACAGGCAGAGAAGACTTTATGCAAGCCTTTTGCAATAGGAGAGAGAGAACAGAACTCAGTCTGACCTCAAGTCTGATAAGACCAAGAGAGGTAGGGGTTTAATCTGCTGAGGTGAGGTAGTGGAAAGTACTGGAGGTTGTTAGCAGAGAGGTTGATCAGTGCGGTGTGTCCAGCACATTGAGTTATTCCTGCATCTGCAAATGTTTCTGTCTGGATTAGGCCATCTGTGTTTGCTAACTGTCACCCGTCAAAGCTAGGCTCCTATTCTCCCACAGAGACTAGGAGATAAGAGCACTATCTTCCCCGATGATCACATTTCAAAGGCATGGCTTCCAGGTTCTTGAGAAATACATCGCTGGGCTGTAAAACTGGCAAGAATCTTTCAAAAAGAGTTCCATACATATCAAAGGTGGAGAAAATAAATTTACAATGATGGTTTTCTAAAGCAAATGCTCAAAGAAAAGGGAGGTCAGGGGCCAAGAGTCAGGAATGAATCTGTCTAAAGTTTAGTCAAGCTGAGGGGAATATTAACAACATCTTGGGCAAGTCCATGAACTAGATAATTGAGAGATTCTGCAAAATTTCATGAAAGAAAGAGCTATATTAAAAAGATTTTTTTAAGGGAGAAAACAAAAATAATCATAATAAAGAAAAAACAGGATCCAGGGCACTGCAAATGGGTAACTCATGGAAGAGTCCGCATGAAGTCTGACACAGCTGCACATGTTCACCTATAGACTGTGGATGAGTTCCTGGGCTCATGAGGCTGTATCAGGGCTTTCTGCTGACCATGCTTATCCTGTTTCCTACCATCAAAATTATGAAGTGGGGCTTTTCAGTCAATAACAGTAGCTAAGCTTGAAATGCAGTGAGGGTTTATCTGCTGCAATAGGTCAGGTTTTCATGTAAGTCAGGGAGCCAGGCAGGAGACCTGGAGTAGGTGAGGTACCCACTTGGGGTTACATAAAAGGGGTAACCCTAAGACCTTGGACAGATTGTTAGATGCAGCATGTTCGCTATAGTAAGGATGCTCAAAGGTGGCAATCATGGCTTACCAAGCAGCTCCAGGGGCCTCCACCCACAATCTTGGGCAGAACGGACTCTGTAAAGAATGGATTCCATAAAGTGTTGCCCCCAGCCTCCCTTAGGGTCTGGAGATCCACAAGTACAGCCCTTCCTCTCAAGTATGAGACTTGGAGAAAAGTAGTGACCTGCCCACAAAGGAGTGTTTCTCAAACAGTGCCCAGCCTGAAGATAGACAGTCAGAGATGTCTAGTAGCCAGTTAGGCACATAAATGTGGAGAGTGGAAGAGCATCTGAATATGGATGATTAAAAATCAATTAAAAAGTGTTAAGGGAGATCAAACTAGATGTGGCAGTTCAAGAAATACAGGTCACATTGTCCAGGGAGGGGCAGAGGCATGAGGAGAGAGTTGAGTGTAGGGAGAGAAAGACCACCAAGGTGTGAGAACTGGGTAGACAAGAGGAATCTTCAAAGAGGATTGAGAAGGAAACAACAGGAGCAGCAAGAACCTAGAGAGAAAAACACACAAACAAACAAAGCAGACATGAAGTCTGAAGGGTGTTTCAAGGTCCATGGTGTCAAGTTTCCGTGGCTGCCAGGAAATATGATATGGGCCCAGTTGACTGGCTTTCTGGTTACTCACAGAGATCTTGTTGAGAAGAGTTCAGTAATGTGGGGTATAGGACAGACTACTAAGGCTAAGGGTGCGTTGATTCAAGAGTGAGGAAACAGGGCAACTAATGTAGGCCTGTATTTCTAGACACACAACCACAAAAAATAGGAGATGTTTCAGATAGTGTCTGAGAAAGGACTAAGACCATGAGAAGGTTTGGGTTTTTTTGGTAAGTTAGTCGTTTACAATGTTGGTGTGGGTGTGTTTCTATGGGGAAGAAAGCAGTGGAGAAGGACTAGTTGAAGAAAGAGTAAATGATGGACAGGGGAGGGTAGGATTCTGTAGGACAGCCTCTGAGTATGAGTGGGGAGAAGGCAGTGGGAAGAGCCCAGAGAACATCAGTCCCAGGAAGGGGACAGCACCTCTGGGGCTTCAGTCCTGGATGCCTCTGTGTTCTCCGTGTAGCAGGCTGGAAGGACACATCTGAAGGTCAGCAGGGGCTAACAGATTAGGAAATATTGAGAGCAACAAGAGAGGGAACTGATGACAGATACATGTTATAGAAGACAATGATCAGTGTTGAGGGTGCAACATACTAGACACAGAAACACATGCTGGCCCGAGGAGCACGGTTGTGTGCAATTTCTCCAACAATACTCACTGCCCTGATGTCTGTGTGTGGAGAAGCCAGATGGTCAAAACCGTTAACAGGAAGTTGTTTCCACTACAGGCATGAGGGAAGGACCACGAGTAAGGCAGCTGAGGATTACCACCAGGGACATGTTGAACATGTGTATCATGAGGTCTTCCCAGGGGCATGAGGAATAGCCAGGACAGACGGGAAAAATGCAAGGTTGGCATCAGCAGAGAGACACTTACCACCTGTCCACACCTCCTTTTGTGGAGACACCCCAGGACCAGGAGAACATTTCTAGCCCCCTCTGACCAGCTCCTATGCACTCACTCTTTCCCAATGAGGAGAGAGTTATCTCACTCTTGAGTTTGGGGTGAAGGTCACTGTGATGAAGTTAGACTTGGACTTGTTTGGCCTGCAGGGCCTCTCTTGGATATTCCAATCCTCAAGGAAGTCTTTTTCTTCTCTGCTTCCTCTCCCAGATGGCCAGATGAGCAGAGCGGGGCTTTCAGCCACACCCAACATCCCCCCATGAGAAGCCAACTTAGCTCCCTGGCTGGAGAAGTTAGGTTTAGAATGGAACACTCAGACCTCAGGGCCAGACTCCCTTCTCCAATGAGTGTTACTATAGAACAGCTGCTATTTTAACCTTCTTCTGCAATGATCAGTGCTTTGCATGCTACTTTGTTGCCCACAATTCTGAAAGGCAGGAGGATAAGGTAGGATGTCAATACCAAGGCTAACCCAAACCACCCCTTTCCAAACTAGCCAATCGACAGAATTTCCTGGTTCAGTAAAACTGAAGTGGAGGCACATTGAAGTTGTGCCTTTGCCATGCACTTGACAACCTGCTCAGCGAAACACAGACACAGGCAATGCACTCCAAAAGAAATACCAGTCACAGGACCTACTATGAGCACAGGGTCACAGGTGTCCCCTGCTTCTTCAGGGAGCCAGGGCTCACAGATTCTGGCTCAGGCTCTGAGATGAGGTTTATATCCTTGGAGACATAGTATTTCTATGCTCCTACCACACCACTGGGGCTTCTTCAGGAGGCAGTATAAATACAATCAATATGTACATTATCCGCCCCCACCCTGCACCGTGCTCCTACATCACATGAGCCTACACAAAACACAGCCACAGGCTAAGAGGGGAAATTCGACCTAAGGAAACTACTATATCTACAGTCTGTGGCGATGAACCTGCTGGACTCTGGACCTGCCTCTGCCCACCTCCCTTCCTGCTCCAGCTACCTTGGCAGTCTTCCAGTTCCTTGAACAGGCTGGCCTCTTTCCTTCCTCATGGCTTCACACATCCTTACTCCTCATCCTTGCATAGAGGCTCCTGCTTGACCTTCAGGACTCAGAGAGGACCTCATTGACCATGACCATTGAGGTCCAGCTATTCTCCTCGATTGCAGACCTCCATGGGATTCCTTTGTAGTGCTTACCACAAATAATAATGATTTTTGCATCATTCTGGGGGGAAGTGCACTGTCTTACTAAAATGAGGGACTCTGTGATCTTGTTCACTATTGTATCTCTAGCACCCAGCACAGTGTTTGGAACACTGTAAGCACTCAAGTTATCTGACTGCATGAATTCTGAAGACTTTTGAATGCTCTGGTCCCACTTACTTCACGTTGCAGCTCTGCATTGGAGAATGGGTTGCCATGACTAAGGAAAGATCTTGGCCATGAGACACATAGGTGGCTCAGCTCCCAAATGACATCTAATCAAGGCAGAGCAGTCACTACTGGCACTCACACAGATGGAACATCAGAAATAGCCCCAACCTCTATCTGTAGCTGAATCACTACATTCCCTGCCCCATCACACACCAAGAACCCACACAAGCCCTCCATGTTCCTGCACTGCTCCCCTCTGGGTCAAGGGTGCTGGTTCTGGGAGGGGTGAGAGCACACACTTAAAGGGAATAGAACCAGCTCAAACTCAACCCTTAGGGTTTCTGCTCCAGGAACATGGGACATGACCATGCACCAAATAGGGCAGAGATAGCCACTAAGCAGAGGGGAAACCTCAGCTCACACCTGGCTCTGGGCTAACCCCCCACCCCATCTACAACTAAGATGATAGCTGCTAATACATCCATAGGAAATATTTGACTTGTGTTCACATCAAATCCAGCTCTCCCATCAAAGACACTGAACATAGGCAGACTGTATGGGGACACTCCCACATAAGGACACCCCTTCAAGATCACAATACATAAATGTTTCACCCAATTTCATAGAGAGAGAGAAAGTTAAACCAAATAAGAAAACAGAGGAATTTGCTTCAATTGAAAGACCAATAGAAAACCCCTGAAAAAGCAACTAATGAAAGAGAAACAAACAATTTATCAGACAAAGAATTTAAATCATTCATAATAAGAATGCTAACTGACTTAGGGACAATAATAGATGAATACAGTAAGAATTTTAACAAGGAACTAGAAAATATAAAAAAGAACCAGTCAGAACAGAAGAATAAAATAACTGAAATGAAAAACACACTGGAATGAATTAATAGAAGATTAAATGATACAGAAGAAGGCATAAGTGAAAATAGAATAATGAAAAGTACCCAATCAGAAAGCAAAAAGAAAAACAAATTTAAAAAATAAGGACCGTTTAAGAGATCTATGGGATAACATCAATCATATCAACATTAGTATTTTAGGGGTCTCAGAAGAAGAACAGAGACAGAAGGGGGTTAAAAAAGTTTTTGATAAAATTATGACTGAAAACTTCCCAAACCTTAAGAAGGAAACAGATATCCAGGTACAGGAAGCACAGAGGATCCCAAACAAGATGAACCCAAACAGACCCACACCAACACATATCAAAGGTAAAATAGCAAAAGTTAAAATAAAGAGAAAATTTAAAGGCAACAAGAGAAAAACAAAGAGTCATATAAAAGGGGAACCCCCCATAAGGCTATCAGCTGATTTTTCTGCAGAAAGTTTTCAGGCTAGAAGAGAGTGACACAAGATATTTAAAGTGCTGAAAGGGAAAACCCTTCAAACAGGATACTCTACCCAGCAAGATTATCATTTAGAATTGAAGGGGAGATGAAGAACTCAGACAAGCAAAAACTAAAAATATTCATTAATATTAAACCTACCATTAAAGAAATGATAGTCTTTTCTAAGTGGAAAATAAAAGACTATAACAAGAATTAAGACTCTATGGAAAAGAAAAACTCCCATTAGTAAAGGAAAATATATAGTAAAGCCTGAGTAACAACCATTTAAATAAGCTAGCATGATGATTAAAATATAAAATGTGTAAAATCAACTATGATTACAATAATCAGTAAAGGGATAAACAGGAAGATGTGAAATACAACATGGAAACACAAAATGTGGGGTAGGGGAGTAAAATTTGTAGATCTTTTAGAATAGGTTTGAACTTAAGGGACTACCTGTTTAAAACAAGTAGATATAGTTATAGGTCAACATATATAAACCCTGTGGTATCACAAATCAAAAACCTACAACAGGTACACAAAATCTAGAGAGAAAGGAACACAAGCATACTACTAAAGAAAACCATGAAATCAAAAGGGAAGAAACAAAAAGAAAAAAAGAACAGAGAGGTACCAAAAAAAACTACTGGAGAACAAGTAATAAAATGGCAATAAGTAATACCTATCAATAATTACTTTAAAGGTCAAATGGACTAAATGCTCCAATCAAAAGACATAGTTTGGCTGATTGGATAAAAAACAAAAAAACAAAAAAACAAGAGCTATCTATAAACTGCTTAAGGGAGACTCTCTTCAGAGCTAAAGAGAAAAACTGACTGAAAGTGAGGAGGTGGAAAAATATATTTCATGCAAATGGAAACATCAAGAAGGCAGGGGTAGCAATACTCATAATCAAACAAAATAGACTCTAAAACAAAGTCTGTAACAAAAGAAAAAGAAGGGCATTATATAAGCAATACAAGAAGAAGATATTACATTTGTTAACATATATGTACCTAATACAGGAGCACCTAAATATATAAAGAAATACCAACAGACACAAAGGGAGAAAATGATAATAATACAATAATAGTAGTGGACTATTCACTACTAACACCCCACTTCAGACAGAAAATCAATAAGGCAAGTGTGATCTTATATGCCGTAATAGACCAGTTGGACTTAATAGATATCTATAAGACATTCCATCCAAAAACAGCAGAATACAAATCCTTTCCAAGTGCACATGGAACGTTTTCCAGGACAGATCATATGCTAGGCCACAAAATAAGTCTCAACAAATTTAAGAGGATAGAAATTATATCAAGCATTTTATACTACAACAACAGTATGGAGAGGACCTTCAAGATGGTGGAGGAGTAAAACGTGGAGATCAACTTCCTCCCAACAAGTACATCAAAAATACATCTACATGTGGAACAGCTCCTACAAAACATCTATTGAATGCTGGCAGAAGACCTCAGACTTCACAAAAGGCAAGAAACTCCCCACATACCTGGCCGTGTGGCTGACAGGGTCTTGGTGTTCTGGCCGGTGCCAGGCATGAGACTCTGAGGTGGTAGAGCCAAGTTCAGGACATTGGACCACGAGAGACCTCGCAAACACATGTAATATCAATTGGTGAGAACTCTCCCACAGATTTCCATCTCAATGCTAAGACCCAGCTCCACTCAAAGACAGCAAGATCCAGTGCCGGACACCCCATGCCAAACAACTAGCAAGACAGGAACACAACCCCACCCATTAGTACAGAGCCTGACTAAAATCACAATAAGTTCACAGACACCCCAAAACACACCACCAGATGCAGTCCTGCCCACCAGAAAGACAAGATCCAGCCTCATCCACAAAAACACAGGCACCAATCACCTCCACCAGGAAGCCTACACAACCCACTGAATCAACCTTACCCACTGGGGGCAGACACCAAAAACAACAGCAACTACGAACCAGCAGCCTGTGAAAAGGAAACCCCAAACACAGTAAGTTAAGCAAAATGAGAAGCCAGAGAAACACACAGCAGATGAAGGAGCAAGGTAAAATCCCACCAGTCCAAACAAAAGAAGAGGAAATAGGCAGCCTACCTGAAAAAAAATTCACAGTAATGATAGTAAAGATGATCCAAAATTGTGGAAAAAGAATGGAGAAAATACAAGAAACGTTTAACAAGGACCTAGAAGAACTAAAGAGCAAACAAACAATGATGAACAACACAATAAATGAAATTAAAAATTCTCTAGAAGGAATCAATAGGAGAATAACTGAGGCAGAAGAACGGATAAGCAACCTGGAAGATAAAATACTGAAAATAATTACCACAGAGCAGAATAAAGAAAAAAGAATGAAAAGAATTGAGGAAAGTCTCAGAGACTTATGGGATAAACTTAAACGTACCTACATTCGAATTATAGGGGTCCCAGATGAAGAGGAAAAATAGAAAGGGACTGAGAAAATATTTGAAGAGATTAGAGTTGAAAACTTCCCTGATATGGGAAAGGAAATAGTCAAATCAAGTCCAAGAAACACAGAGAGTCCCATACAGGATAAATCCAAGGGGAAGCATGTCAAGACATATATTAATCAAACTATAAAAATTAAATACAAAGAAAAAATATTAAAAGCAGAAAGGGAAAAGCAACAAATAACATACAAGGGAATCCTCACAAAGTTAACAGCTGATCTTTCAGCAGAAACTCTGCAAGCCAGAAGGGAGTGGCAAGACATATTTAAAGTGGTGAAAGGGGAAAAAAAACTACAACCAAGATTACTCTACCTAGCAAGGATCTCATTCAGATTCAAAGGAGAAATTAAAAACCTTACAGACCAGCAAAAGCTGAGAGAATTCAGCACCACAAAAGCAGCGTTACAACAAATGATAAAGGAACTTCTTTAGGCAGGAAACACAAGAGAAGGAAAAGACCTACAATAACAAACAGAAAACAATTTAAAAAATGGTAATAGGAATACACATATCGATAATTACCTTAAATGTAAATGTATTAAATGCTCCAACCAAAAGACATAGACTGGTTGAATGGATGCAACAACAAGACCTGTATATATGCTGTCTACAAGAGATCCACTTCAGATCTAGGGACACATACAGACTGAAAATGAAGGGATGGAAAAAGATATTCCATGCAAAAGGAAATCAAAAGAAAGCTGGAGTAGCAATTCTCATATCAGACAAAATAGACTTTAAAATAAAGACTATTACAAGAGACAAAGAAAGACACTACATAATGATCAAGGGATTATTCCAAGGAGAAGATATAACAATTGTAAATATTTATGCACCCAACATAGGAGCACCTCAATACATAAGGCAAATGCTAACAGCCATAAAAGGGGAAATTGACAGTAACACAATAATAGTAGGGACATTAACACCCCACTTTCTCCAATGGACAGATCAACCAAAATGAAAGTAAATAAGGAAAAACAAGCTTAAAATGATACATTAAACAAGATGAACTTAATTGATATTTATAAGACATTCCATCAGAAAACAACACAATATACTTTCTTCTCAAGTGCTCATGGAACATTCTCCAGGATAGATCATATCTTGGGTCACAAAGAAAGCCTTGGTAAATTTAAGAAAATTGAAATTGTATCAAGTATCTTTTCTGACCACAAAACTATGAAACTAGATATCAACTACAGGAAAAAAATAAAAAATACAAACACATGGAGGCTAAACAATGCACTACTAAATAACCAAGAGATCACTGAAGAATTCAAAGAGGAAATCAAAAAATACCTAGAGGGGCTTCCCTGGTGGCGCAGTGGTTGAGAATCTGCCTGCTAATGCAGGAGACATGGGTTCGAGCCCTGGTCTGGGAAGATCCCACATGCCGCGGAGCAACTGGGCCCGTGAGCCACAATTACTGAGCCTGCGCGTCTGGAGCCTGTGCTCCGCAACAAGAGAGGTCGCGATAGTGAGAGGCCCGCGCACCGCAATGAAGAGTGGCCCCCACTTGCCACAACTAGAGAAAGCCCTCGCACAGAAACGAAGACCCAACACAACCATAAATAAATAAATAAATAAATAAATAAATAAATAAATAAAGTAAATAAAAAAAAACAAAAAAAAAACAAAAACCTAGAAACAAATGACAATGAAAACACGATGGCCCAAAACATATGGGATGCAGCAAAAGCAGTTCTAAGAGGGAAATTTAAAGCAATACAGTCCTACTTCAGGAAACAAGAAAAATCTCAAATAAAGAACCTAACCTCACACCTAAAGCAATTGGAGAAAGAAGAACAAAAAAACCCCCAAAGTTTAGCAGAAGGAAAGAAATCATATATATCAGATCAGAAATAAATGAAAAAGAAATGAAGGAAATGATAGCAAATGTGAATACAATTAAAAGCTGGTTCTTTGAAGGATAAAGAAAATTGATAAGCCATTAGCCATATTCATCAAGAAAAAAAGGGAGTAGACTCAAATCAACAGAATTAGGAATGAAAAAGGAGAAGTAACAAATGACACTAGAGAAATACAAAGGATCATGAGAGATTACTACAAAAACTATATGCCAATAAAATGGACAACGTGGAAGAAATGGACAAATTCTTGGAAAAGCACAACATTCCGAGACTGAACCAGGTTGAAGCAGAAAATATAAACAGACCAATCACAAGCACTGAAATTGAACCTGTGATTAAAAATCTTCCAACAAACAAAAGCCCAGGACCACATGGATTCACAGGCGAGTTCTATCAAATATTTAGGGAAGGGCTAAGACCATCGTTAACAAACTCTTCCAAAATACAGCAGAGGGAGGAACACTCCCAAACTCATTCTATGCGGCCACCATCACCCTGATACCCAAACCAGACAAAGATGTCACAAAAAAAAGAAAACTACGTGCCAATTTCACTGATGAATATTGATGCAAAAATCCTCAACAAGATACTAGCAAACAGAATCCAGCACCAAAGTAAAAGGATCATACCCATGATCATATGGAGTTTATCCCAGGAATGCAAGGATTCTTCAATATATGCAAATCAAACAATGTGATACACCATATTAACAAATGGAAGGATAAAAATCATATGATAATCTCAATAGATGCAGAAAAAACTTTTGACAAAATTCAATACCCATTTATGATTAAAAAAAACTTTCCAGAATGTAGGCATAGAGGGAATTTACCTCAACATAATAAAGGCCATATATGACAAACCCACAGCCAACATCATTCTCAATGGTGAAAAACTGAAACCATTTCCACTAAGATCAGGAACAAGACAAGGTTGCCCACTCTCACCTCTATTATTCAACATAGTTTTGGAAATTTTAGCCACAGCAATCAGATAAGAAAAAGAAACAAAGTGAAACCAAATTGGAAAAGAAGTAAAACTGTCACTATTTGAAGATTACATGATACTATACATAGAGAATCCTAAAGATGCTACCAGAAAACTACTAGAGCTAATCAATGAATTTGATAAAGTAGCAGGACACAAAATTAATGCACAGAAATTTATTGCATTCCTATACCTTAATGATGAAAAATCTGAAAGAGAAATTAAGGAAACACTCCCATTTACCATTGCAACAAAAAGGCTAAAATACCTAGGAATAAACCTACCTAAGGAGACAAAGACCTGCATGCAGAAAACATTAAGACACTGATGAAAGAAATTAAAGATGATACAAACAAATGGAGAGATATACCCTGTTCTTGGATTGAAGTATCAACATTGTGAAAATGATTATACTACACAAAGCAATCTACAGATTCAATGCAACCTCTATCAAACTACCAATGGCATTTTTCACAGAACTAGAACAAAAAATTGCACAATTTGTATGGAAACACAAAAGACCTCAAACAGTCAAAGCAATCTTGAGAAAGAAAAATGGAGCTGGAGGAATCAGGCTCCCTGACTTCAGACTATACTACAAAGCTACAGTCATCAAGACAGTATGGCACTGGCACAAAAACAGAAATATAGATCAATGGAACAGGATAGAAAGCCCAGAGATAAACCCACACACATATGGTCACCTTATCTTTGATAAAGGTGCCAAGAATATACAATGGAGAAAAGACAGCCTCTTCAATAAGTGGTGCTTATTGGACAGCTACAAGTAAAAGAATGAAACTAGAACACTCCCTAACATCATACACAAAAATAAACTCAAAATGTTTTAAAGACCTAAATATAAGGCCAGACACTATAAAACTCTTAGAGGAAAACATAGGCAGGACACTCTGTGACATAAACCACAGCAAGATCCTTTTTGACCCACCTCCTAGAGAAATGGAAATAAAAACTAAAATAAACAAATGGGACCTAATGAAGCTTAAAAGCTTTTGCACAGCAAAGGAAACCATAAACAAGACGAAAATACAACATTCAGAATGGGAGAAAATATTTTTAAATGAAGCAACTGACAAAGGATTAATCCCCAAAATATAAAATCAGCTTATGCAGCTCAATATCAAAAAAACAAACAACCCAATGCAAAAATGGGCAGAAGACCTAAATAGACTTTTCTCCAAAGAAGATATACAGATTGCCAACAAACACATGAAAGGATACTCAACATCACTAATCCTTAGAGAAATGCAAATCAAAACTATAATGAGATATCACCTCATACTGGTCAGAATGGCTATTATCAAAAAATCTACAAACAAAAAATATTGGAGAGGGTGTGGAGAAAAGGGAACCCTCTTGCACTGTTGGTGGGAATATAAATTGATACAGCCACTATGGAGAACACTATGGAGGTTCCTTAAAAAACTAAAAATAGAACTACCATGTGACCCAGCAATCTCACTACTATGCATATACCCTGAGAAAACAATTCAAAAAGAGTCGTTTACCACAATGTTCATTGCGGCACTATTTACAATAGCCAGGACATGGAAGCTACCTAAGTGTCCATTGACAGATGAATGGATAAAGATGTGGCACATATATACAATGGAATATTACTAAGCCATAAAAAGTTATTGAGTTATTTGTAGTGAGGTGGATGGACCTAGAGTCTGTCACACAGAGTGTAGTAAGTCAGAAAGTGAAAAAACAATACCGTATGCTAACACATATATATCGAATCAAAAAAAAAAAATGTTTCTGAAGAACCTAGGGGCCAGACAGGAATAAAGACGCATACATAGAGAATGGACTTGAGGACATGGGGAGGGGGAAGCGTAAGCTGGGAAGAAGTGAAAGAGTGTCAATGACATATATGTACTACCAAATGTAAAATAGATAGCTAGTGGGAAGCAGCCCCATAGAACAGGGAGATCAACTCGGTGCTTTGTGGCCACCTAGAGGGGTGGACTAGGGAGGGTGGGAGGGAGACACAAGTGGGAGGGGATATGGGGATATATGTATACATATAGCTTATTCACTTTGTTATACAACAGCAACTAACACAGCAATGTAAAGCTATTATACTCCAATAAACATGTTAAAAAAAAAGCAGTATGAAACTAGAAATCAATTACCAAAAGGAAAATAGGAAGAACACAAACACGTGGAGACCAAACCACATTGTACTAAAAAAAACAATGGGTCGATAAAAAAATCAGAAAATACCTTGAGACAAATGAAAGTGGAAATACAACTTTTCAAAGTCTATTGGATACTTCAAAAGCAGTTCTAAGAAAGAAGTTTATAGAGATCATGCCTACCTAAAGAAACCGGAAAAATCTCAAATAAACAACCTAACTACCATCTAAGAGTGTTAGAAAAAGAACAAAGCCCAAAGTCAGCAGAAGGAAGGAAATAATAAAGATCAGAGAGGAAATAGAGACAAAAAATAGTAGAAATGATCAATGAAAACAATAGCTGGTTTTTTGAAAATGTAAATAAATTTGATACCAATTTTTACCAAGCACATTAAGAAGAGAGAGAGAACCCAAATAAACAAAATAATAAATAAAAGAGAAAAAATAGCTGATACCTCAGAGGTACAAATAACTTGAAAGACAGAGTATCAAAACTATAAATAGATAATCTGAATAGAACTTAAGTAACACTGTATCATTAAATAAATTAATAATTTAAAATCTTCAAAAGAAAAAATAGTACCCAAATTGTTTCATAGGGAAATTCTACCATGTATTTAAGGAAGAAATATACTGCTTCTCTACAATTTCTTCCAGAAAATAGAAGCTGATGGAATATTTCTTAAATCATTCTATTGGGCCAGTATTACTCTATAATAACCAAATAAAGACATTACAGGAAAGTTTAACTACAGACAATACGTCTCATCATCATAGATATAAAAAAACTCAGAATATTTTAGCAAATCAAATCCAACACTGTATACAAAAAAATTATACTCATAACCAAGTTGTTCTCTAATTGTGCAAGGCTGATTCAGAATTTTTTAAATCAATCAATCTAATCCATCATATCAACACTAAAGAAAAAATGCACATCAATTGTAAAAAACAATTTATTTAATAAAATCCAACACTCATTCATGATAAAAACTCTCAGCAAAGTAGAAATAGAGTGGAGCTTTCCCAATTTGATAAAGAATTTCGGGCTTCCCTGGTGGCGCAGTGGTTGAGAATCTGCCTGCCAATGCAGGGGACACAGGTTCGAGCCCTGGTCTGGGAAGATCCCACATGCCGCGGAGCAACTGGGCCTGTGAGCCACAACTACTGAGCCTGCGCATCTGGAGCCTGTGCTCTGCAACAAGAGAGGCCACAACAGTGAGAGACCTGCGCACCGCGATGAAGAGGGGCCCCCGCTCGCCGCAACTAGAGAAAGCCCTCGCACAGAAACGAAGACCCAACACAGCCATAAATAAATAAATAAATAAAATTTAAAAAAAAAAAAAAAAGAATTTCTACACACGATCTGTATCCAACACCATACCTAATGAGAAACTAGATTCTTTTCCCATGAAATTGTGAACAAAACAAAGATGACCTCTACCATTACCCCTGTTCAACATTTGGACTGGAAGTCATAGCTAATGGAATAAAATATGACAAGGAAATAAAAGTGATAGAGATTGGAAGGAAAGATGTAAAACTTCCTTTATTTGCAGATTACATAATTTCATATGTAGAAAATCTCAAATAATTGACCCCCAAAAATGTCCTGGAGCTAGAAGTGAATGTAGCAAGGTTGTAGGATACAAGATTAATATAAAAGCTCAATTGCTCTCCTGCATGCTCACAAAAATCAAGTGGAATTTAATTTTTTTTAAAAATGTATATCATTTTCAATAGCACCAAAAAATAAAAGACTTAGGTATAAATCTAACAAAATATGTACAAATCTATTTGTAGAAAACAAAAACTCTGATGAAAGAAATCTAAGAAAACCTCAGGAAATTAGTTCATATTCTATGTTCACAGATTGGAAGACAATATTATTAAGATGTTTATTGTTCTCAAATTTATCTATAGATTCAAAGCTATTCCATTCAAAATCCCAACAAGTATTTTGTATTTTGTAGACAATGGTAAATTGATTCTCAAGTTTACATGGAAAGGTAAAAAACCTAGAATACCAACACAATACTGAAAAAGAAGAATAAAGTTGGAGAACTCAGACTACCTTATTTTAAATCTTACTAAATAAGACTTAAATAAATCTTTATTTATAGAATAAATCTTTATTTATAACTAAATAAATCTATAAAAAGATAGCATGATAATGGTAAAAGGATAGATATTTAGACCAAAGTAACCGAATAGAGAGCCTATAAATAAGCTCACATAAATACAGTGAACTAATTTTTGTAAAAGAATCAAAGGCAATACAATGGGGAAAGAATGGTCTTTTCAACAAAGAGTGCTAGAATATTTGGACATCTATATTTTAAAAAATGTACTTAGACACAGATCTTACACTTTTCCCCCAAATTAACTCACAATATATCTTTGGCCTAAATGCATATCCAAAATTATAATAGTTCTAGAAGAAAACATAGGAGAAAATCAATATTACTTTGGGTTTGGTGATGAGCTTTTAGATAAAATACCAAAAGCACAATCCATGAAAGGGAAAAATTGACAAGTTGGAGTTTATTAAAACTAAAAACTGGTGTTCTGTAAAAGATATTTTTAATAAAATCAAAATCAAAGCCACAGATGAGAAAAAAATATTTGCAAAACACATAGCCAATAAAAGACTTTATCCATAATGTATAAAGTATGCTTAATACTCAACTATAAGAAAACAAACAACCCAATTTTAAAATGTGTAAATGATCACCTCACCAAAAAAGATATGCATACGGCACATAAGCAAATAAAAAGATTTTCAACATCATTTGTCATTAGGGAATTCCAAATTAAAACAGCTATTAGATACTCCTGATTCTTATTAGAATGGCCAAAATCCCCCCAGGAACTGTCAGTGCCTGTTGCTGGTGAGTGTGTACCCTGACAGGAATTTTCATTCATTGCTAGTGGGAACGAAAAATGGCACAGTTACTTTGGCAGACATTATGGCAATTTCTTACAAATCGAAACATAGTCTTACCATACAAGCATGCAATCATATTCATTGGTATTTACCCATCTTATCTGAAAACTTATGCCCACACAAATACTTACACATAAATGCTTATATTATCTTAATTCATTATCACCCAAAACTGGAAGTAGCCAAGATGTCCTTCGATAGACCAATGGATAAATAAACTGTAGTACTTCCTTACAACGGAGGTTGGGGATCCCTGGACAGAAGGCATAATGTAATAAAACACCTAACTATTCCAAATACAAGAAACAACCTTACCAAAGGGAATGAGGGAGAATGATTTTGTCCTAAGCAACTATAGATATTAGAGGAATCTGTAAAAATAAAGGCAAAAAAAAATTAGAGTATTGTACAAAAATTGATAAACTTATTTCACTTGGGGGTACAGGCTAACAAATACGCTATTGATCTACGTGTGTACTGGAATTGAATAATTAGGGGAAGGGATGGCAAATACTAGGAGCAAGCTTTCTCACTATTGTAGTAGGAAGTTACAGATAAGCGAGGGGAGGGGAATAGAATGACCCATGAGGTAATGGATTAGAGTCTAAAGTATCCATATAAATTCACATTTAGCATTATTAGAAGCAGATGGCTACATATAGAAATACTTATAGACATTTGTATATTCAGTAGTTAAAAGACACACATATATTTCCTTGCTATGTTAGCTGAGCGCATAAAGAAACAACAGCATCTCAGTGGCAACCAATACGTCTGGCTTTCAGATGATGGTTTCTAAGTCCACTCTCTGATAAAGGAAGCAGGGCTGCTTGTAAAGATGGTTGATTTTATGACTATGACCTGAAATATAAAAACAAAAAATGAGCTTGGAGCATCCTGTAGTACCAGAAAGTAAGGAATTTCTCAAAAACAAACAAACAAGCAAACAAACAAAATGCACGGTTGATGGGGGTATGTCTAAGTAATGCAGGAGCCAAAAAGTTCCCCGTGGCCAAAGTCGCAGCAGCAAAATAAATACGGTAGGCTTGGATTATAATCCAAAGTATAAAATAAATATCCACGAGCCCATACTGAAATAAGTAAAGGATTACATGAATATATAAATGGGGGAAGAATAGGCAAATATCCCATGCAGAAGAACTCCAAATGATTTATGTAGATACTTGCTTTGAGCTGAATGTTTATGTCTCTCTAAAATTCATATATTAAAATCTAACTTTCAGTGTGTTTATAACAAGAGATGGGGACTTTGGGAGGTGGTTAGGTCATGAGCACCCTGAAAAAAGAGGACCCAGAGAGCACCCTTGCTCCTTCTGCCCTGTGAAGACACAAGGAAGATGGCCATCTATGGACAAGGAAGCAGGCCCTCACCAGGCATGGGGTCTGCCAGAACCTTGATCTCAGACTTCCCAGCCTCCAGAACAATGAGAAGTAAATGTGTTGTTTACAGGCCACCCAGTCTAACTTTTTTTGTTGTTGTTGTTATAGCAGCAGACTAAGACAGACTAAGAACAGACTAAGACAATACTCCACTTTTAAATGATAACATCCCACTCTGTGTCACTTTACATAGTGACTCCCTTCCAAAGAGTATAGTATGGAACGGGGAAGAAGAGGACCTTGACAGTGGAGAAACTTGACACACACTCCCTCAGCCAGGGAATCAAGGTCAACACCAACAGTGATACATCAGATTGATAGTATAAACTCTTGCTATGGTAGGATGAAAATGGTACTTCATCTCCAGAGCCTTCCTCCTCAAATACCATAATGTTAGTCCAATCACAAGAAAAGTATCAGAGGAATCCCACTTAATGGACATTCTGAACAGAACTCAAACTGTCAGGCCGCCGAAAACAAGGAAAGCCTGAGAAACTGTCACAGCAAAGAGGAGACATGTCTATTAAATACAGTGTGGTATCTAGCATGGGATCCTGGAATACAGAAAAGACACTGAGTAAAAACTAAGGCAGTCTGAATTTTGGGTATGCACTTTAGTTAGTAACAATGTATCTATATTGGTTTATTAATTGTAACAAATTATGGTACTGAGGTAAGATGTTAATAAGAGGGTAAACTGGTTGTCAGGTATATGGGAACTCTCTGTATTACCTTAACAATTGTTCTGTAATTTTAAAACTATGCTAAAATAAAACATGTATTCTTTAATGAAGAGGACACCTCTAAAAAAAATGGATGCTTATGCCAAAGAGACTGAGGGAACCAGGAAGAGTCTTTTAGGACAGAAAACAATGTCATTTTGACTATTTAAGTGTCCAAGTAGAAAGATACTTAAGGAAAATTTGGGGTTTTGATATTAAAATTAAAAAGATTTTTATCTGTGTATGACTGAATCATAGCATATAATTTCACCTAAATAAGTAAGTTTACTTTATAGAACATTCTTATTTCAAAATGAGGTAACAAGCGAAAAGATATTTCTTGCTAGGTTTAGTTTAGAAAACTCTTTAGACACATGCAATCTATTTACTTATTAAAATAAATAATAAATAAATACTAAAAATAATAAAGTAACTTTACAATCATCTTTACCTCTTTGTGTTAGTTCTGCTAGAACTGTAATTAGTGCTGCTCCAATTATTCTTTTTGTTAAGCGTTTTCTGCATAATCCAATCATTTTCATCATCATCTTCATCATCATCTTCTTCATCATCATCATAACAAACACTTCTATGAGTTCTACATGAGTCAGACACTGTTCCCAGGGTTTATGTAACTAATTCTATTAATCCATTCAAACATTCTAACAGGTGTATTCTGTGGGGAAACTGAGACACAGGTATGCTGGGTAGCTTTCCAGGTAGTACAGTTAGTGATGGAGCCTGGATTCATCTTCACCTGTTGTGTTCTAGAGTACATATGTGTATCCACCATGCAATGCCACCTTCCATGAACCCCCAAATGGCAGGATGCTGATCCTTTGGAAAGCAAGGTGTCTGTCACTAGTTGGCCACAGTATGGGTGAGTCTGGAAAAAGCACCTTTTACTTTTGTGCTGTGGCAAATAACAAACCGGGATTTCTTGAACTGGATCAATTACTAGAGCATGGCAGAACTTCGGGTACACATGAGCTGTGTCAGAGTGTAATCTCATCCACTTAGCCCTAAAGCACTGGGCATGAGACTGTTAGAGAGTCGTGCCGGGTCTGCTCCTCTCAGTGACTCCATCACCAGAAAAACATGTGTTGACAGCTGGGGGAATGTGTTAGTTCAAAGGAAATAATAATAAAAGGCAGGGGAAAAGAAGGCAAATGTGCATTCTCCAATTATTTACTTGCCACATGTGTTAAATAATTGGATATGTTTGCCTTCATGTTTTGTTACTAGGAACTTTTACCTTATCTCCAAAGAATAGAAGACAGCCAACTCACAACAGTCTTGCCTCTTTCTGAATAAGTCATTTATGAGCAGTGAGTGTAATGCTGACTCTGACTACATTAGCAGCATATCCTGGCTACTTAAAAACTGGGAAATAGCTTCCAGACACTTAATCACTAGCAGACTGGTTCTACTTGAAAAGACGTTGTAAGCGGTACTTGTTACCCTTCATGTCAGGGCTCTGCAGGACAAAACCATCCTGCTAGACTGACAACCAGCCACTCTGGAGAAGGTTTGTCTCATCACTCAAATTCTGAAAAGCTGTTTGCCAATTTTTAAAGAACCAATCTCTTCATCAACTCAAAGAGCCAGTCAAAAAATGACCTTACACTCTTCTGAGAGTCAGAACAGCACAAGGGAGCACATTTGGGCTTTGGAGTAAGGATGCAAATGGTAACTCTAACACTTGCTAACTGAGTGAGTGGGGACTAACCATTTCATGTCCCTGAGTCTCGATCATCTCTTCCAAGAGTTTGGTATGATAAACTACGCTCTGTAGAGTGATGTGAGACTTAAACATGTGTGGAAATAGTCAGCTCTGATCATAGACCTGAATCCAGTTTTGTTTATTTATATTGCTCTCTGCACCACACTCTCAGATAATTGAGATAGAGTTAAATCCAGTTGAACCTCAGTAGTAGGATAACCTCAGAGTAGTACTTGGAACCAGCACTTGAGGGAGACAGACTTATTGTCATGTGACAGAGAAACAAGCCAATGCATGGGCGATCTTGAGACCTTCTCACTTACTCTAAGGAGAAGCACAGCTCCCTTCCCCTGGTTGAAACTTGCACAGAAGTATGTTGATAGGTGGGAACAGATACCTGCAGTTTCTTAGAAGAGTCAGAAAAAAAGTTTGCAAGATAATCAAAAGCCAAGCCAAAGAGTGTCCTAAAAAATGTCATCCTATGTGACCTGGATGGCAGCATCAGGATCACTCTTGATATCTACTGAACTCTTGTGATAGTTCATTCCTTGCGTGCCTTCTCGCATAAAATCTCACAACTACCCTCTGAGAGGCAGTCACCATTCGCACTTGTCAGGTGAGCAACCTGAAGCACCACAAGACAGAGCATCTGTCCAAGTTCACGTCAGTGTGGAAGACAGCCCAGTCCTGCCCAGAGCAGCAGCCTGAGCCCCTAATCCAGGTGCTCCCCTACCGCCAGCATTCCCCAAGCTCTGAGCATTAGGAGGACAGTGCAATGGCTTATTTAGATTTACTTAACTGTAACCCAGCAGCCCCGGCTGCCAAATCATAAATATTTGTTAGATGAATGCTGTCTGGGTTGTAACTACTTGACCCAGGCAATGTCATGTTGAAACGGGTGCTTGGGGAGCATTAGTCTGATAGAGTGAAGGTTGGTTGGACCAGAAATATGAGAGTGGAGATGAGAACCAGAAAGATGTCTTAGGGGACTATTACAGTGGACTGGTGTGATGACATCTGAGGAAGTCAGAGAGCTTAACTTCTTTCTCCATTGCATGTAACATCCCTTGAAGAAGCCACAGAGCCTACCACACTGGGCCACTTTACATAATCATTGTCTGTTTTCCATACCTTATGGTTTTTTTTTCTCTGTGGAGTTGGAGACCCTTCTGCTTTACTAGTGGGTTCCTCAGTGATGGGCATTCATTCCAGCAGCTCTCCAAAATGGTCATAGGGAGATGCCATTACTGACTAAAGGAGACCATTTTTATGCTACAGATCCTACTTCTTAAGTGTATATCTAAGTTCATTATGAGGTTAGTTCTTACATAATTGTATGTGTCTTATCATGACTCTGCACATCGGATTATTTGCATTGTCTTCCAGAATACACAAAAAGTCTTGACTATAGTATCGTAGTTCTTTCCACTTAAGGCTTCTGAAAATACATATCCATTCGTGTATACAACATATATTTATCATGTACCTACTATACAACAGGCATTCTCCTTGACTCTAGTAGCAAAACAATGTCTCCGCTCACTAGAACCTACATTTTAGAGGGATGAACAAACCAGGAAGGAGTAATCCACTCATACCTCTCTTTGCTTTAAATCTTCTATTCATTGTCATTTGACTTAAGAAGAAATCTAAACTTGGCTTGGCCTGGAAGTTCCATCATGGTCTCACTCCTGCCGCTCTCTGAGCTCTCTACTTTAGCTCTTTCTTTCGAATCCAATTCTCAAGTCATCCTGAAAGGTATAGGTTCTACTAAGTGTTCTATTCTCTTCTGAAATTTTCTATGCTTCTGCCACTTCCAGGACCTGGAGTAACTCTTCCTCCTTCATTGTTCACCAGCTGTTCATCTTTTAAGCCTAGATGGTAAATCCCCTTCCAGAAAGCCTGCCCTAGAGTCCTAGCACCCATTCCAAGTGGACAGATAGTTCCCCTGTCTTCTGCCATGACATTGGTGACAGTGTTTTATAATTACATCCTTTAAGGACAAGGATTTGATTCTTTATCTCTGTAAACTCAGTGACGGGAGCATAATAATATGTGCTCAGTTTATGTCTGCAGAAGGAAGGAAGGGAGGAAAGAGGGGAGGGAAAAAAGGAGGTGGAGATGGAGAAAGGGAACAGTTAGGTCTTATAACCATCCCTTGCCATTACTTTGCTCTATGATTAAGTGCTCTTTCCTGTGGGTCTGTTCTGTCCTTATTTCAGTGATGACCAAACATGAGGTGGTTCCTGAACTCAAGTGATGGTAGTAGCAAATGAGAAAAGGAGAGAAATATGGAAGAAATTAGAATGGAAGTATCAATAGTTGGTGACAGATCCAACTATGAAATAAAAGGAAAAGAGTTTTCCTTGTCTTATGAATAGAAAAGACATACAAAAAAGTGAAAGCAAGATCTTTTCACAGATATTTCATATTCTATTGGGTGAGAATTGGATGATTGAATTTTCCCATTTAAAGTATTCATAAGAACATAAAATATGCATTAATGTAGTCAAGCATGAGAAGCTTAACATAAATAGATAAGAGGAACCACTGCCCTAAATTATTTTACAAATGTATAGACCATCCACAGTATTCCCCACCAACTTCAACACAGTAGACATAGACTATGAATCATAACTTTCCTAATATGGTTAACGCTTTGCCTACAATTCCTCCCTCTTCTCCCAACTTCAGATTCAGGGATGCTCCCCAGATCATAGTGTGTATTTTCTTTTAAAGTACTTATGAGGGCTTGAGCAATCCATCAATTATGATGAGATTAAAAGTGAAACCAAGGGAACCAAATATTCATCAACTTACATATTAAGTATTCAGTTGATGAATCATCTGTTTTGTGAGAATAAACATAGGGTTGAGGAAGTCAGTGCAGCCCTATTCTAAAGATATAAGATGAGAGCCCTGGAAATATGGAAATATGAAGTCTTGGCAGATGGCACTCTTGCTGAAGATGTACTTGAGGAAAAGCTAGTCCTCAGTGAAGAAGAAGTCGTCAGAGGAACTGCCACATTCATTTCTTTCCAAGGAGCTGGATACTGAGGTTATGACTATGTGAAGAAAATGGAGACATTTTACAGGAGCAAGACACATGCCTGGGAGATATGGAGATCACCCTAGGGTGAATCTTCTTTTAGATTTGGATTTAGGTTGTTACCAATCCTGGGGGGAATCCATACAGACAGAATAATTCCCATGAGGATTCCAATTTTGTTTGAAAATTCCTGCTCAAACTCCAGGTCTCAGAACACTCCTGAAGTCTTTCTGAGAAGAACAAATCAAAGTCTAGCCAAAGAGTCTCTTCTTTATGAAGCAATGATTCTTACTAACTTCCACCACTCATATCTGTAATACCTGCACCACACCATTCATTTGGGCATATCTTTCCTAGGCTCACGTGGATTTGAAACTGATATATTAACTAGCAAAACCCTAGGGAAGGAACCTCAGAGCACCCCTCCTTTTACTCTTTTGTGTGGACTCGTTGCATTTGCTTCCACTATTTGTAATAACTTGTATTATTAGAGGTTTCTTGAGTTTACACTGCTTTCAGATACATTATCTCAGCTGGCCTAAGGATTTGGCACAGTTGTTAGGCATAAATAAATATCTGGGGAACCCTGATTTACGAATCTATCATTAACCCATCAACAGACAGTCACTGAGCAGCTACTGTAGGCCACACACTACATTGACTATATGGTATGACCTTGGAGAAGTTGGAGAAGAAAAAAGCGACATATGATAACATGAGCCGAAAGAAATTTCAATTTGGAGATGAAACAAACATTCACAAGTATTCAAGTCTCAGGAGAAATACTAGTATTCTCTGAATTTTCATCCTTAAATATTTCTGTCATTTTTCTACACATTTTCTCCAGGTAAGTTGGTTCATCTTTACCATGGTTGCACCTTCAACTTTAGAATAATGGCCCCAACATTATACAGTCCAAATCTCTCTGGCTAGGACTACTTTCAGAAAATCTTCTTCCTGAATGTCCTCTTGCTACTTCAAACTCAGCCTGTCTAATTGTGCATTAATTATTTCTCCCAAAATCTATCCTTTATTCTATACTCTCTTTCTAGATACTGGTTCCCCATTAACTATCAGAAACCATAACTCTTTCCCACTACTTTTCTTATTAATCATCAAATCCTTTCAGTTTGACTTTTAAAACATGTTTATATACCACTTCTGTTTTTGTTAAACCAGAACTTAACACTTAATGGTGTATGCTTAATAGAGTATACCATTTATTACACCATTCATTTATTATCTGATTACATGTCCCTTGTCCATGCAATATTGTGAACTAATAAGCTCTTGAGAACTCTACCTTATGGTCAGTATATGATCAGTACATGGAAGATAATAAGTAAATATCTGCTAAATGAAAGAAATGATGATTGTGTAATGTGGTTGTTGTTTTGTTTTCCTTGTGGTAGATGGAATTCTGAGACACCCGTAACATTTTCATTCCCTGGTGTTTGCACACCTTCACACAGTTTTTATGTAAAACACTAATCTAAGTATTATTGTGAGGGATTTCACTTAATATGTGATTAAGGTCCCAAATCAGTTGACTTTAAGAGAAAGAAATTATCTTTGTAGGGATGGACATAACCAGGTGAACGCTTAAGAGGAATTAAGGTCTTCCTGACAGAAGAGGTTTCAAGGAATGACAGGAATTTGATAAGAGAAAGGTCTTCCATTTAGTGCTTTAAAGATGGAAGGGGCCACATGGTGAAGAATGTGGATAGCTTCTAGGAGCTGAGAATGGGTCCCAGCTCACAGCCAACAAGGAAGTAGAAATCTCAGTCTTACAACCACAATGAACAAAATTCTGCCAACAATATGAATAAACTTGGAAGTAACTTCTTCCCCAGAGATTCCAGAAAGGAACATGGTACACTTGACACCTTGACTTCAGTCTCATAAGTATCTGAGAAGAGAATCCTGCCGTACTTTGCCCAGACTTCTGATCTAGGGAACTATGAGCTGATAAATGGTGGGTTTTTTAAGCTATTGAGTTTCTGGTAATTTGTTATGCAGTAAAAGAAAACTAACACACTTTTCTTCTAATTTTGCAATTCTTGATAAGGATAATGCTTGTACTTGAAAATACCAAGGTATGTCTTAGAATTAAATGCAGGCTGTATATACCTAATCCTCAGTTCCTCAGCAAGGATGCTCTGTATGATTGCAAAGAATGCTTTGAGTTACTAAAACTTCATATTATTAAGAACAATTGAAAAATGTTAAAATGTAAATGGTTAAAATTTATGACACTCTACCCAATTATTAAAAAAATATGTAATGTTCCATTAGAAGCTTTAAACTGGGTATTAGGGGATTTTGGTTTTGGCCACCCATATAGCCCAGTAAATTAGTAATTTTCCATTCTGAACAACAAGGTTATTCACAGGTCTTCAGACACTGTTTACTTCAAAATTCTGTATTATTTTCAGCCAATTTGTTTTCACTATAGAAATAACAGTTTGTCAAACATCAGCATTTGTGTCCAGTTAAGAGCCAAAGAGAAATAACATCTCCCTTAGCCTCTTATTCTAGAAATTATCTAAAATTCATGACTCAGATTATTTCAACTTCTACTATATTAAACTACTTGAAAAAGAGTGTTTAACCCATAGCTTCCATAAATTGCTAACAGATTAAAAGGAAACAATAACAAAAGATGACCAGGAATGAAGTTGGGTAATATCAAGAAAATATCCCAGTAAGCAGAAACTTAAGTAGAGACTGATATTTAATTTTCAGCCTCTTGAAGTAAATCAGTTACTTATGAGGACTAACCTGTAACCACTTTTTGAAGTGTGTCTTTTATGCTTATGAGGGAAATCACGCTTATGCAATGGGCTTGGATCATTTGCATGGGAAAATGTTTCCCTCTTTCCCTCACTTAAGGACAGTTTCTTGGTCATTCTAGGTCCCCATCATAATAGATCTCTTGATTTGTGGGTAATGCCACTAAAATAAAACTAATGGGTCCATCCTAGGTGCATTGTTGTGGATACTGTACTTATGACAGCTGTGAATTGAAGCAGGTATTTCAACTCTCTGAGAACATTTCAGTTGAGCTTCCACCCATACCTCTACCTAAACCTATACCTATACCTATCCCTATGTGTATGCCTACACCTGTGCTGTCCCTGTATGTACACATAGGCCTATATCCATGCCTTTAACTATATCTGTCCCAAAGTGTTTTTTTGAGGACGCAATGAGAGACAATTTCACGTGTATGATACCTAACCACTAGTGGTTGCCCCACAAATGTTGGTTTTTTTTTTTTTTTTTTAAACAATTTTATACAATTTTTTTTTTAATTTATTTATTTTATTTATTTATTTATTTTTTATTTTTGGCTGTGCTGGGTCTTCGGTTCGTGCGAGGGCTTTCTCTAGTTGCGGCAAGTGGGGGCCACTCCTCATCGCGGTGCGGGGACCGCTCTTCATCGCGGTGCGCGGGCCTCTCACCATCGCGGCCCCTCCCGCTGCGGGGCACAGGCTCCAGACGCGCAGGCTCAGCAGCTGTGGCTCACGGGCCCAGCTGCTCCGTGGCATGTGGGATCTTCCCAGACCAGGGCTCGAACCCGTGTCTCCTGCATTAGCAGGCAGATTCTCAACCACTGCGCCACCAGGGAAGCCCCCAAATGTTGGTTTTGAATGGTTCCCTGGTAGACTTCAGCTGACACATTTCAACCTCTGGGGATTTTATGGAGAATGGGACACCAAAGTGGAGTTTGCAGTGGTTGTTCAGTGGTCACACACCATCTGAGTTCTTGAAAAACATGCATGTAATTCAGCTTTAATTTTGCCACTGAACTTTTAACCCTGTGATCGAATAACCTTGTTGACTTCTCACTTGGCACCGAGGGGCACTCCCTCACCCTTGTCAGGAACAAGGTCCTATTTCTTCTCCCAGAGCATGGCTCACTTCCAGTGCCTAGGATAAAGAGCTATGTGTTGCCATGGAAAAGGGGCATGGCCAGAAGACTTAGGGGCAGAAAGGGCCATTTCCACCACGGCAACAAAGAGACACCAACAAGATGTCAGCCAGGGTCAGAGTCCTAGCACTCTGGCAAAGGAGGGAATGGAGGGGAGATTTCCGAATATGGAGGAAGCTGCAGTAGCCAAGAACAGCCTTGCGCACATGTCTATCGGTGGACAGTGGACACATTGCCGAATCTACAGTCCTCCATCTTTCCTGGGAGCTCATATACCCACAAACACTTTTTGAAGGACCACTAGAATTAGATTCTGAAGATACAAAGAGAAGTAGAAAGTAGTCCAGTCTCCAAACTTTTCAGTCCCTCCAGGGAGAGAAACAAAATATCCCTATAACATCAGCCATAGGAGAAAGCCAGATAAAGCTTGTCATTCAATACCTAAATGGCTTCTGCTTGAGTTTAGGCAGTAGAGTCAAAGAAGAATTCACAAAAGTGACATTTGAATTAGCACCTGAATTAAGGGGGACCATCTCCAGGCAGTAGGATGGAAAGGCACTGAAGAAGCAAAGCTATGAGGGGCAGAATCAGTCAAACTGATGGCCTATAGAGAGAAGAGGAAGCCTAATTTACCAAAGCAGCCAAGGGATCTAGGGTGTAGACTGTTGTGTAACCCCACCCAATATAGACATGCACTTGCAAAGATGCATCTTCTCTAATGCTGACCCGTTTCCATTCCACTTTGTATGCTACGGGCTTTACTGATAGCAGGTTACTCCAATCTCTACATTCTGCAGAACCTCAACTATTGAACTGCTTACAATTGCCATTCCGAAACAAATTGCCTATTTGGAATTAAGCAAAGGTGTAGTCAAATTTTCTCAAAAAAACCTGCATGTAAAAAACTTGTGAGATTAATGAAGTGCAAGTGAATGTTTAATCTTTTCTCCTGCTTTGCACCATAAGAATTAGACTTTCCTTCTTCTGAATCAGTCTAATATTACACTGACAAGAGCAATTATTTTCTTTATACGATCTCTTATTTCTATGCTCAGATCGTCAGCGATCCCAGTTTTATCTCCATTCCAGACCATTCACATGAACGGGTCTATTAAAATGCGGTCCACTCTATTTCTTCCTATTGTTTTACATGTTGGTTCAAATGAGGTTTGAATAAAGAGCACATTCCTAATACTAAGTATTAAACGTTTCCAAATTCTCAAATTTCCTTGGCTTAGACCCACTCTGCACAACTGCTGTTGGTTCAGGACTTAGTTATGCTTCCCTGGTACCAATAAACCTGAGTCAAAATATCCATCTAATTGGAAACTTCTTTAGGATGTCTTCCTGATATTTTAAGAGTGTATGGTTTTCATACTAAGCAGTGAACATGTTGTCAAATGTAACATAGCCTGTTTCACTGACCAGGACAACAAGGGCCATTTCCCCTCTGCCCTCAGCTCTGTAAACAGAGGCTGGAATGTCTACAGCAAGAACAGGAGGATGCATGTGTGGTGTTCCTCACGCAAGACTCGTCATGCTCACCATGGTTTCAGTGGCTCATCCTTGTGTTCTCAGCCGTGCAGACGAGGCTGCCATCTCGTTATTGCCCATCTGAAGGAACGGTCTCACTATTTGTAACCTTTGAATGATTCTCCTGTGAGGCTTAAAGATCCACAGCTCCAGGATGTGTGGACTGCCATCCACATCATTGAAACTCATTGAAACTATAAAGCAAACGAGAAATGCACATCATAGGAGTCACATGAAAAGTGATAGGTAGATTAATGAATGGATGGATGAATGAAGGAACGAATGATATAGCCAAGGTAACTACCTGGTTTTGGACAAAGCCATGTTTTGGAATTCTAGGTAAATGAGGGCACCAATATGAGTATACATCTTTTTGTTCTCTCTCATCATTTTCCTTTTTGAAAAATTAAACACAGACAGAATTCTGATGTAGTGTGCAAGTTTATTCCTCAGAGGTAAAATGTAGGATGATTGCCATGCTTATTATCACCAATTACTAAATTATACCATATTTAATAACACAGTGTTATCATTACTACTTCATACTTTTCAAAATGTTTCAGAACTGTTATCTCACTTTATAAAGAGAAAGTCTCTCCAATTAATCTCCAAGTTTTCATCTATTACATTTTCCTGCTGTTATATTTTTTATTTTATCCAGAAAAAAAATTGCTGTTCCTTTCTTGTGGAAGCAATTAAAAAAATCACCAATTACAATATAAAGTTCCTCATTAATTGTCCATAGAAGTTTTCATCAGGTTTTCAGAACTCATGTTATCCTAATTCAGAAGCTGGACTTGGGACAAGCATTACTTCAGCATCCAAAGTACTGCCATAGGAAACAAATAGAAGCAAAGAGAGAAAGAGCTATAAGGAAAACAAAGTCTCTTTAAAACCTGGTGGCGAGCTCATTAGACCCAACTAGCTCTTAATGCAGCGGCAGCAAATGTGGATGAAAAACACCCCAGACAAGATGCTGTGTTGCTAGATGGTCTCTGGAAAGAGTTAAATTTTGGGTAAAGGGTCCACAGTAACAGGAGAGCAACTGGACCTGGACCGCTCTCATTTCCTCCACGGTGGGCTCTCTTCTGAGCAGAATATTGTGTGTGTGTGCATGTGTGTGTATGTGTGTATCTGTATGCACTGGTACACAGACACCCTAGAGAGAACCTTGAGCACCTGGAGAGCTCAGACCATGGGAGGAGAGAATCTTAGACTTGGAAGGTCCTGGAATCAGCTGGTCCAATCCTGTCTCCCTGCTCCCTTGCATGGTTTACTCTGAATTGTCCTACCTATTGCCCCGCAGCCTTAGCTTGAATTCACCTCATGACACGTGGCTCACCACTTGATGGAGGTGTTTGTAGATGCACAAAGATTCTAACAAAGCCATGATCTGATTCCTATTGAAGTGCATTACTGTGTGCTCATCATGACCTATAGGACAGTGGGTACCACCACCCCCCCATGCCTCCACTTATATTCAAGTCCCTTCTGCTGAGGTGACCTGTACCAGGTGTGGCCTCTCACCCATGCTCATGCCCTTCACTGCATGTCCTTTCTGTGGGTGCTGGGAAGACAGAAGCCACACTGCTCTGGATGTGAGCACTGCCCCTGACTGGCACAGATGTTGTCTGTCCCCATTGCCCCTGAAATCAAAATCCTGATACTTCCATAAATGCACACCCAGGTATCATGAGCTTTAGTCTGGAGAAAGTATGGAACTCTGATTGCTGGCAATCTTATGAACAGTTGTCCATAAATCACTAGAACACCTACCTGTATATGGTACAGTTAAATTTTTTCCTATTTTCTTGGTCCTAGTCCCCTTGTTTTAAATAATTTGCATCTCAGTTCTGTCATATGCTATATCAACTGTCCCTCCCAGTTTTGTGTCACGTGCAAATCTCCTAAGCATGTGTTTTGTGCCTTGATCCAAACCACTGAATAGACGTTAACACATGATAAAGAACAGGACACAGTTTAATGTGTTTTAAGGTTTTCCCCTTTGATTGACACCAATTATTTAGCAGCAGTCTTTTAGCAGATTGTTAAGGCAGCTCTGACCTATTGAATTGTGATTTCATCAAGTGCGCAGGAATATCAAAAGGACAGCTCCATGCCGGGCTGAAGTGGGAAGTCTGAAGTCCAAGACGTGCCTGACACAAAGCAGAATGAGCTCTTGAAATTCAAGTACCGCTCTTCATTAATCTTTGTGTAACCAGTACCCTGTAACGTGAATTTACTAAACACAAAGAGAAAACACGCTGCTTTTTGTGAAACTAATTGAGCCGGATCTTGTGATGACTGCCCATCAGTCTGTTAATAATCACTTCTTCATTGTTGTCAGTGATCAGTGTTGAACTGATTGGCACCTCGTCTCAAGAATTCATCCTTTTTCCAATTTTGAAATTGGAAGAATATTTGCCTCCTCCACTCACCTGGCTCCTCTCCCACAATTCAGTATTTTCTCATGGAAAAATATCTCTTCTGTCACATCTTCACATATTCTGCACATACTCTCAGGCCCTGAGCTGTAACTTTTGTGGGCCTGATGTCTTATACTTTCCCAGAGCCTCTGATCTTTTTCATTCTTGTTACCCCTCTCAAAGGGCACAGAGCCTTTCTGCTCACACTTCTGTACTGTCCAGCCTGAATACTGTCTTCTAGTGGAAGATAATGGAAACCAAACTGTGGTGAAGAGGATCTGTCCTCTCTCTGACCCCCCCTTTTTTTTTATTATTTTTATTTTATATAGGAATAGAGTTGATTAACAATGTTGTGTCAGTTTTGGGTGTACAGCAAAGTGATTTAGTTATACATATACATGTATCTATTCTTTTCCAAATTATTTTCCCAATTAGGTTATTACAGAATATTGAGCAGAGTTCCCTGTGCTATATAGTAGGTCCCTGTTGATTACCCATTTTAAATATAGCAGTGTGTACATGTCAATCCCAAACTCCCCAACTATCCCTCCACCCTTCCCATCCTTCCCCCTGGTAACCATAAGTTCATTCTCTAAGTCTGTGAGTATGTTTCTGTTTTGTAAATAAGTTAATTTGTATCATTCTTTTTAAGATTTTGCATATAAGCGATATCATATGATATTTGTCTTTCTCTGTCTGACTTACTTCACTTAGAATTAAAATTTCCCCAAGAGTCAGTGCATCCTTTTTTATTCTATTTGCTCCACAGATATCAAATAGTTACATCTGATGGTTGACAATAAAGTGGAGGGTTTCTCAGAAAATTAAAAGTGGAACAATATATTTAGGGAGTTGTCTTCCTCACTTTAAGTTTTTGTAAAATAAAAGTAAAAAATAAGTCCAAAAGCAGTGAATGGGATAATCTTTCTGTATTTTGTGAAAATAGAATCTGGAACCCAGAGATGATGAGTATATAAATTACATCTGCAAGATCTGACTCTATAAAAGAATCTATTAAAAGACTAAATGTCAAACTTGTGAGTGTTAAATATTCTATTTGTCTTCATGGATCATATAATTCAGAACTTATGAAAATAACACAAATTTGAATATTAATTATAATAATCATTAATAATCAAAATATAGTTCCTTGAAAGTTTCACGACAATGTTGTAAAAGAAAAGTTTCAAAATACATAAGAAAAATAATACGTGTATGTTCCTTTTTTGTGTGGACATGTATCTCTCAGAGGGACACGAGCTGAAGTAGTTTCCTATGCCAGCTATTTTTCCAAGATCCTGACTTGTTTGGAATATCTTATGGTAATTGATTCCTATTCTTCTGGCAAGCCACCTGTTAAGCTAAGGCGGAAGCTGAGAAGGAGGAGTGAAATTGGGTGGAGTCGATTATGTTTTTAGCATTACTTCATTATACTACAATGCAAGCTCTTAGCTCCTGAGTCCACACATTTTTTAATAGGGTGCGTCGTTGATTTATTAATGCCATTCAGGTCAAGCAATCTGAGTATTTTTTTATTTAAAATTTAAGAAAATATTCTAGATAAATCTTGAATCTGGGATTTAAAACAGTAATATAAGTCAATCTAAAGTCGGCAATATCAGTGAGAGACTTGTTTGTTTAAGGAAAGTGTCAGTGCCCACAAATGAGTATTAATTTTGCTTCTCTTATATCAATACAAATCTAGGTAAAAGTCAAGACATCTATTTTTTGCTTCAAGATTTACAATTTAACTACAAGACCAGGAATTGGTTCTTTTTTTGTTTGTTTTAATGCTTTGGTGGTCCTCAACACCTATCCTGGGTTTCTTGTTGGGTTACTACAAAAGTCTGAGGGGTGGTAATCCATTTGGCACTGTTCTCTGTTCACAGGGCAGATAGTGGAGTGAGTGGTGCCCGCCAGACCTCACTGGAAACACGGTCCACAGCAAGTGGGAGATGGTCTAGATCAGTGGGTCTACGAGTGTGGTCTCCAGACCTGTAATATCAGCGTCACCTCTATACTAGAATTCACCCTAGGTCTACTGAATCACAAACCCCAGGGATGGGGCTCCACGGGCTTATCTTCAGGAGCCTCCAGGTGATGTTCCTCTATGTTGAAGTTTGAGAACCACAGATCCTGTCACACTCACTACGTGGATGGAACCATTTCACTGGAAGCAGCTGAATTAAAGACCAATGCAGAAAATACGTATGTGAAACACTGTCAGAAAAATGGAAACAATGGAATCTGATTTTTATATATACCAAAGATAAAGATTGACTCCAACACTTTCAATATTCATTCAAATCCAGAAAATAATTTGTTACAGATCGTATTCTGGATCGGAGAGAACTAAGCACAATTCTGAAGGGTGACAACGTCATTCAGCAGCTCATGGTCTTTTGGGTGACCCTCTATTACAAAGAGCTTCAGATGTTTCGAGGATATCTGCATCACGTTGAGGGTCTAAACATTACCTTCTAAATGTTTGGAATACATAGGAAGTCCACAGAGGACAGTGTAATCAGTAAGGGATGCGTAGGCTGCGGTTCCTCCAGCATGGTGGAAAAATGAGTCAGTAAATGAGAGATTGCCCTCGTTACAGAGTTCTTACCTTTCGCACGTCTCTATTCAGCTGCATTCCCTGAGGTAACATCACAAATAAAGGCAGAAGTACTCCATTTACAAAATTAGCAATTTTACCAGGCATTCAAGGTATATAACAAATCCACGTTGCCACTTTGAGGCCGCACCCTCCTGTAGGTGGTCGGTGCTCTATGCGTTGGAGAGTTCATTTATGCAGGCTTCAGAGCATCCACTTCCTCTCATACTCAAGAGTTTATTAGAGACAATTTGTGACATGAGGTTAAAGATTACTCAAATAGATTCACATGTTCCCTTTCAAATGCATGTTCAATAAACAGTCTTTCAAAGAGCAAATGGAAAGTTAATGCTGGAAAAGTCCCCAGAAACTTCACAGCCTGTCCCTAATGCTTTGTCTAAAATAACCCAGGTGGTGACTAGGTCCCAGGTGCTTGGGTTTTCAGGACAGTTCACTGTCCCGTTCTTTTTCAGCCTCTTTCAGAAATGGATATTGAGAAAGTGGAAGAAAGTAATACAGTGTTCACACCAGTACTGTGATTCCATCCTCAACAGTAACAGATTTCCCCTGTGTTCCTACACAGTGTCCTGTGCTCCTCCTTTAGAGCATTGTGTGATCATGATAATTAAGTATTTGTGCTTTAAAATGTCTTTTTCACCAGAGTGCGAGGTACAAGGAGGCAGAGATCTCATATTTCATTCTCTGTACTCTATCGCCCATACTCACCCACATATGTTGCCAATATGTGTTGGAACTCCACATATTTCTGTGGAAGTAATGAATGAGTAAATAATAATTAATCCGTGCATTGATATTACAGCATACATCACCTTGTAGCTTTTCACATTGATTTTCTTGCCTGGATCTTATGCTCTGCTGGCTCAAATTTATCTCTCACCCCTGCATCTAATGCAATGTTTGATTCCTGGGACTATCAAACTGTTTTATTATTAAATGAATGGCTCTCGGGACTTAGAAATGAGTAAATATGGCCTTTATTCTCACTTTCATTGCTGACCAGGGACCCTTAAGTGAAACAGTTCAGCTTTCTCCTCCATTATGTAGACATCATCATATTTGCCTTTGTCTCCCTGGGAGATTGTAAAGCTAAGTGAGAAGAATGGTGATACCACACTGAGAGGTTGGAAAACAAATGCATTATGTAATTCTGTGATAACAACAATAAAGATATTACTTTTGTTCTCTTTTTCTTCTGAAATATCTGTCCTATCCTAGTAGCTCAGGAAGAACCTAAAAGAAAACATCATTTTCCCATCTTATTGATTTTATTCTCTGAGTAGCATTTTCCTTGTCAGCACATTACTGAAACCTCAGCAATAGAAGACAGAAATCAACATTGTAGGCTGATCCTTCTCCAACTTTTTTGCAGATACTTCAAAGCCTTTTAGGATCTCCCAAACTCAGAGAAATTATCCTAAGTCACTCATGACTCCTTTTGCAGCCCAAATTATAATCGGTGCCTCTAGAAAGCCCAAAGGAGGTGGTCGAGGCGCCATGCGAAATGCAGCACATGGGGATCTGACGTCGCTGAGAATTCTCACAGTGGCTGTGGGTTCCCACCCTGGTGTCCAACTCCAACAGTGAGGCTCCTCCCACAGTGGCTAAAATCCAGTAAGTACTAAACAGCTGATTGTGACCCATGGCCTGATTGCTGGGCCGCAGATCAGTACTTGAAAACACCCACCTGTTAAGTGTCTTTCCAACTAAAGGGAGGAAGATCAGGTTGGTAGGAGAACTGTGTCCATAGAGGCAGCAGTAGAGGATGTTCCCACAATGAAGAGTGTGGGTGAGTCTGGGGGCCATTGCAGTGGAGAAAGTATAAAGCCATATAAGCTATTTAGAAGAGCAGGGCTAGAACTTTGCCCTCTTAAGAGCATTCATGGGACTCCCCACACCCAATCTGGAAGCTTTGCTGTAATGTGACCTCTCTAATCTAAATGGAGTGGCAAGAACACCACAGCAAACCTAAAGTCAGGCCTGGTACAAGGATTATGACAATTCAAAGAACTAAGACCCTCAACATATAAGCACTTCAGGCCTACAGTATTGCTCCCTGGTGAGGGTCTTAGACACAGGGCTCATCTGAGCTTCCCTGGCTGGCAACACCTCACATGGGCAGGGAATTAGGCACATCCACTGGGAGAGGACCCATGGGAGCTTGCTCCTGCTTTCTCTGGAGGCTACACCGTGTCTCTTCTTCCTGTGCTGATCTTACTCCACACCTTTTCACTGTAATAAACCATAACTGTGAGTCTACTAGCTTTCCTGAGTCCTGTGAGTTCTTCCAGTGAACCATCAAGCCTGCGGGTTGTCTTGGGGACCCCTACACAGAGAAGGAGGATTCAACAGATTCAGGCATTAGTTTTAGGGCAGGAAACCAGGAGAAAGACGGAGTCAGAGAAGCCCTGCAGACTTCTGGAAAGAGGATTCAGTTCCCACACTGTGTAGATTAGAAAGTTAGGCCACTTTTTTAAAAAAATTAAAAGATGGATAATACTCCTATGAGGGGTGATGGGAGTAGTAGCCATCTCCTATATTCTGCCTTCCTCTTTTGTTTGTCTAGTTTCTCTTCATTTATCAATTTGAAGTGTTGGTTTATCTTGTTATGTTGAAAATATTTTTTTAACAAATCATTTCTATAAAAAGATAAACTGATTAATCAATTTATCAAATAAATACCTCACAATGGCCCTTTTCACCTCAAATCAGATAAATGTGACAACAGAACAGGTGACCCAACTTTGTTGTGTATGGCCACCAGCAGGGTGTGCTTCCAGAAGTTTGGAAAATTCCATAAAGATAGAAGGCAGCAACTCAAACTCTCTTCAGTAACTTATTTTCCTTTCCATTTTGAAAGTGAATTGGACTTCTCACCCACACAAGTGGATTAATTCTAGTCCCCGTGACTACGTGTTCTATAACCAAACTGCAATGTTCTGTTCTATCTCGTAACATCTAAATAAGGGTAGATTAGCCAATTCTGGGGGGCACTGGGCCTGACGCACCCAGATCTCTTGCCTCTCTTTGCTTACAAGCAAACAAATAGCCAGTCACACAAGGACTCAGTGCAACTCATGGTTCTTGAGTGGCTTTTTTCAATTTATGGCATATTTTAATATGGTTACGCTTTATGAATCATGCCTTTGAAATCATCCTAATGTTCTGTTTCGTAGTTTTATAACTTGGTGGCTATAAGCTGTTATTTATATTATTTAGCAACTCTGTTTTGTATGTGTCTGTTGGCTTTGCTGCTGAGTACACGCTGTTTAGTCTGAGAATTCACAAGCACAAACTGGTAAACAGGATGAAAGTGGCTTAGAACCTGGCCTGGGGTTGGGAAATTCTTCACAATGCCTGACTCATTAATGCAGTCTATAAATGATTATAGAGAGCTTTACAGATGGTGCATATTTTTACCAGCCTCCCTTCCCCTTTCAAGATACACGAAGTGAGCATGTTATTTCCCATTAGCTAAGCACATGCTTTAGCTGGTTGCAGGTGAGAAGGCAGTGCTGATTCAGTGTGGCCCCTTCATAGATCAAAGGCAGATTATTTCTCTACTGGGAAAATATGTCTGTATGTAAAAGCCCCAGAAAACCAAGACAGTTCTCACAGAAATAGAGAATTGTTTACAAATACATTCTAGCAAAACGTAGCCTTGGCTGGCCCTTTTTAATGTTACTTCTCAAGAGGATGCTTTCAGAAATTCATAGGTCTCTCCGACAGTCGTTCACCTGAGACAAACCAAATATGGGGTTCACCATGCATCCCGGCAGCACCACTTAAATTCTGCTTCTCCTTGTCCTCCTTTGATTGAGAAATGGAAATTTTCAGCAATAATTAATGCAATTGGCAATAGTTATTTCTGTGTTCCGGGACCATCGCCCTGCTTGCCCTTGCGGTAGACAATTACTGAACTTGGTTGATTTAACATTGAACCTCAGGGTTGAATGAGACCCTGTAAGGGTCATCAGCCCATGTGTCTGAATATATAACTGAGGAAACAGTGACTGTGTACAAGCCGATAGGCATAAAGATGTGAGGTACAGTGCTCAGCTCTCAGTAATACGTTCTGTTCTAGCCTTCAAGACCCCCACCCAAGACTCCCCAGGCCTCTGCTTCATCTGCTGACTTGCTGTAGACAAACATGACACCTTGAGGGTCATGAGTCCTTCCAAGATAGGAGGAACCTGTTTCCCAGAATCACTGCTTGGGGGAGAGCAACCCACCCACGAGGGAACACTGTTTTGGATTTTGAGTGAGAAATATGCTTCTACACAGTGAGACCATCACTCCTGTAGCCTTACCTTCACTACCTTGCTGGGTCTCTTTGCTGTCTGCACAACCACGTGTGTGTGTGTGTCCTAATACCATCCTCTTAAAAACCAGCTCAGCCATGTGAATTCCAAAGACAACCACTATAAGCAGCAGAGCTACACTGAAAAAGCAAAACACAAGTACTAACTATAGATGTTGATTATGCTCTAGTGGTTACAGTGGCAGCTTTGTGGTTTTAGTGTCATCTTATTTGTTACGTGGAGGGTGGTGTTAAGATTTATTGCTTCCATACCTTACAGTATACTAGAAAAAAAGCCAACTGGCCCTCATATAAAAATACAGATTTTTTTTTTTTCTCATCCAACAATCCATCTTTCCAACAGTTGTGGAAAGTAGATCTAGTATATTTGAAAGCAGGAAAGTGTAACTAGAGCCTGTTCCCAAGGAGCATCTGCATGAAACACATGGAGTGGTAATTCTTCCCAGAGCTGAATGGGGGTTTCCAGGAGTATTTCAGGCACAGGTGTATTTTTTTGATAATAGACATGCCTCCAGGATGAGCCTCTTGTTTTTCAATACTTTTGCAGAAAAGTTGTTTCTAAGATACCCAAGACTATTTCTCTGAGTAAAAGTAATTTATTGTTGTTTGTCATTATTATTATTAAATAAAAATAAATAACAAATAATCCCACAACAGAATATGTTAGTACCTGGACCTCACGTAAAGTAGCCTTCATTTCTAATAGCAGCAATGCAGCCTGCTGTTTATGTAATAGCATTTCCAAGGTGCACAACATACTCAGGAATTGCATTTACTAGACTGTGAAATAGGATCTAAACTATGAGGCCAGTGTTCTGAGATAGGTCCCTGGCCCTTTTACTTGCTGTTTATTGAAAGGAAGCTATTTCACGACTAATTTTACTCATCTGTCTGATGCGAGGGCATCGATGTTTGTAGAAATCCTCCCAACATCAGAATTCTCTCTCTATTCATCCCAGAAAAGTGTACAATCAGGTTAAGAAGCTTGTTGGTCTGGCAGGGACCGGCTAGATGCTGCCTGAACCTGGAGCATCTTCTTTTGGCATGCAGGGCTGGAGGATGTTTCCTGCCCTCGCCTGCAAGAAGGTGTGGACCTGTGGCTGAGGGCCAGGGGCGCTCATCACTTCCAGGAAGCCTCCCATGGGATTTCGTCTTTCCCTGCCCCTCTGTGGATTGAATGCAGAGTGCTCGAAGGAAGCACAGGAGGGCAGAGTCAAGGCTGGGGTGGGGGGAGGGAGGGGAAATAAAGGAGCGTGTGGAAGCTGCTCCACCAGGATCGCCTGATGCTGGACTAGGATGTGAGTGCAAAATGAACTTTCACTGTATTATCCAGTGAGCACTGGGCGCTTAAGCTGTTTTTGGTTTTTTGTGTTTTTCTTATTTTTTATTTTTTTAACATCTTTATTGGAGTATAATTGATTTACAATGGTGTGTTAGTTTCTGCTTTATAACAAAGTGAATCAACTATACATATACGTATATCCCCATATCTCCTCCATCTTGCGTCTCCCTCCCATCCTCCCTATCCTACCTCTCTAGGTGGTCACAAAACACACAACTGACCTCCCTGTGCTATGCTGCTGCTTCCCACTAGCTATCTATTATACATTTGGTAGTGTATATATGTCAATGTCACTCTCTCACTTCTTCCCAGCTTACCCTTCCCCCTACCCATGTCCTCAAGTCCATTCTCTACATCTGCATTTTTATTCCTATCCTGCCCCCAGGTTCTTCATAACCACTTCTTTTTTTTTTTTTTCTTGATTCCATATATATCTGTTAACATACGGTATTTGTTTTTCTCTTTCTGACTTACTTCATTCTGTATGACAGACTCTAGGTCCGCCCACCTCACTACAAATAATTCAATTTCATTTCTTTTTATGGCCGAGTAATATTCCATTGGATATATGTGCCACATCTTCTTTATCCACTCATCTGTCGATGGACACTTAGGTTGCTTCCATGTCCTGGCTGTTGTAAATAGAGCTGCAATGAACATTGTGGTACATGACTCTTTTTGAATTATGGTTTACTCAGGGTATATGCCCAGTAGTGGGATTGCTGGGTCACATGGTAGTTCTATTTTTAGTTTTTTAAGGAACCTCCATACTGTTCTCCATAGTGGCTGTATCAATTTACATTCCCACCAACAGTGCAAGAGGGTGCCCTATTCTCCACACCCTCTCCAGCAATTATTGTTTGTAGGTTTTATGATGATGGCCATTCTGAAAGGTGTGGGGTGATACCTTATTGTAGTTTTGATTCCCATTTCTCTAATGATTAGTGATGTTGAGCTTTCTCTATGTGTTTGTTGGCAATCTGTATATCTCCTATAGAGAAATGTCTATTTAGGTCTTCTGCCCATTTTTGGATTGGGTTGTTTGTTTTTTTGATATTGAGCTGCATGGGCTGCTTGTAAATTTTGGAGATTAATCCTTTGTCAGTTGCTTCATTTGCAAATATTTTCTGCCATTCTGAGGGTTGTCTTTTGGTCTTGTTTATGGTTTCCTTTGTTGTGCAAAAGCTTTTAAGTTTCATTAGGTCCTATTTGTTCACTTTTGTTTTTATTTCCATTTCTCTAAGATGTGGGTCAAAAAGGATCTTGCTGTGGTTTACGTCATAGAGTGTTCTGCCTAAGTTTTCCTCTACAAGTTCTATAGTGTCTGGCCTTAAATTTAGGTCTTTAATCCATTCTGAGTTTATTTTTGTGTGTGGTGTTAGGGAGTGTTCTAATTTCATTCTTTTACATGTAGCTGTTCAGTTTTCCCAGCACCACTTATTGAAGAGGCTGTCTTTTCTCCACTGTATATTTTTGCCTCCTTTATCAAAGATAAGGTGACCGTATGTGCATGGGTTTGTCTCTGGGCTTTCTATCCTGTTCCATTGATCCATATTTCTGTTTTTGTGCCAGCACCATACTGTCTTGATGACTGTAGCTTTGTAGTATAGTCTGAAGTCCGGGCGCCAGATTTCTCCAGCTCCGTTTTTCTTTCTCAAGATTGCTTTGGCTATTCGGGGTCTTTTGTGTTTCCATACAAATTGTGAAATTTTTTTTCTAGTTCTGTGAAAAATGCCATTGGTAGTTTGATAGAGATTGCATTGACTCTGTAGATTGCTTTGGGTAGTAGAGTCATTTTCACAATGTTGATTCTTCCAATCCAAGAACATGGTATATCTCTCCATCTGTTTGTATCATCTTTAATTTCTTTCATCATTGTCTTATAGTTGTTTTATTCCTAGGTATTTTATTCTTTTTGTTGCCATGGTAAATGAGAGTGTTTCCTTATTTTCTCTTTCAGATTTCTCATCACTAGTGTATAGGAATCCAAGATTTCTGAGCATTAATGTTGTATCCTGCTACTTTACCAAATTCATTGATTAGCTCTAGTAGTTTTCTGGTAGTGTCTTTAGGATTCACTATGTATAGTATCATGTCATCTGCAAACAGTGACAGCTTTATTTCATCTTTTATGGTTTGGATTCCTTTTATTTCTTTTTCTTCTCTGAATGCTGTGACTAAAACTTCCAAAACTATGTTGAATAATAGTGGTGAGAGTGGGCAGCCTTGTCTTGTTCCTGGTCTTAGAGGAAATGGTTTCAGCTTTTCACCATTGAGGATGATTTTGGCTGTGGGTTTGTCATATATGACCTTTATCATGTTGAGGTAAGTTCCCACTATGCCTACTTTCTGGAGGGTTTTTATCATAATGGGTGTTGAATTTTGTCAAAAGCTTTTGCTGCAACTATTGGGATGATCATATGGTTTTTATCTGTCAAGTTGTTAATATGATTTATCACATTGATTGATTTGCAGATATTGAAGAATCCTTGCATTCCTGGTATAAGTCCCACTTGATAATGGTGTATGATCCTTTTAAGGTGCTGTTGGGATCTGCTTGCTAGTATTTTGTTGAGGATTTCTGCATCCATGTTCATCAGTGATATTGGCCTGCAGTTTCCTTTCTTTGTGACATCTTTGTCTGGTTTTTTTATCAGGGTGATTGTGGCCTCATAGAATGAGTTTGGGAGTGTTCCTCCCTCTGCTATAGTATGGATGAGTTTGAGAAGGATAGGTGTTAGCTCTTCCCTAAATATTTGATAGAATTCGCCTGTGAAGCCATCTGGTCCTGGGCTTTTTTTGTTTGTTGGAAAATTTTTAATCAAAGTCACAATTTCAGTGCTTGTGATTGGTCTGTTTATATTTTCTATTTCTTCCCAGTTCAGACTCAGAAGGTTGTTCTTTTCTACGAATGTGTCCATTTCTTCCACGTTGTCCATTTTACTGGCATATAGTTGCTTGTAGTAATCTCTCATGATCCTTTGTATTTCTGCAGTGTCAGTTTTTTCTTCTCTTTCATTTCTAATTCTATTGATTTGAGTCTTCTCCCTTTTTTTCTTGATGAGTCTGGCTAATGGTTTATCAGTTTTGCTTATCTTCAAAGAACCAGCTTTTACTTTTATTGATCTTTGCTATTGTTTTCTTTATTTCTTTTTCATTTATTTCTGCTCTGATATTTATGATTTCTTTTCTTCTGCTAAATTTGGGGGTTTTTGTTCTTCTTTCTCTATTTGCTTTAGGTGTATGGTTAAGTTGTTTATTTGAGATGTTTCTTGTTTCTTGAGGTAGGATTGTATTGTGATAAACTTCCCTCTTAGTACTGCTTTGGCTGCATCCCATAGGTTTTGGGTCGTTGACAATGTTTTCATTGTCATTTGTGTCTAGGTTTTTTTTGATTTCCTCTTTGATTTCTTCAGTGATCTCTTGGTTATTAAGTAGGGCATTGTTTAGCTTCCATTTCTTTGTATTTTTTACTGATTTATTCCTGTACTTGATATTTAGTCTCATTGCATTGTGGTCAGAAAAGATACTTGATAAGATTTCAATTTTCTTAAATTTACCAAGGCTTGATTTGTTATGCAAGATATGATCTATCCCGGAGAATGTTCCATGAGCACTTGAGAAGAAAGTGTATTGTGTTGTGTTTGGATGGAATGTCCTATAATATCATTTACATCCATCCTGTTTAATGTGTCATTTAAAGCTTGTGTTTCCTTATTTATTTTCAATGTTGTTGATCTGTCCATTGATGAAAGTGGGGTGTTAAAGTCCCCTACTATGCCTATGTTACTGTCGATTTCCCCTTTCATGGCTGTTAGCATTTGCCTTATGTATTGAGGTGCTCCTATGTTGGGTGCATAAATATTTACAATTGTTATATCTTCTCCTTGGATTAATCCCTTGATCATTATGTAGTGTCCTTCTTTGTCTCTTGTGATAGTCTTTATTTTAAAGTCTATTTTCTCTGATATGAGAATTGCTACCCCAAATTTCTTTTGATTTCCATTTGCAGGGAAAATCTTTTTCCATTCCCTCCCTTTCAGTCTGTATGTGTCCCTAGGTCTGAAGTGGGTCTCTTGTAGGCAGCATATGTACAGGTCTTGTTGTTGTATCCATTCAGCCAGTCTATGTCTTTTGGTTGGAGCATTTAATCCATTTACATTTAAGGTAATTATCAATATGTATGTGCCTATTACCATTTTCTTAATTGTTTTGGGTTTGTTACTGTAGGTGTTTTCCTTCTCTTGTGTTTCTTGCCTAGAGAAGGTCCTTTAACATTTGTTGTAAAGCTGGTTTGGTGGTGCTGAAATCCCTTAACTTTTGCTTTTCTGTAAAAGTTTTAATTTCTCCATTGAGTCTGAATGAGATCCTTCCTGGGTAGATTAATTTTGGTTGTAGTTTTTTCCCTTTCATCACTTTTAATAAGTCCTGCCACTCCCTTCTGGCTTGCAAAGTTTCTGCTGAAAGATCAGCTGTTAACCTTATGGGGATTCCCTTGTATGTTTTTTGTTGCTTTTCCCTTGCTGCTTTTAATATAGTTTCTTTGTATTTAATATTTATAGTTTGATTAATATGTGTCTTGGCGTGTTTCTCCTTGAATTTATCCTGATGGGACTCTCTGTACTTCCTGGACTTGGTTCACTATTTCCTTTCCCATATTAGGGAAGTTTTCACCTATAATCTCTTCAAATATTTTCTCAGTCTCTTTCTTTTTCTCTTCTTCTTCCGGGACCCAAAGAATTTGAATGTTGGTGCATTTAATGTTGTCCCAGAGGTCTCTGAGACTGTCCTCACTTCTTCTCATTCTTTTTTCTTTATTCTGCTCTACAGTAGTTATTTCCACTGTTTTATCTTCCAGGTCACTTACCTGTTCTTCTGCCTCAGTTATTCTGCTATTGATTCCTTCTAGAGAATTTTAATTTCATTTATTGTGTTGTTCATCATTGTTTGTTTGGTCTTTAGCTCTTAGAGGTGCTTGTTAAACGTTTCTTGTATTTTTTCCATTCTATTTCCAAGATTTTGGGTCATCTTTACTATCATTATTCTGAATTCTTTTTCAGGTAGACTGCCTATATCTTTTTCGTTTGTTTAGTCGGTTGGGTTTTTACCCTGCTCCTTCATCTACTGTGTGTTTCTCTGTCTTCTCATTTTGCTTAACTTACTTTGTTTGGGGTCTCCATTTCACATGCTGCAGGTTCATAGTTCCTGTTGTTTTTGGTGTCTGCCCCCAGTGGCTAAGGTTGGTTCAGTGGGTTGTTTAGGCTTCCTGGTGGAGGTGACTGGTGCCTGTGTTCTGGTGGATGAAGCCAGATCTTGTCTTTCTGCTGGGCAAGACTGCATCCAGTGGTGTGTTTTGGGGTGTCTGTGACCTTATTATGATTTTAGGTAGCCTCTGTGCTAATGGGTGATTTTCTGTTCCTGTCTTGCTAGTTTTTTGGCATAGGGTGTTCAGCACTGTAGCTTGCTGGTCGTTGAGTGGAGGTGGGTCTTTAATTAGAGATAGAGATCTCTTGGACAACTTTCGCAGTTTGATATTACGTGGAGCTGGGAGGTCCCTGGTGGACCAGTGTCCTGAACTCGGCTCTCCCATCTCAGAGGCACAGGCCTGACACCCGGCCAGAGCACCAAGACCCTGTCAGACACAAAGCTCAAAAGAAAAGGGTGAAAAAAAGAAAGAAAGAAAGAAAGAAAGAAAGAAAGAAAGAAAGAAAGAAAGAAAAGTTATTAAAATACAAATATTAAAAAAAATTATTAAAATTTTTTTTAAAAATAAAAAGTTATTTAAAAAAAAGAAAGAAAGAAGAGAGCAACAAAGCCAAAAAGATAATACACCAATGATAACAAGCACTAAAAACTATACTTAAAAAAAAAAAAAAGATAGAACCCAGGACAAATGGTAAAAGCAAAGCTATACAGACAAAATCACACAAAGAAGCATTCACTACACACTCACAAAAAGAGAAAAAAAGGAAAAAAAAATATATATCGTTGCTCCCCAAATCCACCTCCTCAATTTGGGATGATTCGTTGTCTATGCAGGTATTCCACAGATGCAGGTACATCAAGTTGTTTGTGGAGCTTTAATCCGCTGGTCCTGAGGCTGCTGGGAGAGATTTCCCTTTCTCTTCTTTGTTCGTACAGCTCCCGGGGTTCAGCTTTGGATCTGGCCCCGCCTCTGCGTGTAGGTCGCCTGAGGGCATCTGTTCTTCGCTCACACAGGACGGGGTTAAAGGAGCAGCTGCTTCGGGGGCTCTGGCTCACTCAGGCCGCGGGGAGGGAGCGGTACAGAGGAGGTGGGGCGAGCCTGCGGCGTTAGAGGCGTCGTGACATTGCAGCAGCCTGAGGTGCGCCGTGCGTTCTCCCAGGGAAGTTGTCCCTGGATCATGGGAACCTGGCCGTGGTGGGCTGCACAGGCTCCGGGAGGGGCGGTGTGGAGAGTGACCTGTGCTCGCACACAGGCTTCTCGGTGGCGGCAGCAGCAGCCTTAGCGTCTCATGCCCGTCTCTGGGGTCCGCGCTGATAGCCGCGGCTCGCGCCTGTCTCTGGAGCTCATTTAAGTGGTGCTCTGAATCCCCTCTCCTCACGTGCCACGAAACAAAGAGGCAAGAAAAAGTCTCTTGCCTCTTCGGCAGCTGCAGACCTTTTCCCGGACTCCCTCCCGGCTAGCTGTGGCGCACTAGCCCCTTCAGGCTCTGTTCACGCCGCCAACCCCAGTCCTCTCCCTGCATCCGACCGAAGCCCGAGCCTCAGCTCCCAGCCCCGCCCACCCTGGCGGCTGAGCAGACAAGCCTCTTGGGCTGGTGAGTGCTACTCAGCACCGATCCTCTGTGCGGGAATCTCTCCGCTTTGCCCTCCGCACCCCTGTGGCTGTGCTCTCCTCCATGGCTCTGAAGCTCCCCCCTCCGCCACCCGCAGTCTCTGCCCGTGAAGGGGCTCCTAGTGTGTGGACACCTTTCCTCCTTCACAGCTCCCTCCCACTGGTGCGGGTCCCGTCCCTATTCTTTTGTCTCTGTTATTTCTTTTTTCTTTTGCCCTACCCAAGTACGTGGGGAGTTTCTTGCCTTTTGGGAGGTCTGACGTCTTCTGCCAGCGTTCAGTAGGTGTTCTGTAGGAGTTGTTCCACATGTAGATGTATTTCTGATGTATTTGTGGGGAGGAAGGTGATCTCCGCGTCTTACTCTTCCGCCATTTTGAAGGTCTCTGCTCTGGACGCTTATGTTTAAAGTATCTGATGTCACCTTAGTATAAATAGACATCTCTCTTTTAGGTTTTCCAACCTAAAATGTATTAGATATTCATGAGCAAAACTTCAGTCCCTTGTCCTTAACCTAAGGCTTATGCCTTGTTCCTGAGACAGAGCCACATTGATTATGGCTAATGACTGCTTTTCAGAAGGTTAAGCCAGTGGTTCTAAATCAAGGTTTCTCAACCTTGACGCTGCTAATATTTGGGGCCAGATCAGTTTCTGTTGGGGGCAGCGGCTGCTTGTGCATCTAGGACACTTTGCAGCATCCCCGGGCTCTGCCCATGTCATGCCAGGAGCACCTTCCCCTGAGTTGGGACAACAAAACATCTCCAGACACTGTCACATGCCCCTGGGGGGCAAAATCGCCCCTCTTTGAAAGTCACTGCTTCAACAGAACAGCAAATTAACAGAAATGCAGAACTTCTACTATTTGATTACTTTAAAAATATTAGAAGTATAAAATCTTAAAGTCTGGTGGAAACTTAGACATCAGCCAATGCCATGCTGCCTCTCACTCCTGAAATCCTCATCTAGAGTCATATTCCTGGCCTCTGGAATTAGGGAGTGCCAGGATCTGACTGGCTCTTTCAGGACCTGTTTACCTACGGGTGGCAGGACTTACCATAAACAAACCAAATCACCACAGCATATTAAATTCTGAAAGAGAAAGCAGAATATCTTATAAATAACATATATGGCATTGATTCAGGAGATTGCTTACGTTAGCATTTATTAAATGATCATAAACCACTTTCTTAATTTTAAAAGTTTCAGCATTATTTGGTTTTATTAAGGAATCATGAGATGGTAGAGAACACATAATTTAATAGCAAACCAGTTATTTGAGTGGCATGCAAATTGAATATTAAATACATACTTCACTTACTATGGCATATTGATATACTTAATATTTTATAGAAAGACTAGGATTTAACTTTACTAAGTTCATTTATTTTGACCACATGCCCACATCACACTTTCTCACATTTCTGTTCTTTGTCCTCACAGTGAAATGATAGCTTTATCTCATCTACCCCAGAGATCTCTCTCCCTGTCTACTAGTACACACATGTACCTGATGAAAGACATTTGGTCACTTCAAATATGTAAACACAAGCACAATTTTAATACATTTTTGGATATATTTAACCTATCAATATTTCAAGAGAAAACATAAATATCAAAAAAGTTACATTCCCTTTTGCTTTGAATATATGTATAGTCAGCAGTTAACATCTGCTAGAAACTGAATGTTTGTGTCCCCCCCAAATTTATACGTTGAAATCCTAATCCCCAAGGTCATGGTATTAGGAGGTGGGGTCTCCAGGAGGTGATTAGGTCATAAGGACAGAGCCCTCATGAATGCGATTAGTGCTCTTATAAAAGAGACCCCCAGAGATCTCCCTCCATCCTTCCACCTTGTGAGGACACAGTGAGAAGACGACTGACCATGAACCAAGAAGCCAGACCTCACCAGATGTGGAATCTGCCAGTGCCTTGATCTTGGATTTCCAACCTCCAGAACCATGATAAATAAATTCCTGTGGTTCCTAAGCCACCCTGTCTGTGATATTTTGTTGTAGCAGCATGAATGGACTAAAATAGCATCCAGATAGGTTATTATATGAACCTGTATTTTCACAATTTGCATAAACAGTGTAACAAAGAATTGGCTGTGGCCCACAGCAGGTTTCAATATCCCACAAAAGAATAGGGTCGCATGGATCTCAGGACTGGTGGTGATTTGTGGAAGAAGACCCGGTCTGAGACTTAGGGAGCTGCTTGGAACAGTTGCAACCATTTTTTAACTTAGAAAGTTGTAGTGGCCCTCTTCAGTTTAGGGTCTGCTTCATCCAAAATGTAAGGCTTGGAATCCTTGAATGGTAGGTAGACCTGTCGCCTGGTTTTAATCTAGTAGCCAGTTTGCACCACTATGTTCAAGTACCTTCTTAGCAATGTTAGTACACTGAAAAGATTCAAAGATTTGTAAATGACAATGCTGTTGTCACTGAGACAATGAGGCCATGAGGTGCCAGGGCCCATTCTTGTGAGTTTTCCTTCTGCCTCTCTCACCTCTCCTTCTTTGTTTCCTTATTAGATCTTTACTTCGCTCTCTAACCAAGGAGCTCACTCTTTTCTTTCTATACACAGTCATTCCATTGACAAGCTCATCAAGTCTCATGGTTTCAACACCATGTGTTCACAGATTAGTCCCAGCCTTATCCTTTCACCTAAATTCTATATACTTATACACAAGTATCACCACCACTCCTTGTATTTGAACATCTCAGAAATTAATGTGATCCAAATTAATTCCTAGATGACCCCTAAGTCTATCTCTTCCTCATTCTTTCCCATCTCTGTAAATGGTAACTCCATTCTTTCCTTTCATCAGGCCAAAACACGTGCATTCACCCCCAACTCCTCCCTTGCTGTCATAGTTCACAAGACATGTGACAGCAATTGTTACTTAATCTAAAATAAAAATAAGTCAAAAATCTGATCTTGTAATACCCGCATGGCTGTCACTCTAGCCCAAGCCACAGGATCTTTTTTTCTTCTTTTAATTGAGGTAAAATTATACATATAATGAAATAGAGATAATACATGTATAATCCAATGACTTTTACAAATACACACCTCCATGTAACCAGCATGTAACAGACCCAATCAAGATTTAGACTATTTCTCTTATTTCCCTCGTGCTCCTCCCTTCTGACAGTTACTATTCCGATTTTCTATCATCATAGATTATTATTTCTTATTTTTTAACATCATATAAATAAAATTTTACTGTATTTACTCCTTTTTGTCTGGGATCTCTCACTCATTATAGCTTTTAGAAATTAATATAGTTATCATTATTAGTGGTACATTAATTTTTTATTGCTGTACTATGTTCCATTGTATCAATATACCACAATTTTCTTATTGTACTAGTCCACAGTCTCCAGAGAAATAGAATCAATGGTGGTGGGAGGTGTGTGTGGAGAGACAGAGAGAGATAGGGAGAGGAGATAGAGAATCTTTAAGGAACTGGCTCACATGATTGTGGGCATTGGCAAGTCTGAATTCTGTGGGGCAGGCTGCAGGCTGCAGGCTGGAGAACTAGGGAAGAGTTGATATTGCAGCTCAAGTCTAAAGACTGTCTGAAAGCAGAATTCCTCTTTTCTAGAGGACCTCACTCATTTTTTCTTAAGGCCCTCAACTGATGGGATGAGGCCCACCCACATTATGGAGTGTAATCTGCTTTACTCAAAGTATGCTGATTTAGATATTCATCACATTTGAAAGCAACATCTAGATTGATGTTTGACCTAACTTTGGTACACCATAGCCTAGCCAAGTTGACACATAAAGTTATCCATCCCACTTATCTATTTGCTAGTTGATAGAATTTGGGTTCTTTTCTGTTTTAGACCTTCATGAATAAATATTTTCTATAATTCTTATTGTGGAAATTTATTTTCATTTTTCTTGGGTAAATGGGAATAAGATTGTCAGGCTACAGGGCAGTTATATATTTAACTTTATAAGTAACTGCCAAAACATTTTCTAAAGGAGTCATATTATTTTAAATTCTTGCCAGCAATATAGGAGATTTAACGTTACTTCACATCTTTGGCAAAATGTGGTGTTGTCTCTCTAGTTTTAACCATTCTAGAAAGTTTGAAGAGGTATTTCATTGCGTGTGTGTGTCTGTTTAAAGCATAATCTGCTTAATCATAAACTTGCAAAAGGGAACCCATCTGCCTTTGGTTTCATTTCAGCAGGGGTTCAAAGGTGTGAAAAGGGAGAGTACATTTTATAGGGTAAACAGAAGAAACTGAGAGGAGTATTTGGAAGCAAGGAGCATTTTTTGTGTTCAGGAAACAGTCAGCAGTCCTAGGTTGGCTGTAGCGGGGCAAACAGGCAGTCTGGGACATTTTAGTGCTAGGGGCAGAGGTTTTTCTATGTCTGGCCACTTCCTAAAACAAGTGGAGGTCAACAGGGGATTTATTGAGACCAAGCTGTCAGATTGGTCCCTGTGGGGGAGGGAGGCTGCGGTGACTGACAACTTCTCTATCAGTAGTTTGTTCCTGCTTATTGCCAAATAGTTTTCCATTGTAAAAATATATTATACAATGGATTGTTTATCCATTGATGGATTTGCTTGTAGGAAAATTCAATGTGCAGCTAATAAATCTGTTAAGTAGGAGGAGATTATTCCTATCACAGAGGAATTCTTCAATTTCAAAGAATTTGCTCCAGAGATCTTTTATCTAGGAATGACCACAAGAGCTCTTAAAATGTTGGTCTAATTACAAAAAGTCAATTTGCATTGTTTTTAAGCTAAAGCTTGTCGCCATGTATTAGGGCTTTATTACAGAAGACTCTTAGTAAAATTCCTTTTTATAGTCCTGGAGCTTACTGATGCCCACCATGCGTTGAATATCACCACACCCCTTCTTGGGAAAAAATAGATATTAAAAAAATGACAATTATTTTTCTCAAGCAAGTCTCATCAAGATCCATGTGCACATTTCTTGGAAAGAAAATTTTCACTTTATCACAACAAGTAGAACATGTAAATCTTGCGAAGTTGCTATGGGAATTTTTTGGTACAAAATTGTACCTTCTTGTTCTTTAATATTAGTGCTGAAAAATAGAGAGACCTCTCATTGGGCCCTTTGTAATGAGACAATAGAATTATGATTTGATGTCATCTTTGCCCATCTTTCTGTCTCAGGACAGGCTTAGGTGGGGTCCTTTGAAGCAGATGCCCGTTAGATCTAGAACCTTGTGTGTTCACCTGTCTTTTAGGTGAAGTGAGGGGAGGGCTGCTGTTTAGACATATGAAAAAGGAACGACATACACAGGAGAGGGCTGACATGAATAAGGTCATACTTCAATATTGACTGAATAATAAAGGGAAATGAGAATAAGCCTTTATTGGTCTCTGATACTTTGACATGTTCAAACTTTATCTTATAATTTATTTAAATGAATCAAAATTAGGTCTCATCAAAAAACAAACAAACAAAAAAAGGGTGTCATCTCTGATTTTAGAACATGCTAAGCATAGCGACGGATTGATTCTTTTACATGTGTCTCTAATAACTCATGACTTCTCCTGAGCAAGTAGATGGATGGCAATGTGCAGGATCTTACTGTACACTTATAAGTACTCAAGCAGAGTGATTTCTCTATCAGAATTCTTTTGGGTTAAATGACTACTTTTAAATATTCTTTAAAAATATAAACTATTCATCAATATTATTTTCCATAACATATAACATATATTTATGTGCTGTATCTCAGGGTAATAATGAAAAATCAATAAACATATCCAAAAACAAGCTAAAAATCCTATAAATGAAGTTTTCAAGTGAGAAATAGATCAAGTCAAGGTTTTACCTTTGGGTAAAGATGCAGACAAGTGAGGAATAAGAGCCTGAGGAGAAACAGTCTGAAGAATGACATTTTCTGTGCCTCCACAAGTCCCCCAAGTTGGAAAACTTTTGATCCAGAGGCTGTGGTTTTTGATTAAAATCTTTACAATTTAAAATAGTCCCAGGACTTCCCTGGTGGTGCAGTGGTTAAGAATCCGCCTGCCAATGCGGGGGACACGGGTTTGATCCCTGGTCTGGGAAGATCCCACATGCCGCAGAGCAACTAAACCACAACTACTGAGCCTGAACTCTAGAGCCCGCGAGTCACAACTACTGAGCCCACGTGCCACAACTACTGAAGCCCACATGCCTAGAGCCTGTGCTCCGCAACAAGAGAAGCCACCACAATGAGAAGCCTGTGCACCACAAAGAAGAGTAACCCCTGCTCGCCGGAACTAGAGAAAGCCCGTGTGCAACAATGAAGACCCAACGCAGCCAAAAATCAATTAATTAATTAATTAATTTTAAAAAATAGTACATGTATCAAGGGAATACATGTATCTTTAAAATTGTCCCACTCCTCTCATCCAAACACAGAATGTGTTTACAGGATAAAACACACAAGAAGTGGTATTCTGTAAATGTAAAAGAGAGATGGGAGGTTAGATTTGATTTTGTGTAAGAAATTTATGAAACACAATGTAGTATAGGTTCAAGAAACCAAACAAGCTTGCTTTATACTCAGGAAAAATAAAAAGTGAATTTAGTTAGAAATTATCCTTTCAAAATAAGTATGGGCAAATTTTAAGCCTCAGGAAGTATATATGATGAGATTTTTGTCTTTTACTCTATTAATACTGTGAATTACATCAACTGTTTCATTGATTAAACCAACATAGCATTTTCCTGGGGTAAATCCCACTTGTTCATGGTGTATAAAGTACATGTATTTTTTCGAGGATTTTAAAAATCTATACTCATAAAAGATACTGGTCTGGAGTTTCCTTTTCTTGTGATGTTTTTATCTGTTTTTGGTATCATAATACTGGCCTCATAAAACGAACTGAGAAGTTTTCCCTCCTCTTCTATTTTTGAGAGAGGTTGTGAAGAATTGGTGCTAATCACTGTATGTTTGATAGGATTTACCATGATGCTATCTGGGCCTGAGTTTTTCTTCGTGGGGCTTTAGTTACTAAGTCAATCTCTAATTGTTATAGGTCTGCTCAAATATTCTATTTCTTCTTGAATCAGTTTTGTTAATTTACATCTTTCTACGAATTGGTCCTTTGCTCCAAGTCAACTAATTGGTTGGCATACAGTTGTTCATAGTATTCTCTTATATTCCTCTTAATTAATGTCTTATTTTTATTCTTGATTTTGGTAATGACATTCATAGCTCTTCTTGATCATTTTAGCTAAAGGTTTATCAATTTTCTTTATCTATTCAAAGAATGAACTACTTTCCCCTCTATTGTTGTCTATTTTCTATCTCATTAATTATCTCCTCTTCTTTTTTCCATATTCTTTTTTTTTTTTCAAACATCTTTATTGAAGTATAATTGCCTTACAATAGTGTGTTAGCATCTGCTTTATAACAAAGTGAATCTGTTATACATATACAATATGTTCCCATTTCTCTTCCCTCCTGCATCTCCCTCCCTCCCACCCTCCCCATCCCACCCCTCTAGGTGGTCACAAAGCACCGAGCTGATCTCCCTGTGCTATGCGGCTGCTTCCCACTAGCTATCTATTTTACATTTGGTAGTGTATATATGTCCATGACACTCTCTTACCCTGTCACATCTCACCCCACCCCCTCCCCATATCCTCAAGTCCATTCTCTAGTAGGTCTGTGTCTTTATTCCCGTCTTGCCACTAGGTTCTTCATGGCCTTTTTTTTTTTTTTTTTTTCCCTTAGATTCCATATATATGTGTTAGCATACTGTATTTGTTTTTCTCTCTCTGACTTACTTCACTCTGTATGACAGACTCTAACTCCATCCACCTCATTACAAATACCTCCATTTCATTTCTTTTGATGGCTGAGTAATATTCCATTGTATATATGTGCCACATCTTCTTTATCCATTCATCTGTCGATGGACATTTAGGTTGCTTCCATGTCCTGGCTATTGTAAATAGAGCTGCAATGAACATTTTGGTACATGACTCTTTTTGACCTATGGTTTTCTCAGGGTATATGCCCAGTAGTGGGATTGCTGGGTCGTATGGTAGTTCTATTTGTAGTTTTTTGAGGAACCTCCATACTGTTCTCCATAGTGGCTGTATCAATTTACATTCCCACCAACAGTGCAAGAGTGTTCCCTTTCCTCCACACCCTCTCCAGCATTTATTGTTTCTAGATTTTTTGATGATGGCCATTCTGACCGGTGTGAGATGATATCTCATTGTAGTTTTGATTTGCATTTCTCTAATGATTAATGATGTTGAGCATTCTTTCATGTGTCTGTAGGCCATCTGTATATCTTCTTTGGAGAAATGTCTATTTAGATCTTCTGCCCATTTTTGGATTGGGTTGTTTGTTTTTTTGTTATTGAGCTGCATGAGCTGCTTGTAAATCTTGGAGATTAATCCTTTGTCAGTTGCTTCATTTGCAAATATTTTCTCCCATTCTGAGGGTTGTCTTTTGGTCTTGTTTATGGTTTCCTTTGCTGTGCAAAAGCTTTTCAGTTTCATTAGGTCCCATTTGTTTATTTGTGTTCTTATTTCCATTTCTCTGGGAGCTGGGTCAGAAAGAATCTTGCTGTGATGTATGTCATAGAGTGTTCTGCCTATGTTTTCCTCTAAGAGTTTGATAGTGTCTGCCCTTACACTTAGGTCTTTAATCCATTTTGAGTTTATTTTTGTGCATGGTGTCAGGGAGTGTTCTAATTTCATACTTTTACATGTTCCTGTCCAATTTTCCCAGCACCACTTATTGAAGAGGCTGTCTTTTCTCCACTGTATATGCTTGCCTCCTTTATCAAAGATAAGTTGACCATATGTGTGTGGGTTTATCTCTGGGCTTTCTATCCTGTTCCATTGATCTATATTTCTGTTTTTGTGCCAATACCAAACTGTCTTGATTACTGAAGCTTTGTAATATAGTCTGAAGTCAGGGAGCCTGATTCCCCCAGCTCCATTTTTCGTTCTCAAGATTGCTTTGGCTATTCGGGGTCTTTTGTGTTTCCATACAAATTGTGAAATGTTTTGTTCTAGTTCTGTGAAAAATGCCAGTGGTAGTTTGATAGGGATTGCATTGAATCTGTAGATTGCTTTGGGTAGTAGAGACATTTTCACAATGTTGATTCTTCCAATCCAGGAACATGGTATATCTCTCCATCTATTTGTATCATCTTTAATTTCTTTCATCAGTGTCTTATAATTTTCTGCATACAGGTCTTTTGTCTCCTTAGGTAGGTTTATTCCTAGATATTTTATTCTTTTTGTTGCAATGGTAAATGGGAGTGTTTTCTTAATTTCACTTTCAGATTTTTCGTCATTAGTTTATAGAAATGCAAGAGATTTCTGTGCATTAATTTTGTATCCTGCTACTTTACCAAATTCATTGATTAGCTCTAGGAGTTTTCTGGTAGCATCTTTAGGATTCTCTATGTATAGTATCATGTCATCTGCAAATAGTGACAGCTTTACTTCTTCTTTTCCGATTTGGATTCCTTTTATTTCTTTGTCTTCTCTGATTGCTGTGGCTAGGACTTCCAGAACTATGTTGAATAATAGTGGTGAGAGTGGGCAACCCTGTCTTGTTCCTGATCTTAGTGGAAATGGTTTCAGTTTTTCACCATTGAGGACAATGTTGGCTGTGGGTTTGTCATATATGGCCTTTATTATGTTGAGGAAAGTTCCCTCTATGCCTACTTTCTGCAGGGCTTTTATCATAAATGGGTGTTGAATTTTGTCAAAAGCTTTCTCTGCATCTATTGAGATGATCATATGGTTTTTCTCCTTCAATTTGTTAATATGGTGTATCACATTGATTGATTTGCGTATATTGAAGAATCCTTGCATTCCTGGGATAAACCCCACTTGATCATGGTGTATGATCCTTTTAATGTGCTGTTGGATTCTGTTTGCTAGTATTTTGTTGAGGATTTTTGCATCTATGTTCATCAGTGATATTGGCCTGTAGTTTTCTTTCTTTGTGACATCTTTGTCTGGTTTTGGTATCACGGTGATGGTGGCCTCGTAGAATGAGTTTGGGAGTGTTCCTCCCTCTGCAATATTTTGGAAGAGTTTGAGAAGGATAGGTGTTAGCTCTTCTCTAAATGTTTGATAGAATTCGCCTGTGAAGCCATCTGGTCCTGGGCTTTTGTTTGTTGGAAGGTTTTTAATCACAGTTTCAATTTCAGTGCTTGTGATTGGTCTGTTCATATTTTCTATTTCTTCCTGGTTCAGTCTCGGCAGTTTGTGCATTTCTAAGAATCTGTCCATTTCTTCCAGGTTGTCCATTTTATTGGCATATAGTTGCTTGTAGTAATCTCTCATGATCTTTTGTATTTCTGCAGTGTCAGTGGTTACTTCTCCTTTTTCATTTCTAATTCTATTGATCTGAGTCTTCTCCCTTTTTCTCTTGATGAGTCTGGCTAATGGTTTATCAATTTTGTTTATCTTCTCAAAAACCAGCTTTTAGTTTCATTGATTTTTGCTATTGTTTCCTTCATTTCTTTTTCATTTATTTCTGACCTGATCTTTATAATTTCTTTCCTTCTGCTGGCTTTGGGGGTTTTTTGTTCTTCTTTCTCTAATTGCTTTAGGTGCAAGGTTAGGTTGTTTATTCGAGATGTTGCCTGTTTCTTGAGGTAGGCTTGTATTGCTATAAACTTCCCTCTTAGCACTGCTTTTGCTGTGTCCCATAGGTTTTGGGTCGTCGTGTCTCCATTGTCATTTGTTTCTAGGTATTTTTTGATTTCCCCTTTGATTTCTTCAGTAATCACTTCGTTATTAAGTAATGTATTGTGTAGCCTCCATGTGTTTGTATTTTTTACAGATCTTTTCCTGTAATTGATATCTAGTCTCATAGCGTTGTGGTCGGAAAAGATACTTGATACGATTTCAATTTTCTTAAATTTACCAAGGCTTGATTTGTGACCCAAGATATGATCTATCCTGGAGAATGTTCCATGAGCACTTGAGAAAAATGTGTATTCTGTTGTTTTTGGGTGGAATGTCCTATAAATATCAATTAAGTCCATATTGTTTAATGTATCATTTAAAGCTTGTGTTTCCTTATTTATTTTCATTTTGGATGATCTGTCCATTGGTGAAAGTGGGGTGTTAAAGTCCCCTACTATGATTGTGTTGCTGTCAATTTCCCCTTTCATGGCTGTTAGTATTTGCCTTATGTATTGAGGTGCTCCTATGTTGGGTGCATAAATATTTACAATTGTTATACCTTCCTCTTGGATCGATCCCTTGATCATTATATAGTGTCCTTCTTTGTCTCTTGTAATAGTCTTTATTTTAAAGTCTATTTTGTCTGATATGAGAATTGCTACTCCAGCTTTCTTTTGATTTCCATTTGCATGGAATATCTTTTTCCATCCCCTCACTTTCAGTCTGTATGTGTCCCTAGGTCTGAAGTGGGTCTCTTGTAGACAGCATATGTATGGGTCTTGTTTTTGTATCCATTCAGCCAGCCTGTGTCTTTTGGTGGGAGCATTTAATCCATTTACATTCAAGGTAATTATCGATATGTATGTTCCTATTCCCATTTTCTTAAATGTATTGGGTTTGTTATTGTAGGTGTTTTCCTTCTCTTGTGTTTCTTGCCTAGAGAATTTCCTTTAGCATTTGTTGTAAAGCTGGTTTGGTGGTGCTGAACTCTCTCAGCTTTTGCTTGTCTGTAAAGGTTTTAATTTCTCCATCGAATCTGAATGAGATCCTTGCTGGGTAGAGTAATCTTGGTTGTAGGTTTTTCTCCTTCATCACTTTAAGTATATCCTGCCACTCCCTTCTGGCTTGCAGAGTTTCTGCTGAGAGATCAGATGTTAACCTTATGGGGATTCCCTTGTGTGTTATTTGTTTTTTTTCCCTTGCTGCCTTTAATATGCTTTCCTTATATTTAATTTTTGACAGTTTGATTAATATGTGTCTTGGCGTGTTCCTCCTTGGGTTTATCCTGTATGGGACTCTCTGTGCTTCCAGGACTTGATTAACTATTTCCTTTCCCATATTAGGGAAGTTTTCAACTATAATCTCTTCAAAAATTTTCTCAGTCCCTTTCTTTTTCTCTTCTTCTTCTGGTACCCCTATAATTCGAATGTTGGCACGTTTAATGTTGTCCCAGAGGTCCCTGAGACTGTCCTCAGTTCTTTTCATTCTTTTTTCTTTATCCTGCTCTGTAGTAGTTATTTCCACCATTTTATCTTCCAGGTCACTTATCCTTTCTTCTGCCTCAGTTATTCTACTATTGATCCCATCTAGAGTATTTTTAATTTCATTTATTGTGTTTTTCATCATTGCTTGGTTCCTCTTTAGTTCTTCTACATCCTTGTTAAATGTTTCTTGCATTTTGTCTATTCTATTTCCAAGATTTTGGATCATCCTTACTATCATTATTCTGAATTCTTTTTCAGGTAGACTACCTATTTCCTCTTCATTTGTTAAGTCCAGTGTGTTTTGAGCCTGCTCCTTCATCTGCTGTGTGTTTTTCTGTCGTCTCATTTTGCCTATCTTACTGTGTTTGGGGTCTCCTTTTCACAGGCTGCAGGTTCGTAGTTCCCGTTGTTTTTGGTATCTGTCCCCAGCGGCTAAGGTTGGTTCAGTGGGTTGTGTAGGCTTCCTGGTGGAGGGAACTAGTGCCTGAGTTCTGGTGGCTGAGGCTAGATCTTGTCTTTCTGGTGGGCACGTCCACGTCTGGTGGTGTATTTTGTGGTGTCTGTGGCCTTATTATGATTTTAGGCAGCCTCTCTGCCAATGGATGGGGTTGTGTTCCTGTCTAGCTAGTTGTTTGGCATAGGATGTCCAGCACTGTAGCTTGCTGGTCGTTGAGTGAAGCTGGGTCTTGATGTTGAGATGGAGATCTCTCGGAGATTTTTGCCATTTGGTATTACGTGGAGCTGGGAGGTCTCTTGTGGACCAGTGTTCTGAAGTTGGCTCTCCCACCTCAGAGGCACGGCCCTGATGCCTGGCTGGAGCACCAAGAGCCTTTCGTCCACACGGTAAAAAAAGGAAAAGGGGAAAAATTAATATCTCCTGCTCCCAGAGTCCACCTCCTGAATTTGGGATGATTCGTTGTCTATTCAGGTATTCCACAGATGCAGGTACATCAAGTTGTCTGTGGAACTTTAATCCGCTGCTCCCGAGGCTGCTGGGAGAGATTTCCCCTTCTCTTCCCTGTTCGCACAGCTCCTGGGGTTCAGCTTTGGATTTGGACCCGCCTCTGCGTGTAGGTCGCCTGAGGGCGTCTGTTCCCCGCCCAGACAGGACGGGGTTAAAGGAGCAGCTGCTTCGGGGGCTCTGGCTCACCCAGGCCGCGGGGAGGGAGGGGTACAGAGGAGGCGGGGCGAGCCTGCGGCGTCAGAGGCCGGTGTGACGTTGCACCAGCCTGAGGCGCGCAGTGCGTTCTCCCGGGGATGTTGTCCCCGGATCCCGGGACCCTGGCAGTGGCGGGCTGCACAGGCTCCCGGGAGGGTTGGTGTGGAGAGTGACCTGTGCTCGCACACAGGCTTTTTGGAGGCGGCAGCAGCAGCCCCAGAGTCTCACGCCCGTCTCTGGGGTCCGCGCTGATCGCCGTGGCTTGCGCCCTTCTCTGGAGTTCGTTTAGGCGGCGCTCTGAATCCCCTCTCCTTGCGCGCAGCGAAACAAAGAGGCAAGAAAAAGTCTCTTGCCTCTTCGGCAGCTGCAGACCTTTTCCCGGTCTCCCTCCCGGCTAGCTGTGGTGTGCCAACCCCTTCAGGCTGTGTTCACGCCGCCAGCCCCAGTCCTCTCCCTGCGATCCGACCGAAGCCCGAGCCTCAGCTCCCAGCCCCGCCCGCCCCGGTGGCTAAGCAGACAAGCCTCTCGGGCTGGTGAGTGCTGCTCGGCGCCGAACCTCTGTGCGGGAACCTCTCCGCTTTGCCCTCCGCACCTCTGTGGCTGCGCTCTCCTCCGTGGCTCTGAAGCTTCCCCCCTCCTCCCCCCGCAGTCTCCGCCCGCGAAGGGGCTCCTAGTGCGTGGAAACCTTTCCTCCTTCACGGCTCCCTCCCACTGGTGCAGGTGCCGTCCCTATTCTTTTGTCTCTGTTATTTCTTTTTTCTTTTGCCCTACCCAAGTACGGGGGGAGTTTCTTGCCTTTTTGGAGGTCGGACGTTTTCTGCCAGCGTTCAGTGGGTGTTCTGTAGGAGCAGTTCCACGTGTAGGTGTATTTCTACTGTATCTGTGGGAAGGAATGTGATCTCCGCGTCTTACTCTTCCGCCATCTTCCCTCCCTTCTTCCATATTCTTAATGTGGAAGGTAAACTGATTGATTTGAGATTGTTCTTCTATTTTAAAAAAAAGTGTTTACACTATACATTTCTAAAACTGCTTTAGCAGTGTCCTATAAGTTTTGGTATGTTGTTGTCTTCATTTTCATTCATCTCGAAGTATTTTCTATTTTCCCTTCTGACTTCTTCTTTGGATCACTGCTTATTGAGGAATGAGTAGTTTAATTTAAACATTTTTGTAAATTTCTGAAATTTCTTTCTGTTATTCATTTTGAATTTTATTCCATGTTAGTCAAAGAACATAGTTTGTATAATTTCAATATTTTTAGAATGTACTGAGATCTGTTTTATGACCTAGTATATGTTCTATCCTAGAGAATGTTCCCTATGTGCTTGAGAAGCATGTGTATTCTACTGTGTTTGGGTGAAGTGTTCTACAGATGGCAGTTTGGTCTAATTGGTTTAGAGTGCTGTTCAAGTCTTCTAATACCTTGCTGCTCTTCTGACCAGTCATTATATCTATTGTTCAAGTGGGTTATGGAGTCTCCAACAATTGTTACATTGCCTATTTCTCCTTCAATTCTGTAAGATTTTGATTTATGTGCTTTTGTAATTTGCTTATTCTTATGTTCATAGATTTACAACTGATGTATTGTTTTATCTTCCTAATGAATTGACCCTTTCACCATTTGAAATATCCCTCTTTGTCCCTAGCAATAATTTTGTTTTGAGGTACTTTGTCTAATATTAATATAGCCTATGTTTGCCTCCTGTATATGTTTTATTCTACTTTCAAACCATTTGTGTCTTTTAATCTAAAATATGTCTCTTGCAGACAGCATATAGTTCTAACATATTTTGTTTTTATGTTACCTATTGTACCAACCTCTGCCTTTTCATATTCTTTATCTGATGAGTTTGTTCAAATCTTTTGTTTTATTGGATTCTTGACTTTGTAGTGTTGATTAATATATATGCTGTATACAAGTGCATATCAGATACACATATTACAAATATTTCCTCTCAAACTGTGGCTTGAATTTACTTTTCACATATTCTTAATGGTGTCTTTTATGAGCAGAACTTTTAATTTCAATAAATTTCAATTAAGTCATTAAATTTTACTTATGTTGTGTGTTTTTGTTCCCTTTTCAAGAAATCTTTGCCAAAGCCAATATATATATATTCTCCTATATTTGTACCTAGACTATTATAGTTATTATTTTTATGTTTGAGTCCATGATACATTTCAAGTAAAATGTTATGTGGAGCTAAGGAACAATCAAGGTTCTTTTTTTTTTTTTTTTTCACATGGATATACAGTTTTCCAACACCTTTTGTTGAAAAGACTTTCCTGTCTCCGTTGAAATAACTTGGCACCTTTTAAAATAATGATGTGATCATATATGTACAGGTCTGTTTTGGAGTTGACTTTTTTCTTTCCTTTCAGAACTTTAAAGGTGCTAGTTCATCGTCTTTGTCATTGTTGCTGTTGTTGTGCATCTTTGCTTCTCATGAGAAGTCAGGCGTCGTTCATATCATTGTTACCCTCTATGTAGTGGGTCATTTCCTCCATCTGCTTTTAAGATTTACTTTTATATTTTACTTTTGACAGGTTTACTATGATATGCATACTCATATGTGATTCTCTTTTTAAATGTATTCTGACATTTTCCTGGCTTCTTGGACCTCTAAGTTGATGTTTTCCAACAAGTTTTGAAGTTTTTGTCATTATTTTACTAAAAAGATTTTTTCTGTTCAATTCTCCTACTACTTTATTTATTTAAACCTATGTTATACTGTTTGATATCATCCCACAGAACAGAACAGAGACCCTGGCTAGTTTTTAATTCTCTTTGCTTCTCTCTGTCCCAAACCTTTTGGATAAATTCCATTGACATCTTTTTAAGTTCACCAGTTTTTTCTTCTGCCGTCTCTAATCTACTGTTAAATCTATTCATTAATTTTCTTTGTTTCAATTATTGTAATTTTCAGTTCTGGAATTTCTATTTAATAGTTTATTATAGTTTTGATGTTATTACAGAGATTCCTCATCATTTACTCGTTATGATCACCTTTTCCTTAAAATCCTTGAATATATTTCTAATTCTGCTTCAAAATCCTTGCCTGATAATTCTAATATCTGCTTATCTTGGAGTCTATTTCTCTTGATTACATTTTCCCCTTGTTAATGGGTCACATTTTTCTGCTTCTTTGTATATCCAGTAAATTTTTATTGTATACTGACTACTACGAATGAGACGAGGTGTGCTGTTGTCTTCCTTTGAGGGATGCTAAATGTTGCTGTAGGAGTCATTCAGATTACCAGTGGACACTGTCAGGCTCTTTTTTTTTTTTTTTTTTTTTAAGGATTTTCTTTTTTATTTATTTATTTATTTTTGGCTGTGTTGGGTCTTCGGTTCGTGCGAGGGCTTTCTCCAGCTGCGGCAAGCGGGGGCCACTCTTCATCACGGTGCGAGGACCGCTCTTCATCGCGGTGCGCGGGCCCCTCTCCACCGCGGCCCCTCCCGTTGCGGGGCACAGGCTCCAGACGCGCAGGCTCAGCAATTGTGGCTCACGGGCCCAGCTGCTCCGCGGCATGTGGGATCCTCCCAGACCAGGGCTCGAACCCGTGTCCCCTGCACTAGCAGGCAGACTCCCAACCACTGCGCCACCAGGGAAGCCCCCTGTCAGGCTCTTTTCTTTTGTTAAGATGTGTTTGTTTCACTTTTCAATTTTGTCCCAAGATGTTGTCTCTACTATAAAGTCTAATTCTTATTCATAAGACACTTAATTTCCTGGAATCTCAAGTGAGGTTTCTCTACTGTGCTTATATCAGAATTCCAATATCTACAAGTCCTACAGGATCTTTTGTATCACTGCTCAGCTCTCAACCCTGCTGCAGGAATTCTCTGAAAGGCCTCAAGAAAGCTCTTGAGCAAGCACAGTTCAGCTCTGTGCAAGAATTCAAAGTGAGTCCCATGGTTACCTCTGGGGCCCCTCCTTGTACAGCTTCTTCTGCTTCAGGGCCTTGCTCCACCATTGCCAGCCCAAACTCCAATATCTGACTTCTCAACTCACCAATACCTCCACTCTTTGCGTTCCAACTCCTTACACTATTGCAGGCAGGATACCAGTACTGTCTTCAGGTCTGCTTCTGTTTAGACTCTCCCCAGGATCAGTATCCTGTGTTGTTGCCCAGTGGCTCAAAAGAGTTGACATATATTTTGTCAGTTTTGTGGTTTCTTTCCATTAGAGGGAGATCCTGGTGATTTCCTGGTGTGACCAGAAACACAAGTTACCATCATCTTTTGCCTGGATTCTTGCAGCACCCTTCTAACTGGTCTTCCTATTCCTCCCCCATCATCATAGTCTGAGCAATCCTGGCTAAAAAGTTAGATCATGTTGCTCTATTACTCATATCTTTTCATGGGCTTTCTACTTGATTGCCCCCCCCATCCTCACTTCAATTTACTCTCTAACCTCATCTTTTCTGCTTCCTTTTTTCATTTCTGTTAATGTGGTGTATTTTTCATCTCATGGACACACAAGCTTGCTTCTTCATTCCCAACTTTAGATCTTTATTTCAAGTTTCATATTCTTTCTGACACTTCTCTGGCAACTCTTTCCAAAACCAAATTCTCCCCCGTGACCTTTTCTCTCTATTTTTGTATTACTTTTCTCCATGAAATCTACCAATAATGAAAACATTATCGCTTTTGCATGTTTGCATTCTCTGTTATGTGTTTCCTCCATTTTGAAGTAAGCTTCTTGCAGCATGGATATTTTGTCTTTTATTCACTTTTGTAGCCCCTTCTACTAGAAAAGTACTTGGCCCTTCATAGACTTCTAGTATTTGTTGAGAGAATAAAAGCTAAATCCACAGAATTTATTTTATACCAGAATAATTACTGAGTATTTTAAACATTGTTCATTGTTTTTTTCATCTAATCTTTAAATTTGTGAGGAATATTTATGATTTGTGAATTGTAACATACAATAGCACTTAGATTATGTTCTTAAACTATTATAATGATACCTAGAATAAATTGCAGAAGACAACTTTTCCAGATGTCTCTAGTCAAAAAAGAATTATTCATGACACTTGTTAAAATGATAAGGCAGACTTTATTCAAGGCTATTATGATAGGTATAGGGACTGCTGCAATGGTGTTTTGCAGGAGGGGAGAGAGATTGGGCTCAACTTCAAATACAACAGGAAAAGAAGGAACTTATACCCGGGGGGATGGTCAGTGGATATAAAATTACTAAAATGAAACATTAGGAGTAAGGGGGGGGGGGGAGATTCCAGCTGAACCAACCCATTAGGATTCTTGCTAAAAGTGGGCCAGGATAATCAGATGTCTCCCAGGGAATGATGGAAGATAAGGAATTGGTCAGATATTGCGTGTGATCAGATATTAGGGGTGGGACATTCTAGTTAAACTGACTTAGCAGGATTCTTGATAAATTTGATCTCTTGAGGACACGGCTTAGTTGTAAAAGAACTCAGAGTAGCCTGACTAGAGTTGGTCAAGGAGTGGACCATCTTAGTCTACTTAGGCAGCTGCAACAAAATATCATAAACTGGGTTAAAAAATTATTTCTGATGGTGCTGGAGACTGAGAAGTCCAAGATCAAGGTGCTGGCATGGCCTGGCCTGTGGAGGGCTTGCTTTTACGTTGCTGATTTCTCATTGTGTCCTCACGTGGCAGAGAGCAGAGAGGAGAAACAAGCCCCCTCTTGTCTCTTATAAGAACACTAATACCATTCACAAGGGACCCACTCTCATGACTTCATCTATTCTAATTACCTCCTAAAGGACCCAGCTCCTAACACCATCACATTGAGGGGTTTCAATCTATGAATTTGGGGGTGAGGAACACAAACATCTAGACCATAACAAGAATCTTTATCACTCTTTACATACTTTAAATGCTAAGAAGCTTGTAAAATTATACTTTGTATTTTCTTCCATTCCAAGTAGAAGATATTTGGAAGAATCCAGATTATTTGTTTAACACCCACTGAAACTGAGATAATGTTTTATTATTTTTCCTTGTTATATAATGACACTCTCAAAACCTCTGGAGCTTTACAGGGAATATATTGTTTTACTAAATGACTTCAAATTGCTCTGCTTTTTGTATTTCTCTCCGTTTTCCAAGTTATTGAAACTTTCCACTTTAGATCCATTTAAGCAAAATAACCGTGATTACAGAAATCTTTCTAAAGTATTACATGCTTCCCTGATTTAAAATGGGATAGAAAATTATTCTTCTTGTTTATGACTTCTGGGCATCTTGGCCACCTGGTTGGTTCCTTTCTCTTTGAGCTGCAGGCCTCATGACTCCAAGTTTATTTCCCCAGATCCTGATCCATCAGGAACTGGCTGCTTCCAGCACTGCCAGGCACTTGGGTGCAGAGGGGAGCGCCAGAAGGTGGAGGAAAGGGAAAAACCAGCTTTGTCTTCTTCCCATCTGCCTCCGGTGGCAGTGGCTATGTGGTAAGCCCAGCATCTCCAGGAAGACCTACCGAGTTGAGCTTCAGGTCAGTTCCATCCCCCCAAACTCCCACTGTCCTGAGTGCAGTGGTTTCCTTCTGATGCTAATCTCTGGATCCTCTCCACTCTCTTTCTGGCCCCCCAACTCCTCCCTCATCTATGCAGTGGTTTTCCTACATTAAATTCTCTCTTGTTTTATATATTCTCTTTTCAATGACCCAAGGTCATGTTTACGAGCAATAATTTTTGTTATGAGTCATATATAGGCAGGGCATGTCTGTGACTCTTCCCCTGCCTCAAAGTTATGCTTTGGCTAATGTTCTGATTGCTACCAGTGTGTGTCCCCCTTAAGGAGTCACAGGATACCCCTGCTTAGTTAGAAAGAAGAGGCTTCATTATGGTGGCTTGGGGACTTGGAGAAATTTTACTACTTTTATGATGTGAATTTTGGCTTCTCCAAACAAATCAGATGTATAAGGAAATGATGTCAAATTTAATAGAAAAAATCATTACCTTTCCACGTGGAGGTCTTCTTTTAGGTTAATTTGTATTCCTTGCCTCTCTTTTCTACCCACTCACCTTTCCCAAATAGAAAAAGCATGAATGATCTGATTGGCAAACAGGAGAAGAAAAGAGGCCCATCCTGTTTGCCCTCTTTCTCTTTTGTTTGGAAATTTTTCTGAAGTAGATATCTATTCTCTGATCCTCTTTGTTTTAAGTTTTCAAGGTCAGGAGGAGGCTGAGGTTTCCATCTCAACCAGTAACTGGTTGGGTTTAATTCAAGGATACTGAGTAGGAAGATGGAAGCTGTTCTGTGCAAATGGCCTTCTTAATAGTAAAGGCAGTTATTTTATTCTTGATCTCTTTGACTTCTAGCTCTTCCTCTTAATCAATGCCAAATGTAGAGACAGGGAAGATATTTATTAACTCTTTCAAAACCCTATCTACAGTTTACAGAGCAAATATTTCATTTCACATTCTCACTGGCCCATGTTTAATTCTCCCAGGCCAGAATCCCTACATCCCTTACTGGGAATATCATACAAAAGGGACTTAAAAGTTCTAGTAATTCCCAAAGGAGAAATGAATGTCTCTTTTTTGGCTGTGTACCTTTAAAACATTTCTCAATAACATTAATTTTAAAAGGAATGCCTATATGAGAAAAGTACACATTATTGTTTTATCCAAAATATGTGATGTTTTATTGTTTTATCCAAAATAATGAGAAAAGGCAATGTCGTGTCTTCCTACCAGTTAAGCTCTCAGAGGAAAGGCAATGTGATCCTCTGAACCTACTCTCCATTCCTAAAAAATTGGTGGTTGGCATCATAGAAACAAAGTATTCCAAAAAATTGCCGGTAGTTTTCACTTTTCTTCCAGATGTTTTTATATTTTGGTCTCCAAGAGGGCACATCTGGATGGGGCACTGCATCAACCATCACAGCATCCTCTTGAGTTGGTGACTGCCCGTTGGGGAAGGAAGAAGCAGGCCGTGAAAGGGTAAGTGGTTGGACCCTGGTTACTGGATAAGGGCAACTCAGCCTTGAACCTTATTCTAACTTTAAATTTATCTCACCCAAAGACTTCACCCTTGGAGGAAACAAAAATATAATAAAAGTCATAGTGAGTTAAAAACAGTTCAGACCTATTGTGGCACAGGCAAAATTGATGGCAGTTCTCACCCTGCCAAATAAGAGCATCTTATGCCTGTGCCCAGCAGCTGTATCTAGACAATGGCATTTAGATCCTGCCATTGTTAGAGGAGATCAGAAATTCAAGGGTTTCAAAGATTAATCTAACACTAATAAGTATGCCTTAGGTTCTAAAAAAGAAATCTTGATAATCTGATTTTCTAAAGGGAAAACTATTACATAGTGGTAGGCTTTAGAATGCCCCCCCCAAAAAAGTTACACGTATCTCCTAACTCCTGGAACCTGTGTTAGCCTATGTGACAAAAATATCTTTGCAGATGTGATTAAAGGATCTTGAAATGTGGAGGTTATCTCGGATTATTTGGGTGGGCCTTAAATGCAATCCCACCATTATGGAGGGATATTCCACACCCACAGAAGAGCATGTCACGATATGACCAAGGAGGCAGAGACTGGACCCATGTGACCACATGCCTGGAAAGGCAACAGCCACCAGATGCCGCAAGAGGCAAAGAACAAATCCTCCGCCAGAGCCTCCAGGGGTTGTGGCCCTGCTGACACCTTGGTTTTGGTCCAGTGAAGCTGATTTCAGACTTGTGTCCTCCAGAATGATCAGACAATTTCAAGTTCTTTTAAGCCACTAAGTTCACGGCAATTTATTATAGCAGCAACAGGAAACTACTATATAAATCATGGACCCCCTGTTTACTTTACAGAGGTAAAAACGCCCTCTGCACTGTTTGGACTTTCAGGGCCCACAGAAGTGACCCATGTCTTAAACTTCCAAGAGCACACCTAGCGCCCTCTTGGAAGCATTGTCTAAACTTATGGACTTGACTTGTCTGAAACAAGTGGTAAAAACAAAACAAATTTAGTTTTGGCTGACTTTGAAATGCATTGAATTGGTTAAAGTGACAATAGAAAATTATATGATTTTTTTTAAAACTACTCTTTTTTAAAATTTTTATTCTACATTGGAGTATAGCCTATTAACAATGTGGTGTTAGTTTCTGGTGCATAGCAAAATGACTCAGCCATACATAAACATGTACCCATTCTCTCCCAAACTCCCCTCCCATCCAGGCTGCCTCATAACATTGAGCAGAGTTCCCTATGCTATCCAGTAGGTCCTTGTTGGTTATCCATTTTAAATACAGCAGCGTGTACATGTCAATCCCAAACACCCTAACTACCCCTTCCCCTCACCTTTTCCCCTGGTAGCCATAAATTGGTTCTGTAAGTCTGTGAGTCTGTTTCTGTTTAGTAAATAAGTTCATTTGTATCATTTCTTTTTAGATCCTGCATGTAAGGGATATCATACAATATATCTCTTTCTCTGTCTGACTTACTTCACTCAGTATGACAATCTCTAGGTCCATCCATGTTGCTGCAAGTGGCATTATTTCATTCTTTTTAAAGGCTGAGTAATATTCCACTGTATATATGTACCACATTTTCTTTATCCACTACTCTTTATTTCAGAAAGCCTAATTCTTGCAGGTCATAATATATATGGTGTGTATGTGGGTATGTATGAATAAACACACATACAAATCCATGTATATATATATACACAAATGTTTATATATATATATGAGCTTTCATCCAAAATGTTAAGAAATATATAGTTTAAAACTCTACAATTTCTCTTTTACTGGAAATTTCCAATTAATTGCTTTAATTTCCTTCACCTCCCAGTACCCTCATTCAAATCCGTGCATTCTACACTCTACATAGACATTGTAAAACTTAGAGATGAAGAGTTTTGTTTATCCATTCATCTTTTGATGGACATTTAGGTTAAGAATATGTGGAATATATATACAATGGAACATTACTCAGCCATAAGAAAGAATGAAATAATGCCATTTGTAGCAACATGAATGGACTTAGAGCTTATCATACTAAGTGAAGTAAGTCAGTCAGAGAAAGACAAATATCATATGATATCTTTATATGTGAAATCTTAAAAAATGATACAAATGAACTTATATACAAAACAGAAATAGACTCACAGACATAGAAAACAAACTTATGATTACCAAAGGCGAAGTGGGGGAGAGATAAATTAGGAGTTTGTGATTAACATATACACACTACTATATATCAAATAGATAACCAACAAGGACCTACTGTATAGCACAGGGAACTATATTCAATATTTTGTAATAACCTATCAGGGAAAAGAATCTGAAAAAGAATATGTATATATATATATATATATATATATATATATATATATATATATACACATATATATATATATATATATGTGTGTGTGTAACTGAACACTTTGCTGTGCACCTGAAGCTAACACGACATTGTGAATCAACTATACTTCAATAAAAAATTTAAATAAATAAAAGTTCCCACAATAAAAAAAAAAGAGATGAAGAGTTTTATTTGTTGATATAGTTCTTATTGTATCATATTGTACTATTCTTTTATATCCTTACCTTCCAAAGTGTTTTTTCCAGTATTAAGTTCTGTGTAGGACCTTTTCAAGGATTGTTCAAGTTGCTGCATCTCTTGTTTTATTTATTTATTACACTAGTGAAAATGTAAAACCAAAAAACAAAGCATCAAACTATATAAGCTAAAACCACTAGAAAAATAATAAGAAAAATAGCAAAGCTGAGAAACGTACAGGCTCAAATCAATTAGAAATTGCAATTGCTCATAATAGAAAGGTGTACTTGGGGGAAAGAAGCAAGGGAATAAACTGAAAACTGTTAGAATCAATGAAAATATTCAGTGAGGGGAATCCATGCTAAATCAATTTCTTAAAATCTGTCTTTTTATATATCAATTACAATCAATTTGGAAAAAAAATTAAAAATCTCAAATCACAATATCAAACAAAATATAAGTTATACTGAATTAAGTTTAGCAATTAATCTTAGGCACCATGAAAAGTGAGAATTTGAATTTGCTTAGAAACTTTCGCACTGATAACATTTTTAAGCTATAATCTGCCATAATCTATGTAATTGTCAAACAAATGCTTGCTTTCTCAAATAGCCTCAGAACATTCACTAAAACAAAAGATCACAATTTGTGCAAAGCGTTGGATAATATGCTAAATATTCCCTAACTGAGGATGTGTTTTTAAATGTAAGTCTATCTAACCTTTAAAATGGAAATGAATGATATCTCCATGTATTTTGTTTTTCCCGAAAAATTTCAGTTTCTTTTTTCCTTTGTGCTGTGTATAGTATTTACGTCTCTATGCTAATCCCACCCTAAATCCCTTATCCTTTCAGCATTCAACAGAAGCCTGTCATCCGGGAGTTAGAAGGTTTGAGGGTAGCAGCTCCTACTCCTTAACTGCATGTAATTAGGCATTCTGTTTCCCATAAGTGCCATGTTCATGCTTTATGGGATTTCAAAAAGGTCTAGGGCAGTATCTTGGATGGAGGTCAGCCTCCTGAATGAAAGCAAAGTGGCAGAGGCCAAGAGAAAGTCCAGAAGTGACTCATGGTGTGTTCACACCGTGTGGAGCTGGCAAGGTGGGGAGACGGTCTCTGCTAGCAGACTGGAACTAAATTCTGAGACATTCCTGGGTGGCCAAGAAATGTCATCATGGGTTTTTTTGTGTTTTTGGTTTTTTTTAAATAAAGAAACCATGAATTGGATGCCAGTGTCTTTTGGTTGAAAGTAGAGTTTTTGTGAAACCCAGGAGGTCTCCTTAGATACATCTTTTTTCTTTCTTTTTTTTTTTCCATAATCCACTATATTCAGTTGGGATAAAATACAGGATCCCTCTAGTGACATAACACTATAGATTGATGTAAATGCACTTTTTTTTACAATGCTGTGTTAATTTCTGCTGTAAGATACATCTTTCTAACTGAAGCTCTTCTTTTCTTTCCCTGCCAAAGAAAGGAATTGACACCAGAGGGTTCTGAATGAGGTGTTCAGGCCAAGCACGATTCCAGGTGGGCAGCTCAATGAGGTCCAGATGGAGATTTCTTCTCTCACCAAGAGAGTCAAGAGATTGATATGTACTGTTTTCCTTGATCATCTCAACAGTTACATGACAACATGATGCCATTGTCCCAGTTTGAAGGTGAGACACTGCACTGTAACAATGTCATGTGGCTTATCCAACATCCCAATTATCTAGATTAATATACCACAACAATTATTGTGCTGCAAATCATTCCATGAACAAATTCAAGAAGCAAATAATGATAGAAAAAAGTACTGCAATGCATTTGACACAAAAGGGATAATATTAATAATACAGTATGTCCTAATTTTTGTAATAAAAGTAACAAGTGAATATATACTTACAAATACATAGTACAAATATAACTAAATTCAAGGGAAAGCAATCCACAATCCCCCCCCACCCCCTGCCAAAAAAAAGTTCTGATAAGATTTTAATGAGAATTAGGTATTCACTTTAGGAGAACAACAAATATTTTATGGTATAAAATAAATCTTGAATAAATAGGTAACTCACTTCAGATGGTTGCTGAAGGACCTTGATTAAACTATTTCTTAGTCTGAGAGTGACTTCTGGTGAACCTTTGGAACCACTAGGTTAACAAAAGCCTTTTAGTATCACAGCCACCACTCCCCTAACAAAAATATATCACCCCCAAAATATATATTAAAGTTGTAACCCCAGGCACTTGTGAATGTGGTCTTATTTGGAAATATGGTGTTTGCAGATGTCATCAAGTTAAAATGAGGTGAATGGGACCAGACCTTCAAGATGGTGGAAAACTAAGACATGGAGATCAACTTCCTCCCCACAAATACATCAGAAATACATCTACATGTGGAACAACTCCTACAGAACACATACTGAACGCTGGTAGAAGACCTCAGACTTCCCAAAAGGCGAGAAACTCCACACGTACCAGGGTAGGGCAAAAGAAAAAACAGAGACAAAAGAATAGGGATGAGACCAGCACCACTGGGAGGGAGCTGTGAAGGAGGAAAAGTTTCCACACACTAAGAAGCCCCTTCACTGGCAGAGACAGGGGGTGGGTGGCAGCGGGGGAGGCTTCAGAACCATGGTGGAGAGCACAGCAACAGGGGTGCAGAGGGCAAAGCGGAGAGATTCCAGCATGGAGGATTGGTGCCGACCAGCACTCACAGCCTGAAAGGCTTGTCTGCTCACCCGCCAGGGCGGGCGGGGGCTGGGAGCTGAGGCTCGGGCTTCGGAGGTCGGATCCCAGGGAGAGGACTGGGGTTGGCTCCATGAACACAGCCTGAAGGGGGCTAGTGCGCCATAGCTAGCCAGGAGGGAGTCCGGGAAAAAGTCTGGAACTGCCTAAGAGGCAAGAGACCATTGCTTTGGGGTGCGGGAGGAGAGGGGATTCAGAGCACCGCCTAAACAATCTCCAGAGATGGGAGCGAGCCACAGCTATCAGCGTGGACACCAGAGATGGGTATGAGACGCTAAGGATGCTACTGAAGCCATCAAGAAGCCTGTGTGCAAGCACAGGTCACTATCCATACCTCCCCTCCTGGAAGCCTGTGCAACCCACCACTGCCAGCATCCCCTGATGCAGAGAAAACATCCCCGGGAGAACACATGGTGCTTCTCAGCTGTTGCAACGTCATGCTGGCCTCTGTTGCCTCAGGCTCGCCCTGCATTCTGTACCCCTCCCTCCCCACAGCCTGAGTGAGCCAGAGCCCCCTAATCAGCCACTACTTTAACCCCGTCCTGTCTGAGCAGGGAATAGATGCCTTCAGGCGACCTACATGCAGAGGTAGGGCCAAATCTAAAGCTGAACACCAGGAGCTGTTGAATAAAGAAGAGAAAAGGATATTTCTCCCAGCAGCCTTAGGAGAAGTGGATTAAATCTCCAAAATCAACTTGATGTACCTGCATCTGTGGAACACCTGAATAGACAACAAATCATCCCAAAATTGAGGCGGTGGACTTTGGGAGCAACTATATATATATATATATATATATATATATATATATTTATTTATTTATATATATATTTATATATATATATATTTATATATATATTTATATATATATATATTTATATATATATATTTATATATGTATTTATATTTATATTTATATTTATATTTTTATATTTATAAATATATATTTATATATATATAATATATATATATATTTCCTTTTTCTCTTTTTGTTGAATGTGTATGTGTATGCTTCTTTGTGTGATATCCTCTATATAGCTTCACTTTTACCATTTGTCCTGGGTTTTGTCTGTCAGTTTTTTTTTTTTTTTTTGTATAGTTTTTAGCACTTGTTATCATTGATGGTTTTGTTTTTTGGCCTGGTTGCTCTGTTCTTTTTTTATTACTTTTTAATACTTTTTTAATAATTATTTTTTTATTTTAATAACTTTATTTTATTTTATTCTTTATTTCTTTCTTTTTTTTCTCCTTTTTCTTCTGAGCTGTGTGGTTGACAGTGTCCTGGTGCTCCGGCTGGGTGTCAGGCCTCTGCCTCTGAGATGGGAGAGCCGAGATCAGGACATTGGTCCACCAGAGACCTCACGGTTCCACATAATATCAAATGGCAAAAGCACTGCCAGAGATCTCCAGCTCAACGCTAAGACTCAGCTCCACTCAACGACCACCAAGCTACAGTGCTGGACACCCTTTGCCAAACAAATAGCAAGACAGGAACACAGCCCCACCCATTAGCAGAGAGGCTGCCTAAAATCATAATAAGGTCACAGACACCCCAAAACACACCACCAGACATGGTCCTGCCCACCAGAAAGACAAGATCCAGCCTCATCCACCAGAACACAGGCACCAGTCCGCTCCACCAGGAAGCCTACAAAACCCACTGAACCAACCTTAGCCACAGAGAGCAGACACCAAAAACAACAGGAACTACGAACCTGCAGCCTGCAAAAAGGAGACCCCAAACACAGTAAGATAAGCAAAATGAGAAGAGAGACAAACACAGAGTAGATGAAGGAGCAAGGTAAAAATCCACCAGACCAAACAAATGAAGAGGAAATAGGCAGTCTACCTGAAAAAGAATTCAGAGTAATGATGTAAAGATGATCCAAATCTTCGAAATAAAATGGAGAAAATACAAGAAACATTTAAAAAGGACCTATAAGAGCTAAAGAACAAACAAACTAAGATGAACAACAAAATAAATGAAATTTAAAATTCTCTAGAAGGAATCAATAGCAGAATAACTAAGGCAGAAGAACGAATACGTGACCTGGAAGATAAAATAGTGGAAATAACTATTGCAGAGCAGAATAAAGAGAAAAGAATGAAAAGAATTGAGAACAGTCTGAGAGACCTCTGGGACAACATTAAACTCACCAACATTCAAATTATAGGGGTCCCAGAAGAAGAAGAGAAAAAAGAAAGGGACTGAGAAAATATTTGAAGAGATTACAGTTGAAAACTTCCCTAACATGGGAAAGGAAATACTCAATCAAGCGCTGGAAGCACAGAGAGTCCCATACAGGGTAAATCCAAGGAGAAACACACCAGACACACATTAATCAAACTATCAAAAATTAAATAAAAGGAAAAAATATTAAAAGCAGCAGGGAGAAGCAACAAATAACATACAAGGGAATCCCCATAAGGTTAACAGCTGATCTTTCAGCAGAAACTCTACAAACCAGAAGGGAGTGGCAAAACATATTTAAAGTGATGAAAGGGAAAAACCTACAACAAAGATTACACTGTCAAGGAAGGACCTCATTCAGATGTGACAGAAAAATTAAAAACTTTACAGACAAGCAAAAGCTAAGAGAATTCAGCACCACAAAACAGGCTTTACAACAAATGCTAAAGGATCTTCTCTAGGCAGGAAACACAAGAGAAGGAAAAGACCTATAGTAACAAACCCAAAACAATTAAGAAAATGGTAATATAGGAACATACATATCGATAACTACCTTAAATGTAAATGGATTCAATGCTCCTACAAAAAGACATAGACTGGCTGAATGGATACAACAACAAGACCCATATATATGCTGTCTACAAGAGACCCACTTCACACCTAGGGACACATACAGACTGAAAGTGAGGGGATGGAAAAAGATATTCCATGTAAAATGGAAATCAAAAGAAAGCTGGAGTAGCAATTCTCATATCAGAGAAAATACACTTTAAAATAAAGATTATTACAAGAGACAAAGATGGACACACATAATGATTAAGGGATCAACCCAAGGAGAAGATATAACAACTGTAACATAGTAGGGGACTTTAACACCCCACTTTCACCAATAGACAGATCATCCAAAATGAAAATAAATAAGGAAACACAAGCTTTAAATGATACATTAAACTAGATGGACTTAATTGATATTTATAGGACATTCCATCCAAAAAAACACGGAACACACTTACTTCTCAAGTGCTCATGGAACATTCTCCAGGATCGATCATATCTTGGCTCACAAATCAAGCATTGGTAAATATAGGAAAATTGAAATTGTATCAAGTTTTTTTTCTAACCACAACGTTATGAGACTAGATATCAATTACAGGAAAAAACCTGTAAAAATACAAACATATGGAGGCTAAACAACACACTACTACATAACCAGGAGTTCACTGAAGAAATTAAAGAGGAAATCAAAAAACACCTAGAAATAAATGAAAAAGAAAACATGATGACCCAAAACCTATGGGATGCAGCCAAAGCAGTTCTAAGAGGGACGTTTATAGCTATACAATCCTACCTCAAGAAACAAGCAACATCTCAAATAAATAACCTAACCTTACACCTAAAGCAATTAGAGAAAGAAGAAGAAGAACAACAACAACAAAAAACCAAATTTAGCAGGAGGAAAGAAATCATAAAGATCAGATGAGAAATACATGAAAAAGAAATGAAGGAAACAATAGCAAAGATCAATAAAACTAAAAGCTGCTTCTTTGAGAAGATAAACAAAATTGATAAACCATTAGCGAGACCTCTCAAGAAAAAAATGGAGTAGACTTAAACCAATAGAATTAGAAATTAAAAAGGGGAAGTGACAACTGAGACTGCAGAAATACGAGGGATCATGAGAGATTACTACAAGCAACTATATGCCAATAAAATGGACAACTTGGAGGAAACAAATTCTTAAAAAAGCACAGCCTTCTGAGACAGAACCTGGAAGAAATAGAAAATATAAACAGACCAATCACAAGAACTCAAATTGAGACTGTGATTAAATATCTTCCAACAAACAAAAGTCCAGGACTAGATGGCTTCAGAGGCGAATTCTATGAAACATTTAGAGAAGAGCTAACACCTATCCTTCTCAAAATCTTCCAAAATATAGCAGAGGGAGGAACATTCCCAAACTCATTCTACGAGGTCACCATCATCATGATACCAAAAGCAGATAAAGATATCACAAAGAAAGAAAACTGTAGGCCAATATCATTGATGAACTTAGATGCAAACATCCTCAACAAAATACTAGCACACAGAATCCAACAGCACATTAAAAGGATTATACACCATGATCAAGTAGGGTTTATCCCAAGAATGCAAGGATTCTTCAATATATGCAAATCAATCAATGTGTCACCGTATTAACAAATTGAAGGATAAAAACCATATGATAATCTCAATAGATGCAGGAAAAGCTTTTGACAAAATTCAACACCTATTTTTGATAAAAACCCTCCAGAAAGTAGGCATAGAGGGAACTAACCTCAACGTAATAAAGGCTATATATGACAAACCCACAGCCAACATCATTCTCAACGGTGAAAAACTGAAACCATTTCCACTAAGATTAGGAACAAGACAAGGTTGCCCACTCTCACCACTATTTTTCAACATAGTTTTGGAAGTTTTAGCCACAGCAATCAGAGAAGAGCAAGAAATAAAAGGAATCCAAATCAGAAAAGAAGAAGTAAAGCTGTCACTGTTTGCAGATGACATGATACTATACATAGAGAATCCTAAAGGTGAGTCCAGAAAACTACTAGAGCTAATCAATGAATTTGGTAAAGTAGCAGGATACAAAATTAATGCACAGAAATCTCTTGTGTTCGTATACACTAATGATGAAAAATCTGAAAGTGAAATTAAGGAAACACTCCCATTTACCATTGCAACAAAAAGAATAAAATATCTAGGAACAAATCTACTTAAGGAGACAAAAGATCTGTATGCAGAAGACTATAAGACACTGATGAAAGAAATTAAAGATGATACAAACAGATGGAGAGATATATCATGTTCTTGGATTGGAGGAATAAACATTGTGAAAATGACTATACTACCCAAAGCAGTCTAGAGATTCAATGCAATCTCTATCAAACTACCAATGGCATTTTTCACAGAACTAGAATAAAAAATTGCACAATTTGTATGGAAACACAAAAGACCCCAAATAGCCAAAGCAAACTTTTTTTTTTTTTCAAAGCAATCTTGAGAAAGAAAAATGGAGGTGGTGGAATCAGGCTCCCTGGCTTCAGGCTATACTGCAAAGCTACAGTCATCAAGAAAGTATGGTACTGGCACAAAAACAGAAATATAGATCAATGGAACAGGATAGAAAGCCCAGAGATAAACCCATGCACATATGGTCACCTTTTTTTTTTTTAATTTTAATTTTATTTATTTATTTATTTATTTTTGGTTGTGCGAGGGCTTTCTCTAGTTGGGGCAAGCGAGGGCCACTCTTCATCATGGTTCGCGGGCCTCTCACTGTCGTGGCCTCTCTTGTTGCAGAGCACAGGCTCCAGACTCACAGGCTCAGTAGTTGTGGCTCATGGGCCCAGTTGCTCCATGGCATGTGGGATCTTCCCAGACCAGCGCTCGAATCCATGTCCCCTGCATTGGCAGGCAGATTCTCAACCACTGCGCCACGAGGGAAGCCCATGGTCACCTTATTTTTGATAAAGTAGGCAACAGTATACAATGGAGAAATGACAGCCTCTTCAATAAGTGGTGCTGGGAAAACTGGACAGCTACATGTAGAAGAATGAAATTAGAACCCTCCCTAACACTATACACAAAAATAAACTCAAAATGGATTAAAGATCTAAATGTAAGGCCAGACACTATAAAACTCATAGAGGAAAACTTAGGCAGAACACTCTATGACATACATCACAGCAAGATCCTTCTTGACCCACCTCCTAGAGAAATGGAAATAAAAACAAAAATAAACAAATGGGACCTAATGAAACTTAAAAGCTTTTGCACAGCAAAGGAAACCATAGCAAGATGAAAAGACAACCCTCAGAATGACAGAAAATATTTGCAAATGAAGCAACTGACAAAGGATTAATCTCCAAAATTTACAAGCAGCCCATGCAACTCAATATCAAAAAAATGAACACCCCAATCCAAAAATGGGCAGAAGACCTAAATAGACATTTCTCCAAAGAAGATATGCAGATTGCCAACAAACACATGAAAGAATGGTCAACATCACTAATCATTAGAGAAATGCAAATCAAAACTACAATGGGGTATCACCTCACACCAGTCAGAATGGCCATCATCATAAAATCTACAAACAATAAATGCTGGAGAGGGTGTGGAGAAAAGGGAACCCTCTTGCACTGTTGGTGGGAATGGAAATTGATACAGCCACTATGGAGAACAGTATGGAGGTTCCTTAAAAAACTAAATATAAAACTACCGTATGACCCAGCAATCCCACTACTGGGCATGCACCCTGAGAAAACCATAATTCAAAAAGAGTCTTGTACCACAATTTTCATTTCAGCTCTATTTACAATAGCCAGGACATTGAAGCAGCCTAAGTGCCCATCGACAGATGAATGGATAAAGAAGATGTGGCACATATATACAATGAAATATTACTCAGCCATGAAAAGAAATGAAATTGAGTTATTTGTAGTGAGGTGGATGGACCTAGAATCTGTCATACAGAATGAAGTAAGTCAGAAAGAGAAAAACAAATTCTGTATGCTAAGACATAGATATGAAATCTAAAAAAAAAAAAAAAAAAAAAAAATGGTTCTGAAGAACCTAGGGGTAGGACAGGAATAAAGACGCAGACGTAGAGAATGGACTTGAGGACACAGGGAGGTGGAAGGGTAAGCTGGGATGACGTGAGAGAGTGGCATGGACTACCAAATGTAAAATAGATAGCTAGTGGGAAGCAGTTGCATAGCACAGGGAGATCAGCTCGGTGCTCTGTGACCACCTAGAGGGGTGGGATAGGAAGGGTTAGACGGAGACCCAAGAGGTAGGAGATATGGGGATATATGTATATGTATAGCTGATTCACTTTGTTATAAAGCAGAAACTAACACACCATTTTAATACTTTTTTTTCACACTATTTTAAATATTTATTTATTTTTGGCTGTGTTGGGTCTTCGTTTCTGTGTGAGGGCTTTCTCTAGTTGCAGCAAGCAGGGGCCACTCTTCATCGCGGTGTGCGGGCCTCTCTTACTGCGGAGCACAGGCTCCAGATGCGCAGGCTCAGCAGTTGTGGCTCACAGGCCTAGTTGCTCGGTGGCATGTGGGATCTTCCCAGACCAGGGCTCAAACCCGTGTCCCCTGCATTGGCAGGCAGATTCTCAACCACTGTGCCACCAGGGAAGCCCTAACACACCATTTTAAAGCAATTATACTCCAATAAAGACGTTAAAAAAAAAAGTTAGGATGAGGTCATACTGAATTAGGGTGGGCCCTAAATCCAATGACTGGTGTCCTTATAAGAGGACGAGAAGAGACACACATAGTGAAGAAGGTCACGTGATGAGGGAAACAGGGATGGGAGTGATGCATCTCCAAGCCAAAGAAAGCCAAGAATTTCTTACAACCATAGAAGCTAGCAAAAAGCAGGAAAGGATTCTCCCCCAGAGCCTTCAGAGACAGCCAGGCCCTATGGATACCTTGGTTTTGGACTCCTGGCCTCCAGAGCTATAGGAGAATAAAATTCTACCCCACTGACATTTACCATTAACATTTATGTTAACATTTAACATTTTTAACCACCTTGTTTGTGGTACTTTGCTGTGGCAGCCCTAGCAAACGAACACTTCCTTCTCAAACTCTTCACCCAGTGTCTTATTTCTTGGCCCAGATGCAAGTACTCTCAGACTTCCTGTGTTCTTTGTAGGTGTCTAGTATCTAACGGTGAAAGGTCGTTTCCTTACCTACCCCAAATGCTGGCCTTAGATGCCTCCACTGTGCCTTGCTTTGAACACTGAGCACACGTGGATCCCGTGGTCCTGTTCCAGCCCATGTTGATTCCATGGCCCCATCTTCAGGCTGCTTTTTGCAGCTGTTCTCAGGTCTGTACCTTTACCCTCAGGGCCCACACCTCCAGTGCAGCCCCTTGAACTTGTTTGCCATGTACTATTAATGCAGATTGACCCCACTCAGTTGTGGCCTCACTCCCTTTCCCAACCTGCCGAGGGTGGGAGGGCCCTGCCATAAGTCCCACGATCCATGCACTGCCCAGCCCAGCCCCCATGACTCACTTCACACTGAGCAAGATACCTTTCTGACCTACCCAAATTCCACCCTCCAACTGTTCTTCTTCCATCCATAAATAACGGCCTTCTTCACGTTCAGCCCATAAGGAGAATGTGTTTGTTTATGACTGCTCCTTAAATCGGGGCAGTAAGAGGGACATGGGAAAGAGCGACACCTTCTGGGTATCACAGACGTTGTCCTCTTTCTTCTTGGTCATGTTCATCATTTAAAATATATGCCCTTCTTTCATTTCTGGCTGATGGCAGTTGAACCCATGGGGGTTAAAACCACTGTGCTCACCAAAACCTTGAAAAAGTAAAGTGTTCGTCTAAATTTGTCTTTTATTCAGCCAAGCCCTCTGACAGGAGCCCTCCCCCACAAGGACTTGTGGACAGAGGCATGGGGTCAGGAAAGGCGGCAGGGCCTCCTGTGAATCTTGCACTGAAATATCCAAATGGCTCACTTGTGCCTTAGTGGGGTCCATGAGGAGCTGGGCTCAGCTGTGATGCTGGATCTCTCTATATATGTACTTGTAGTCCGAGGTCTTCTCTCTCCCTTTGGTCCCCTCCTCAGGATCATTCCTCGTGGTCTCTTCAGCAGGGCAGCTGGGTTACCTACATGGCAGGTCAGGGATCATCAGAGCTTAAACATGGAAGCTGTTAGGACTTCTTATGGTCCAGGCCCAGAATTGGCAGAGTCATGTCAGCATTTTATTAGAGCAAAAGCCAGGTCATTCCAGATTCAGTGTGGGAGAGGACCACCCCCCAAGGGAGGGGTGGCTCATCAGGGATCTTTCTTGGAGAGCAGCTGTTGGCAGATGTTAGCAGGTTGTTACTGACTCTGGAGGAATCATAGGTCATTAGGCCAAGGCCAGTGTATGACTCCCAGCCATGATTGCCCAAGGCCAGGTCCCCAACCCCATTGTCTCACCTGCCTGGAGCTGCACACAACACAGGTGAGAAGCACACAGGTAACACTGTCCATAGAAAATATATCTTCTATTGCCTGTCTGAGAATACCATAAGATGAATTAAAAGCCATACTAAAAGATATGAAATTGTCAATAGACCAGCTACGTAATTTTTATTTTTTCGAATCTTTCCAATATCTTTTGGGCAAGGGACATTAGGACTATAGCTCATATTAAGGGCTGACTTTATCCCATTTTTGCTATGTGAATTTGTGAGTTATTTGTATTTGATAAGTAATTTAATTAAGAGAGATTAAGATCTGTTTTGCACAAGGAAAATCCAAGAACAGCGGTCATAAAAATGAAAAGCCCAATTTTAGAATCTCTTTCTGGTCTCTCCAGTTCCTGCCTCCTCTGCCCCAAAAAACAATTGCCTTGAATTTATGATAACCACTGTCCTGCATAAGTGAAGCTCAGCTCTGAAACAGCTGCGCTTAGGAGCAAATTATAACAAGTGAATCACTGATTAAGGTAACAGGTAGGTGAATATTTCTTAGATGACTTTGTTGATAGAAAATCATACCAATTTTAGAAGTTTCCTTAAATTTTTAAAACCCAGTTTCTGTTTTTGTAATGGAGAGAAAGGAAAGTTTTTTTGTAATTTATCTAATTTATCTGTTATCTAATTTAATTGAAAGTATACTACTGTGTAATTAAACATCTGATTTTTTTTTGTATGATTCCATTTATGTTCTATTTAGTCTTACAGCAACACTGTAAGGTAGATATTAGTAATTCACATGTTACAAATAAAATTGTACTATCTAAATATTTTAACTCAAAAATATTAAAAATTTAGTCATTTTGCTGTGTATTTAAAAAGGAAATCTACTAAGTATATCTTTTTCTATGTAAACAT